>NC_136410.1:61675733-61990733 GCF_051521515.1 Lactuca serriola | reverse complement strand
ATGACGATGAGATCCCGGATGATATCCAAGAGATATCCCCACCACGATGACCGCCCGGACGCGACAAAGCGAGGCGCGCTGCAAGACATGCGGAGGAGGTGGAGACGAGAGCAAAAGATGCGGCGGAAATGAGAGCGAAATTCGACGAACATAATTTATTAATAAAAGAAAAAAATGAGTTGAAGCGTCGTCATTTGGAATTCCTGGAAAGGCAGGCACGGAAGAAGCATGAGCAAAAAGAGAGGGAACTAATGACACAACAGTTGTCAATTCTTCGGACAAAAGAGGAGGGTTTAGCGCCTGCTGATCTAGCGGTGCTACAAGCAATGAAGGAACAAATTAGGAAAAAATATTTGGGTTAATTAGGATTTGTGTGTGGTATTTAGTAGTGATTTCAATGGTATTTTAGTTATTAATTTAGGTTTAAAATTATGTTTTTTTAATTGTAATCGGATTTTAGATTTTAAATATTATGTCTTTTTTTTTTTGTTTTTAAAATCATATGTTTTATAAAAAAAATATATTAGTTATTAAAAAAACACAAAAACAAAAAAAAAAACAAAAACAAAAAAAGGTAAAAAAAACGAAATAGTAAAAAAAAATACAAAAATAAAAATATTTATTTTCAAAAAGTTGGTGTTACATCTTGTTGCATCTTGTTGTCCATTTCCTCACTTGGTGTTATAAAAACATTTGCTTATATGACATGTGAGGTAACACAACTTGGTATTGCACCTTGTTGCCCACACCCAATACTCTTAGTTTTCAACAAAATGACTAGTTTTCTTTTTCTCTCACAATATCACACTCTACAAATTAAACAAAAGTAATGATTTGATTTTTTTTTGTTCTGGTTCTTACAACTTTTTCCATGTGTCCTTTTTCATATGTATAAAACATGAAAGGGCAATACTAAGAGTAATCTATGTAATGAACCGAAAGTACATTGTTGCCAGTAAGGAAAAGAAAATACATTTCTATTAGTGATAGAAACTAAAGAAATTTGTCTAATTTTCATTTAGTTGGGATTGTTTTACATTGCTCTAAAAATATATTTTTCAAAGTATAATGATTATAAGTGAATAAAATGAAAGGAGGATGGTATGATAAGAAGTTATGTATGGCGTTTCTTGGATTTAGTTGTATTGGATGTGTAACCCCGTTGTCTTGTGCACCACTACATGTTGTTGCCTCCCATGCATAATTTTTGTCCGGATTAAATCTGAGCCTACCCACAAATTAAAGAAAAAGAATCACAAAAATGATAAGTAACAAACTCCGATGCTCCTGAAGTTGGATTTTGGCTTCTTAATATGGCCATAAAATACAGATAGTCTCTATTGTCCATTTTGAACATAAGCACATGGGTTGACTGGATTGGGCATGTCAATGGTGGCAATAAGATGTTGGATTAATCGGTTAAAAGAAAGTTTGTTTTATTTTAGGAAACTTGATATGGACTTGTTTTAGTTTTTGTGTTTGCTTAGGATTCAATTATGTCTAGTATAAATAGGGTACAAGTTTCAGATCAAGAATTTAGTGGTATCGTTTATTAGTAAAAGTTTAGTAGTCAGGCAATTTCCATTGTTCCATTTTTTCTTCTATTTTGTTGCACACCTATTCCAACTTAAATAAAACTTACACTTGGTATCAGAGCGGTTTCGTTGAAGGGGGTGTGATTCGAGGTTGATTAGAAGCAACCCGGTTTCTTTTAATCGGGTTTGGGAGAGACTAACTGGAGGCGCGGAGTAAACGAACGGGAAGACGTCAAAGCGGGTGACGGAAGACGGTAAAGGTGGTCGTGACTTTGTCTTGTTGTCCGGTGGAAGAGTGCTCTCGGAACAAGATTGATTAAAGAAGTCGGGGTTAAGAAGAAAAAGATGTCGTTGGTTAAAGAAGGAGGTTCGATGACGTATCAAGTTCCGGTTTTGACTCCAACGAATTATCCGGTGTGGGCGGTCAAAGTCAAGTCGATTATGGATGCACACGACATATGGGAGACGGTCGAACCAAAGGCGGGTGAAACATCGGATCAAAAAAAGTCAAAACAAGCTCTTTCTTTTTTGTTTCAAGCGATACCCGAAGACATGATATTGCAAATGGCGAGTTACACCGAACCAAAGAAAGTGTGGGATGGGCTGAAAACACGGTATTTGGGAGTGGATCCGGTGAGAATGGCTCGGTTTGCAACGTTAAAGAGAGAGCTTGAAAGTTTGCGCATGAAGGACGGTGAAACAGTCGATGATTTTGTGACAAAATTATCCGGTTTAGCTTCAAAAGCAAGGAGTCTTGGATATGAGCTTGAAGAAGGTGATTTGGTAAAAAGGTTACTAGATTCAATGTCTAAGTCGTTTCTTCAAATCGTGGCTTCAACAGAGCAATGTTTCGAGTTGGATTCAATGTTATTCAATGAAGCGGTTGGTAAATTGAAGGCATGCGAGGAGCGTATAAGAGGAACCGAGAAAGTGGAGGACACTCAAAGTGGGTTATTGTTGGCTAGTGAGGAAAAATCACATGTTTGTAAGCATTGTGGCAATGGACGTTCAAATTGGGATGACTTTGGACGTGACCGGGGAAGAGGTCGGGGGTCCGGGAGAAGTCGAGATGGTAATGAACGTGTCTGGGATAAAAAGTCACGTTAGATGTTACAAATGTGGTAAGCTTTGTCACTATAAAAACGAGTATCCTAAATGGAAAAAGGAAGAAGCGGATCTAATCGAAGAGGAATCGACAATGTTTTAAACGAGTGGCTTAACCGATTAAGGGGGTAATTGTTGGATTAATCGGTTAAAAGAAAGTTTGTTTTATTTTAGGAAACTTAATATGGACTTGTTTTAGTTTTTGTGTTTGTTTAGGATTCAATTATGTCCGGTATAAATAGGGTACAAGTTTCAGATCAAGAATTTAGTGGTCTCGTTTATTAGTAAAAGTTTAGTAGTCAAGCAATTTCCATTGTTCCGTTTTTTCTTTTATTTTGTTGCACACTTGTTCCAACTTAAATAAACTTACATAAGAAAGATTTATTATTATTATTATTATTATTATTATTATTATTATTATTATTTGTGTGTTTCATTTATAAATATAATAAACTCATTTTCTTACAAGAGGTTGATCTTGTTTTTTATTCAAACAACAAACAATTTAACATGCTCGTCTGTTAAAGAAACTAATAACAATACTTAAAATTTGTGACCAAGCAAAATATGATAACATAAAACTTAATTATATTAAAATAGCCATCCATGTGATACAACTTTTAATCATTTAACTAGCTTAATATTTTATATCATATTATTTAAGATTTATATAGAGTAGTGAAAACTAATAAGTTTGTCATTTTAGACTATTAAGAAAATATGAAACACATATTGGTAAAATGATATAACTATATTGTAAATTCTTTGCATTTAGATTTTATATAATGTTTAAACATTTTTTGTTTGAAAAGAACGTTCCAGTAATCAATGTAACCTGTAAATGAACCAAGATCAATTAATTTGACTCCCACAAAACCATTCGACCACATTTCTTCTAAATACCTATCAACAGATGTGTGTATTACATGCATTTCATTTCATGAAGTGCCCCTGTTTTTTTTTAACGGCTGACGGCTGAAAAAAGATTTGTATAGGTGATATATGTGGCTGCTGGGATTCGAGCCCAGGTCTCCACGGCCACAACGTGGAATTCTTACCACTAAACTACAGCCACAAGTTTTATTCACGCATTCATTAATTAACCAACAAAATAAATTTTAATTGCATTAGAGAAAATGAAATTAGATAAGAGAGTTGTTATTCTAATCGTCATTAATTTCCTTTGCTCCCTATCCTTTTCCACAATCATCTCCTTTGACCATCCCGACTTTAACTTCTTTTGGTTTGCAGTTTCGCTTCTCTTGTCAACGTTGTCATTTTCCTTAATCGGCTTCACGTACACTTCATTGCCTACACATTCCTCCTCAAGCGAAGACAATACTCAGCCCATGTTCCATGACATCTTCTCCTAAGCATTTCATACATATACCTATTAGGCATCATCACACGTAAAGTAGATTAAAAAACAATCATGAAACATTGGATAGTATGAAAACCGAACAAAAAGGTTGGTCCCGAGCATTTAAATATCTTAAAATACTTTAGACAAGCCAGAAAAAAGGTCCTTACCACTATTGTAAGTTTATATATATATATATATATATATATATATATATATATATATATATATAAGCATAACAGAACTTACAATTATTTATACTAGTGATCTACATCTCTTTAAATCTCTTAGTGTAATGTCACTTCATATCAACACCTGTGATATAAATAAACTGAGTGGGTCAGGTTCAGGTTGGGAAACCTGGTGAGCACATAGGGTTTTCAACCCACAATAATATAATTATTATTTTTAAACCTCAAACAATCAACCCAATTACCCATTCTCGTTATCCTCACATTACGTCCCTAAAACATCTAACACAAGGGACCTAGTCTAAGGACTATCATTGGGATGGACACTACTGCTAAGGGGATTCCTTGGCAATGAAAGTCCTAAAGGCAACCATATGGGGGATGGAGTACACCTGGTGAGCACACAGTTCATACAGTTCAAATAAACACACAGTTCGAATAAACACCTACAGGTTGCGAGCCTGCTAGTGTTCCACTGGACTGTCTAGAATAGTCCGTGGTCGTCATCTATACTCCGCTAGATGACTAGATCATCAAGAACATCTATAACGAGGCCTCTCATTATTTTATTTTGTCACACAGCAACTATTACATCTACCCATGTTTTACCCAACACATTTTGTAGATATAAAATACATATACAGTTTAAATCATTGAAAACATGTATAAAACATTCATCCAGCATAGATAGCAAGTATACAGATAATATACACACACAGCACGTAATTTATATAAAATAATTCATATCTATGTGTAAGCTAAAAGTAACTATGCACTCACTTGAAAGGTGATGACTCAGTACTCGGACAGTGCTTCGATGCTCTCAAAACGATTTTCCTTCGATAAAACCTAGTACGAATACCACTAGGGTTTAGTCTAACGATAACCGCGACAATTTAATTAGTCTAACTATTATTAAGCGTTAATAACACTCAATATAACTTATAATAATAGCTCAAATAATTATTTTAAGGACCTAATAACATTCCTATAATTATTTGAAAGCTATATAAAAAATTGCGTAAGCGTAGCACACTTACAGCGAATTTTATCGAAAACTGGAACTTAATTGGAGACGCGGGGCGTATGCGAGGACGACGTGTCGGCCATCCGAAGCGAGCCATGATCAGCAAGCGACGGTCAGGATTAAGCCACGTCAACGGATTTGCAACAGACTTCGCAATTTCATGCTTCAACTTTAAAAATTCGTGACTTTCGCATACGAGCTCCGTTTTCGACGTTCTTTATATCCATGCGAAGGCGGGAACGTACTCTACATCTTTCGTTTAGACTTCGTCGGCTAATTTTGACTCAATTTTAAATTTTATATTATTAACGGGCCGGGACAGGATTGGTCCGTTAAATCCTCATAACTTCTTCATCCGACGTCCGTTTTCGCCCATCTTTTTCTCGTTACGCTACTCTTAACGATATCTTCGATTCTCGTTTAGGTCGTGTCGGCTAAAAATCGCTCGATCTAATATTCAAATTTCGGGTTGTACACTGCTAATCCGAAACTTCGAAAAATCATAACTTCTTCATACGAAGTCAGATTTGGGCGTTCTTTTAATCGATGTTCTTAGCTTAACATATTCTACGACTTTCGTTTAGATTGCTAAGGCTAAATCTCTCTCTATCATAAATTCACTATTTACGCTTCCCGGTATCGTGCCGGTTCCGACGTGAAACTACGACGGGTCATAACTTCTTCGTTATAACTCGGATTTCGGCGTTCTTTATATGTACAGAAACCTTGTGACATATTCTACAACTTGGTTAAGATTATTTATTCTAAATAATCTTTTGTCGAAAAGTCGTTTTCGACCCGTATTTCCTCTAAATTGAGTAGCCCGGATTTGCGGGCGTTACATCTTATCAACTCGTCGAATTGACTCTGCAGACCGAAAACGGGAAAACCCGCTCCAACTCGTCACGTCGCCAGGGCAACTCGTCGAGTTTTCCTTTGTCTTAACATAATCAGTCCTTCCAGTCGAATCCAAACCTCCAAACTACGGATCCAGTCCCTTAAGACTAAAATACCATGTAAATTTGCAAACTTGATGTGCATGCAAGGCCTCAAAAGGATGAAGCACTAAAACTAAGGTTCATACAATGTTTAGGGCATGGAAGAGGGCCTAGGGCATGGAAGAGGGCCTAGACTAGGTAAAGGGCACAACTTTATGTCCATGAAGACCTAGAGGTGTCTAGATTTGGAACCATATCCTCATGACAAGTCCAAATCCGAGTATGACACCATTTGGCACCAAAAGTGACCATATACTTTCATAAGATGAGATCTAAGCAAATAGAGATCAAGGTAGCAAGTTTTTACCTCTAAATGGATGCTAACACCAGGTAGATGCCGGATCTAAAGCCCTCTCCTCACTTCAATCTCTTCAATCTTCAAGTTTCCTTCCAAAAAGCTCAAGATTCACTCTCCAAAGCTCACACACACTCAAGAAGGCACAAAGCGTAGCTAGGGTTTCTCTCTGGACAGTTAGGACAATGAGGGAGGCCACAAATGACCCATAAGTTCCTTAAATAAGGTACAAACCCCTGAAAATTAGGGTTTTCCTTTACAGTGTCTACTCGTCGAGTTGGGGATTTCCAACTCGTCAAGTAGACCCTAAGTCCCACGTCCAATATCGATCTCCACTCGACGATTTGGGCTCCCCAACTCGTCGAGTCCCAGTACAAAACCCTAAAAACTTGAAAATTAAATGATACCTGGAACAGGCGTTACAAAATGTGACCAAAACCCATTCAAGGCTAAGAATCCCAACCAAAGTCTCGATCTACAAGTTATATTGCTCATGGGACTCGGGAGAGTATAAAGTTGCGATCTTTATCACATCAATCCAACCAAACATCACTTATGGACCAAAATAAGCTAAATAAGCTAGATCTACAACCAAAGAATTATCAAGATGGAAACTTGAGGACTTACCAATGGTCTAGAGAGTAATTTCAAGGATGGGGGAGGAGTTGTTGCTTGATCTTTGGGCTAGCACCTTCTTCTTCCTTCAAAATGAAACCAAACACCACAAAAAGTTCAATGTCACACAAGGGAGGCTAGGGTTAGGGTTTCTGATCTTGAGAGGGTGATGGAGGCTAAAAGATCATGAAACCACTTGGGTTATGGTGACTTGGTAAGACATATGGAAGATATGATGGATAACCTATTGACTCATGTTCAAATACTGACACTACTTAGCCCTTGTGGCCATTGAGGTTTACTTGAAGTGACTCCAGGGCATGAGGCAAAGCCTCATGTTAGCAGCGGGGGATTAGTCGGTGCGCGAAAGCTGGCCTGGAAACCCTAGTTAGGGAAGTTCCATTTCCACAAAAATGTCCTTTATATAGGGCCTAAAGCCCTGGGATTAGGGTTTTTCCAAAATCGGTTGTCACGCCGTGCCACCCATTGTCACGCCGTGGCGGGTCATTTAAATTCGTGGTCAAGAGAAATAACGCCACGCCATGGTGAAGCCTCACCACGTTGTAGCCGCCCAAAAATAAAATTATGAAAACTAAATGAATAGACGCATGCCATAAACGGGTGTCACATTTAATCCCAAATCCACATAAAAACCACCATAGTAAAATCCTTGTTAAAATATTAACCATAATGTATCTTGTAACTAGATAAAAAAATCATAAAGCTAGTATAAAACCGTTAAAAAGTCTCAAATTCAGTAGTTATTCCACGTAATGTTTAACAAAATGTTTAAAAGAGATGCCAATCATATGAAACCATAAAAATTACTTGATGGGATCAATCACTGGATAGTGATTTCAGATGGAGTAGTGTCTACCTGGTTTTATCCTCCCTTCTTGATGCCCCAGTTCCTAGTTGAATTTCTACCGAATTGTTTTGATGGCTAGTAGTTACGGTGCTTGATGTTTTTCCTTCTTACATATTGATTGATGTTATTTTATTTTATTATTTTTGTGTGTATATGTGTTTGATGCTGTTCTTTCATAAAAATTTTATAATTCCATAAAAACTGAACTTGTAGTAATGTGACACTTAGAATAAAAAAATAATAAAAAATAAGAAAAAAATAAAGTAAAAAAATTTCTTGGTTATCATACTTGTAAAAAGAAAAGGTAGATCTAACTTGTTTAAAAGATAAAACAAGTACTCAACTCACTTCAATCAGTACTACTTACCTCACCGGTGACTTGACCCATAACACGAACAATTTCTTACACCAACAACACCATATTTCAAATCTCTTAAAAATGAAAAAATTTCGACAACTAGAGATGCAAACCAATTTGTTGTAGGGACATCAAACATGTACTTACTCTTCATTTCTAGACAACCCTTGTAAAGACCATACTCGATGCATGCATGCACACTACACCTTTACAGTTAGATCATCTCTAACCCATCTATATTTTCCCCCATAAATTGAGTAAAAAATAAGGTATAGTCTTTTATCTCCAACCCTACTCCATTTTCTATCCTATTTTTTACCTCAAAAAGTATATTTCTAGAATATTACATTTTTATAACTTATATATATTGTCTAATACACTCATCTACTAATTAGATTTTAACATATATATATATATATATATATATATATATATATATATATATATATATATATATATATATATATATATATATCATATTTTTTCATTACAAAAATATTACAAGTTATATTATCATAAATAAAATGTTTATATATAATAAATTTAAATTAGTTATTACTTTATTATAAATAGTTATTAAATGAATAAGATTATATATATATATATATATATATATATATATATATATATATATATATATATAGATCACGATCCTATTTGATTACTATATTTTATAAATTATTTTACCGTGTTTCAAGTCGTTAATATATTTAATTTTTTTATATGAATTCGATAAAAAAATATTAAACTCTATATTTATGATTAAGTAATATAAATTAGTATATAACATAATAGGGGAAAATATGAGTTTGTGGGTGGGTTGGAGATGTCTTACATAGTTGTATTTAGAAAGAACGAAGATGTATTAAGGGCCTACGAATTCCCTCACGCACCAGCCATTCCACATCAACGGAGGCGTGTTCCAACAATTGTTTATTTTAGAGCATTGGGTGTGGACAACAAGATGCAACACCAAGTTGTGTCACCTCACATGTCACATAAGCAAATGTTGTTATAACACCAAGTTGGGAAATGGTTTGCTTGTTATAACACCAACTTTTTGAGAATAAATATGTTTTATTTTTTTTTTCGAATTTGGTTTTTTTTTCCTTGTTTGTTTTTTTTTTACTTTTTACGTTTTTTTAATCACTAAAATGAATTTATAAAACATAAAATTAAAAAAAAAAAAAAAAAGGACATAATATTTAAAATCTAAAATTACGATTGCAATTTAAGAAAAAAAACATAATTTTAAACCTAAAATCATAACTAAAATATCATTCAAATTACTCCTAAAACCACACAACAATACTACTAATTCAACAATACTCCTAAAATACCATTCAAATGACTCCTAAAATCCTAATTAACTCAAATACGTCTTTATAATTTGTTCATTCATTGCTTGTAGAACCGCTAGATCCTTAGGCGCCAAACTCTCCTCGTTCGTCTGAAGAATTGACAACTGATGTGTCGTTAGTTCTCTCTTTTTTGCTTATGCTTCTCCCGTGTCTGCTTTTCTAGGAACTCCAAATGACGACGTTTCAAGTCATTTTTTTCTTTTATTAATAAATTGTGCTCGTCGAATTTCGCTCTCATTTTCGCCGCCTCTTTTGCTTTCGCCTCAACCTCCTCCGCATGCCTTGCAGCGCGCCTCACTTTGTCGCGTCCGAGCAGTCGTCGTGGTGGGGATATCTCCCCGGTATCATCCGAGATCTCATCGGTGTCGACGTTTAGGTCGATGTGAGTCCGTGCGTCCGACACGTCAACCGAGCTCGAATTGCGAGACCTTTTGGATTGAACCTTCGACGATGTAGGCGTTTTATTCCACTTGGGATCCGCCCTCAACAACTCCCATGATTTTTCAAACTCGAAAACATGTCCTATTTCTAGACCTGGCAATTTCATACACGACACGATTTACACGATACGAGTTTTCCGTGTATGTGTTTTAGAAATTCGTGTTTCGTGTCTATTCGTGTCTGACACGTATTTTAAATTCGTGTTCGTGTCTTACACGTGTCAAACACGAATTTACCTGTTTAGACAAGTATAAGACACGATAAAATTCGTGTTGACACGTGACACATACAAACACGTATAAACACATATATATATATATTTTAGGGTTAAATTTTATATGTATAAAATAATAGGGACCGATTACGTAAAACATAAAATCATGTTTATTTGCATGTTATTGTCATCCTAGCTAAAATGACATTAAAATCATGTTTATTCGTGTATTCGTGTAACACGGTTAAAAAACGTGTCTATTCATGTCGTGTCACGTGTCACAAGGATTTTTTACGTGTCGTGTTCGTGTTTGACACCCCAAACACGTTTTATAATTCGTGTCGTGTCGTGTTCGTGTTTACCAAATTTGTGTCGTGTAAATTCGTGTCTGACACGAATACACGACACGCAAACACAGATTGTCAGTTCTACCTATTTCGACCCGATATTGTTCTTTTGCAGATTTGAACAAATCAGAGTCGTTGGTTCCGCTTTACTGTTGCGCTCAAGCCGGTTATAAATACCGTTGAATTTGTTGCACCGTTTAGTTATTTGACTCCATTTGTTGCTCAACATGTCATTGTTGCGATACATATTTTTCTTCAAATTAGCGCGAAACTTGTCGCGCACCCCCCCCCCCAATAAGCTCATTTCCTCATTCCATTTCTGCAGAGTTCATCTTTTGAAGTAGTACAGCATGCCACCGTCAAAGTATATTCCTCCTCCGGTGTCCACCATTGTGGAACGTCTGCATTTTCCGTTTCAACCGCTATCGATTTTTCTTTCGTTTTTTCTTTCCTTTTCCCTCTCCTGCTACCTCCCGCTTGTAGATGGTAGTTGGGTGGTTGTTTGTTGCATCGAAGCAAAAGTAGGGAAAAGGTTTTGTTGTAAATTTGGGTTTTGATCAACTAGATTTTGTTGAAGGCAAGGTGAGTTGGGAAATTGCAGTTGTGATGAAGCGGGATTGAAGCGGCGCCTTAGTATAAGATTTGTGGTGATCCTTGATACGATAAATAGTTTAAATAATTTTCGTAACCCGCAAATCCGAGAGACGAGGTTGTGTTTGGTTGTGTGTTTGGGTTTGATGATGGAAGGGGACGTTTGGGTTTTGCTCCATGTTTTGATTAAGAAAGTATAAAATATAAAGAGAAAGAGATGAATAATAAAAAAAAATTAAATTAAAATGAGTATTTATATAAAGTTAAAAGGGTAAATTTTTAATTTTTTTTATTTTAAATTTTGACCGTTTGCAACAGTCACATACCCAACGTATACATTTTTCGCTGTTTCAAGACGTCATAACAGGCATGAAAACTGCCTTAACGAGATGAAACGAGAAAGGGGTTCCCTGTTAGGATGCCGTAATGGCGGTCCAGGTGAGCCCATTGTTGGCGAGAGCAATTCTAGGAGAAGATAAGTCATACATTTGCAGATAATTGTTGTAGTTGTTCCAGATCCTATAGCTACGGCTAATTAGTTGTTAGCTTAGTAGAAATCTCTTGTATAAATGTATTCTCCTATAACCTAATTTGTGCATATGAAGAACGGAATTTCTTCCAACTATCTCTGGTATTCTTTTTCACATGGTATCAGAGCATACCTAATCCATTCGTACAATCTATTGAAACCCTCCTAACCATACCGAATTCGTAGAACATGAATGACAAAGCAGGAACTTCAAACCCTCCTCAAGTCATCATTCACACTGATGCACCGTTTCCCACTGGAGGAGTTATTCTCGATGACTCGAACTGTCACCTATGGTCGCAATTAATGGAGATGAGAATTGAAGCTCGAAACAAGTCTGGCTACATCACGGGCAAAACAACGAAACCCATAGAAGGAGAGAAGGAGATTGAAACCTGGCTGATCGAAAGTAACAAAGTCAAAAGTTGGTTGGTTGATTGATTCGATGTCCCCGTCGCTCATTCACTGGTTCATACGCCTCCAGACTGCAGCAGAAATTTGGGAAGCTGTATCCCAAACTTTTTACGATGGGTCTGATGAAACCCAATTGTTTGAATTGAACAGGAAATCATTCAACACCCGACAAAATGGACGTCCCCTGGCAACATACTACAACGAACTCATAAGCATATTTCAAGAAATTGATGCTCGTTTAACTACTCAAAAAGATACCGTGGATGAAGCTGTCTCTGCAAACAAAGCCATGTCATGATTCAGGGTCCATATTTTTCTGGCAGGATTGGACTCAGAATTCAACCAGGCACAAAGTGAAGTATTGAGGAAGGATCCACCATTAAGTTTGGAAGCATGTTACGCCTACATACGAAAGGATCGAAATCAAAGACAAACTATGGAAGAAAAGGTACCTGAGCCTGATGGTATGGTTCATTTGGCTACTCAAAATCGGCCTAAAAAGGAAGAACCTCAAACAACAAAAACACATTTTCGTGTACCCACTGTGGCGAAGATGGACATTCTAAACTCAAATGCTACGAGATTATCGATTACCCAGATTGGTGGGACTTTACAAAGAAGCCAAGGAAGAAAATCAGTCAAGCCACAATAGCCACTACAGCCCCTGCCAATGAAACGAATATCCCAGTTACTGCTCACACATCCACTGGTATGTACCCACATAATTTTACAATGAATGATACTTGGATTATAGATATAGGGCCACTGATCACATGGTTAACGATTTGTCTAAGTTAGCCACTTCACATGTTCCAAAACAACAAAAAATACACACTGCAAATGGTGATGTGGCACAGGTAACTGGTGAAGGTCCAGTTAGATTGACAAGGTCTATGGATCTCGATAAAGTTCTTGTGGTTCCATCCCTATCCTCGAATTTATTATCAGTTAGACAGATTACAGAAGCTTTGAATTGTTACATGATTTTTTGGCCAAATGAATGTGTATTTCAGGATATAGTGACTCATCGGATTCTTGGTTTTGGTACTAGACGTGGACGATTGTACTACCTTGAAGAGAATCATGAAAGTCAAGCCTTGAATACCGAAGTGAAGCAAGCAAATAAACCCATGGCATGGTTATGGCACAGGAGATTATGGCATTTGTCTTTTACTTATCTTAGGAAGTTGAAACCTGGTTTATTGTTAAATGTAATGGATCATGAGTTTAAGTGTGGTGTGTGTGAGTTAGCCAAAAGCAAACAGATCTCATATAGTTCTAGTGATAATAAATCTTCTATTCCATTTATGGTAATCCACTCTGATGTATGGGGGCCCACAAAAGTGCGTACACCAAATGGTGCCCAATACTTTGTTACTTTTATTGACGAATGAACAAGAATGATTTGGGTATCTATTATGAATACTAAAGATGAGGTTTTCCAGGTCTTTCAAGAATTGCATCATACAGTGAAAACCTTTTATCAAAAAGAAATCCGAATACTTCAATCGGATGACGGAGGCGAATACATAAACCACAGGATGCATCAATTCTGTAAAGATATTCGACACCAAACCTCATGCACAAAAACACCGCAGCAAAATGGCTTAGCCGAGAGAAGGAACAAACAAATACTCGAAATTGTAAGGGCTTCCTTGTTTGACATGAAAGTACCTCAGAAATTCTGGGGAGAAGCGGTTAGATCAGCAGCTTACCTAATGAATAGAACACCATCAAGTGTTATTGAATTTAAAACTCCATTAGGAAAGTTACAAGAGCTCACAAATTTGCTTATACATAATGAACTGGAACCTCGGGTGTTTGGTTGCAGTGCGTATGTTCACCAAAATATTGGTAAACTTCAACCACGAGCTGTTAAATGTATGTTTATTAGATATGCAGAAAAAAAAAGGGTATAGATGTTACAATCCCAAGACTGGTACAGTGCATGTAACTCGGAATGTTGCATTCCATGAGTTTGAACCCTACTTTGGAGATGTGTCTCCGCATCTGGGGAGAGTATAGATGAAGCGAACACACATCAAAGAAGGGTAGACGTAGATGAGCTCACGATAGATACTCCAGGAGAAAACTTAATCGAAGAAGTAGAGGAAAGAGTGCAAGATAGTACAACCACAGAAGAGGAAGGAGTGCAAGATACTACAACCACCACCATGCCTGAATCATCACAAGAAGATACAAATGATAACAATAATGAAGTTTTTGTTGATAATGTTGTACAGGAAACCGAAACAGAAAGGGCATCAAGATTGCCTCCTCGTATCAATAGAGGAGTACCGAAGAAACAATATGAACCCGATGTGAGAGCAAAGTCAAAGTACCCAATCAGTAACTTTGTTTCGCAACAGAAATTAGCAAGCTCACATGCCCTGATGGTGAAGGAATTGTCAACTGTCGCTATTCCTACGAACATACAAGAAGCATTGAAAGACCCCAAGTGGAAAACTATTGTGAACAACGAAATGGAGGCATTACAAAGAAATGATACGTGGGACCTCGTGGAACTCCCTCCGGGAAAGAAGACGGTGGGATGCAGGTTTATATTCACAATAAAGCTGGATGAAAAAGGGTACATAGATCGATATAAAGCACGACTTGTGGCGAAGGGTTATATGCAGAAATACGGCATTGATTATGGGGATACATTCGCACCTATCGCAAAAATGAATACGATCAGAATTTTAATATCAATCGCAGCAAATGAGGATTGGCCACTTAAGCAATTTGATGTGAAAAACGCCTTCCTAAATGGGTGTTTGGAAGATGAAGTTTATATGGATTTGCCTCCAGGAATAAACTATAATGGGATAGTGTGTAAGCTCAAGAAGGCATTGTATGGTTTGAAACAGTCACCTCGAGCATGGTTTGGACATTTTTCTAATTTTATGAAGAAACTAGGGTATAAACAGAGTGATGCCGATCACACTCTATTTGTGAAGAACACCGGAAAAATTATAGCCTTAATTGTGTATGTAGATGATATGGTAGTCACCGGAAACGATCCTCATGAAATAAACAAACTCCTATCACTTCTTGAGAAGGAATTTGAGCTTAAGGACCTCGGGCCACTAAAGTATTTCCTTGGAATCGAAGTAGCAAGATCTAAAAATGGAATCTCTATTTGTCAGAGAAAATATGTTCTGGATCTTCTCACTGAAACTGGTATGTTGAGCTGTAAGCCGGTAGACATACCAATAGAAGTAAATCACAAACTCTCTAGTTCATCAGAACAAGTCCCGGCAAATAAAGAAAGGTACCAAAAGCTAGTCGGGAAGTTAATTTATTTATCTCATACAAGACCGGATATTGCCTATGCAGTAAGTGTAGTTAGCCGGTTTATGCAATCACCAAGTGAAGACCATATGAATGCAGTGTATCGAATTCTGAAGTACCTCAAGTCTTCTCCAGGAAAAGGCTTGCTTTTTGGAAAAAAATAAAGGCAGTGGTGTATTTGGTTACTCAGATGCAGACTGGGCAAGAGATAGAAATGATGGAAAATCTACATCCGATTACTTCACGTTTGTTGGCGGAAATCTCACTACCTGGCGAAGTAAGAAACAAAAGGTTGTGGCAAGGTCCAGTGTTGAGGCTGAATTTAAAGGGATGGTGCATGGTATTTGTGAGTTGCTTTGGATAAAAAGGATTCTGCATGGTCTTGGAATTGAACAAAGATTTCCAATGAAGTTGTATTGCGATAATGAAGCTGCAGTGAAGATTGCAACCAATCCAGTGCAACATTATAGGACGAAGCATGTTGAGATTGACAGACATTTCATAAAGGATCATTTTGAAAGAAAGACTGTAGAACTTCCACATGTTGCCTCGAGTGACCAGCTAGCGGATATGCTAACTAAAGCGGTGTGTGGAAGATCATTCCATTGCTCTCTTAGCAAGCTGTGAATGTTTACATTTTCCATCTTGAGGGGGAGTGTTGGCGAGAGCAATTCTAAGAGAAGATAAGTCATATATTTGCAGATAATTGTTGTAGTTGTTCCAGATCCTATAGTTACGGCTAATTAGTTGTTAGTTTAGTAGAACTCTCTTGTATAAATGTATTCTCCTATAACCTAATTTGTGCATATGAAGAACAGAAATTTCTTCCAACTATCTCCGGTATTCTTTTTCACACCCATACCGAGCAAATTGATACCCATAACGCATACACTTAAAGGGCGTCTAAATGCTCACTCACAACCTCGGCTTTGAAACTATTCAGCTCTTTGGAATCAGTTGTCATCATTGCTACAGCCTTCTTCTCCATTTGGTAAACAGCTTCCACTTTCTTTTGCTCAAGAAGAACAATCTTCTCCTATCATACGATTCAACTTAGCATTCTCCTTCTCAGCTAACTCCAAATTACTAACCAGGACATGGTTACATTGATTTAAAGCGTGCCACTCCAAAGTCTGCGCCTCAGTTGCGAGAATATTTGCAGTGTTGATGATTTGGAATTGTCAAGAACATGTGGGAGGGTAATTCTGTCATGGTAACTTTTTTTTTTTTTTAGATATATGAAAGCCATCATGGAATACAAAGGATTTGTACAAAATCTCTGGTCAAACAAAGGAATTGGAAAACTTAATTTTATTTAGTACCAAGTAGTTCATATCATTAACCATCAACTTAGATATAAACCCTTAACACAACCAGTACAAAACCCTAGATAACACCACCATGATAGTCGATACGATGGACACAATTAAATCAAAATTGAGAAATTAAAAACAGGAAATAGATATGAATCTAAGAAAGTTGACCACAATCGGCAATAACGACGGGCTTAGAGGTGGTTCCGCTTCCAGATCCAACCTTCTCGATCGCCCTTACTACGTCCATTCCTTCAACAACCTCTCCGAACACGACGTGTTTTCCATCGAGCCACTCGGTTTTCTCCGTACAGATGAAGAACTGAGATCCGTTGGTATTCGGACCGGCATTGGCCATGGAGAGGATTCCCGGACCGGTGTGCTTCTTTTTGAAATTCTCGTCGGCGAATTTGTTACCATAGATGGACTCACCGCCGGTGCCGTTACCTCTGGTGAAATCACCGCCCTGGCACATGAAATTGGGGATCACACGGTGGAATGACGATCCTTTGTAATGCAGATTTTTGCCGGAAGTACCGGTTCCTTTCTCACCGGTGCAGAGTGCACGGAAGTTCTCTGCTGTTTTTGGAGTTGTGTCAGCGAACAGCTCCATCACAATCCTGCCGGCCGGTGAACCGCCGACGGTCATATCGAAGAAAACCCTAGGATTTGCCATTGTTGATTTTGCCCTTAATTACTTTCACCGCGTTTCTACACTTTTAGACACAGTAAAAAACATAAGGTGTAATTATATAGTCGACTGTGACGATAGATCAACTCAGCAAGTGAATCTCAATTGTTCGTATGGACACGTGGCAGCATCGTGCGGTTACCTTTATGTAGGAGGGGTTTGTTGAACTTGGATTGTATATTAGGACTTATTTACGATTTTGCCCTTTACGTGTTATAATGCACGTGTTATAATATATATTTTTTTGTATATATTTGTAATTGGTGGTAGTTTACGTATTACTTCTAATTAGCTATATTACACTTTCTTCCCCAATTTTCAAGGCACAATTGAAAGTTTCAAGCTTTGGCCATCTCGAATTCTTCTCTATTGATCAAATTGCTACCGGATGTCATGGCTTTTGATATCACAACTCTTATTGTTACGCAAGCAATCAATTAAAAGCAATAAAAAATGGCATTGAAAATTAACGTGAAAAAGGCTTACAATACACTCGTAGACACAACTTTAAATAATAACTTCTTTTAGTTAAAAAGTACAATTATTGATTCAATCGATACAATATAAATGCAAACTTGAAACTTTACAAACCCCATTGAATATCTTCACATGATACACATTCATGCACAAACGAAATCCTAATCGCTTTGCCGGATCTATCAATCTCTATGCATAATCTTCTCAAATTGTTTCCAATCATGAAGTCTTTATTTGTTTGTTGATAGCATGCAAAGTCTTAATTAAGGATGAGAGTACTTAGGAGGTAGGGGAGGAATGGGATGATGAAAATATTTTGGAGGAATGGTGGGCAAATGATGATGATTTCCTAGGATGGGGTGATGATGGAAATACTTTGGAGGAATGGTGGGCAAAGGAGGAAGCTTTGGGAGAGAAAATGGTGGGCAAGGTTTCTTTGGTGAAGGTGGGTCTATTACCGGAGGCAATGGTGATTTTGGTGTTGGATTGTAATCTGGAACAGGAGAAGGATTATAAACAGGCGGTTTTGGCTCCGGTTTGTAAACTGGAACTGGAGAAGGCTTGTAGACTGGCGGCTCTGGCTTAGGTTTGTAAATAGGAACGGGAGCAGGCTTGTAGACAGGTGGCTCTGGTTTTGGTTTTGGGTCACAAGGAGGCTTGACAACCGGTGGCTCCGGCTTTGGCTTGTAAACTGGAACAGGGGCAGGTTTGTAGACCGGTGGCTCAGGCTTTGGCTTATAAACTGGAACAGGGGAAGGTTTGTAGACTGGCGGCTTTGGCTTTGGTTTGTAAACTGGAACCGGAACCGGAGCAGGCTTGTAAACCGGTGGCTCTGGTTTTGGCTTGTAAACTGGAACCGGAGCCGGTTTGTAGACTGGCGGCTTTGGCTTTGGCTTGTAAACCGGAACTGGAGCAGGCTTGTAAACGGGTGGCTTTGGCTTTGGTTTGTAAACTGGAACGGGAGCAGGCTTATAAACAGGCGGTTTTGGTTTTGGCTTATAAACTGGAATGGGAGCAGGCTTGTAAACTGGAGGCTCTGGCTTTGGCTTTGGTTTGTAAACTGGAATGGGAGAAGGCTTGTAGACTGGTGGCTTTGGCTTTGGCTTATAAACCGGAATGGGAGCAGGCTTGTAGACTGGAGGCTCTGGATTTGGCTTTGGCTTGTAAACTGGGACGGGAGCAGGCTTGTAGACTGGCGGCTTTGGCTTTGGCTTATAAACCGGAATGGGAGCAGGTTTGTAGACAGGTGGCTGTGGCTTTGGTTTTGGGTCACAAGGAGGCTTGACTACTGGTGGTTCTGGCTTTGGTGTTGGTGTGTAAACAGGAGGAGGATTGTAAACTGGTGGTGGTTCAACAACCGGAGGAGGATTGTATACTGGAACAGGGGGAGTCTCAACAACCGGTGGGTCATAAACAGGAGTAGGTGATGGTGTGTTTGGTGGAAATGGGAATGATGGATAAACCTTTGGTGGAAATTGAGGAAGAGGAAAATGGTGGCCAAACCATGGGTGCGTTTTGGGCAAAGGTGGCAGTGTTGGTAGAGGAGGATACTTAAAATAAGGCCAGAAGAATTTAGAAGTGCACACAGCTGATGAGAATTTAAGTTTTCCGACAGGTTGGAAGGTGTGTTTTTGCTCGGATTTTGACAGGAAAGTGATCTTGGTGGCTTCTAAACCATCATGAACTGCACATGGTTTATTTGCTGCATTGTGAAGTTGCGCATAACATTCTTCTGTCAACTTCCCATCTTTTAAGATCTCTTGAGGAAGAGAGATCTTGAAGTTCCCTTCACCATCGAGCTCTCCCACGCCTTTTGTTTTGAGCTTCCCGTTCTCAAGCTTGCAGTCAACCGTTACTTTAAGCCCTGAACAAAACCAAATATATACACTTTTACTATCATTTTATCTAATCAAATAAAGGGTTAAATGAAGTTAAAATCGTATTTTCATTAATTTGTTTATTATAAAACAATTTTCATTGTTATATGCTATAAGTAGATAGCTTTTTCAAAGTACTATGCTCTAATAAGAAAAGAAATTGGAAGTAGAATGCAGTAACCAAATGGAATTTTGAAAGGGAATGCATGCTTTAATAAGAAAAAAAAAATGAAACTACGATGCTACAATAGACAAATAAGTGAAACTAATTTTGCTATTTCTTGCATCTAGCACTTAATTTTACAAGTCCAATTGTTTGCCTCCATTGCATAACATTTTGATTCAGAAAAACATTAATTTGTACTGTAACTCTAGCAGCAATGAGTAATTAAAGAATACCTGATAAAGCATGGGTGCTCTTGATATTAATGTCCTTACAATCAGCACATTCTCCAATCCCAACTACCTCCACAACCTTGTCATAACCATAACAAAAATTCCCTGAAAAAACTAAAATCAGCAAGAATCCCAAAAGGGTTTCAGGCCTACAGACTGAATAAACCTGCATTACTTTATTATAGGCACATAAGAATATAAGATAGAGTGATAGGGTTTCTAAAAAAGTCTCAGTTTTGAGTGAGTACTTAGATCAGTTACTAGTAATGTGTATATATAATGAGTGTTGAGTACAGTTTGGCAATGGAGGCTGCTAGCTGCCGACATTGCTAAAGATATGAACAAGATCACATGAGAGTAAGGGACCCATATATGAATGAGGGATGAAGAAGAAATAAAAAAAAAAATGTAATGTACCATTATTTTCATTGATTGAGCTCTCAACTGCACCACATCCTTAGCTTCGCTAACATGCAAATCAGTAAATGTGGCATCTTCACCTACTAAAAGCTTCTCATTAATACCTCAATTTTTTTTTTCTTTTCTAAAGCTCATGTAGACTCTTTTCAAACAGTTGTCAACTTCGAAATGGTAGATCCAGAAACCCACCATGCATGGACTCCATAGCTGCGAGTATAGAGTTACAAAATTGGTAGTTGAAATTTTTAGGAAAAAAAAATACAAATTTGATATATATTTCCTAAATCTTGTTAGACTTCTGCGGATCAAAATGATTGCATGGTTGGTTACAGATTTTGGTAATCTAAAGATTTTTTTTTTCTTTGGAAACCCTTTCAAAGGACTTTTAAGGTAGACAGGTTTTATCAAACAGTTAACAGGTATGTATGGTGCATTCAATCCACTGATAATAACTTTTTATCTAAAAAGGTTATGAGTTCTTTGACAAAGATATCCTTGTTTAAGATAATTAATGTGATTGATCTCTAATCCTTTTTAAGGGTCGGTGTGACCTTTCAAATACTGTTAAGGGTTAAACTGTTAAAGAACCATGGTTGCAGAAGAGTTCTTATGTTGTTTCATGATTTTGGCAGTCTGTTAAAAGAAACTTATTCTTTGACCGCAGCTAGACATTTGACCAAACAGTTGGAAGCGACAACTTGAAAGAATGCATTAAACGGATACTTCGTTAACTCAATTATTTGGGTATCCCACGTCTACATGTAAACCATATTTTTTTCTTGGGGGGAGGGATGGATGGATAAAAGACTTAGAGTAAACGGTATGGGCCTCGACGAGAAGCAACGAGGATGAGGTGGTGGTCCTCGATGCGGTCGTAACGGGGGAACACCGCCCCCCCTACTCGTGGCATCTCGTCGTCCGGTTCTCGTTGCCATGGAAACAAAATGTAACGCACAAAAACTTAACCGTTGCCCATTTAGACCGTTTGATAACGGTCAAATTCAAAAAAAAAATTACTTTTTTACCAATATATATATATATATATATATATATATATATATATATATATATATATATATATATATATATACTTTATTTCAAATTTTTATATACCTTTCTCTCATTCTCTCTATATCTTATACACATTTTTCATTAAAATTTCAAAAAATGGAGCAAAACCCAAACACCCCCCCACCCCTCCATCATCAAACCCAAACACAAACTCGTCCCAAGGTGCCGCTTTCAATCCGGCTTTACTGTCACTGCAATTTCCCAACTCACCTTACGTTCAACAAAATCAATTTGGTCAAAACCCAAATTTACAACAAAATCTTTTCTCTACTTTTGGTTCGATGCAACAAACAACCAACCAACCATCGCCTACAACACAACCATCAGTTCAAGTGGAAGCGGGAAGTAGTAAGAAAGAGAAAAGGAAAGGAAAATTAAAAGGAAAATCAATAGCAGTAGAAACAGAAAATACAGACGTTCCACAATGGTGGACACCGGAGGAGGAATACGCTTTGACGGCGGCTTGGTGTGCTACTTCAAAAGACGAATTTCGCGGAAATGGAATGAAAAAATGAGCTTATTGGGGGCGGTGCTCGACAAGTTTCACGCTATTTTAAAGAAAACCCGTATCGCAACAATGACATGTTGAGCACCAAATGGGGTATGATAACAAAGCGGTGCAGCAAATTCAACGGTATTTACAACCTGTAACATCCCAAAAATACAGGCCAAAAATTTCATTTTTAATTACTTTATTTTAAAACCAACAGTGAAATAAAACATCTGTAATATTATGTCATGTCAAAACCAAAGTAGAAATAATAAAACATGTTATCATAAAACAATATCAGAGTGTAATCTCAAAGATCTCATGTGCGGAAAACCATAGTGTGATGCGCTGCGATCAAGTCGGCTCCTTCCTTTTGAAAACGAACTACCTAAAACCAAAACTGAAAACCGTAAGCACAAAGCTTAGTGAGTTCCCCCATCGTACCACATACCATACAATCACATATCATACATACTGTCAGGCATTTCTGGGGTGTCCGACCTACCCGGTACGGCCTTTCTGGGGTGCCGACCTACCCATGCGGCCATTCTGGGATGCCGTCCTACCCGTGTCAAGCCATTCTGGGGTGCTGACTACCCGTGTCAAGCCATTCTGGGGTGCTGACTACCCTTCAGCCCTAACGACCGAACCTCGGGGACTATTTCACCCCCTTACTACTACTACTATCACATATCATAACATAACATATTATCAGACATATCTGGGGTGTCTGAACTACCCTTCGGTCCTAACAACCGAACTCGGGGACTGCTCCCCTCCTACTAACTCTAACTCATATAACAGATCATGCTAGCATATAAACATAACATCACATACTGTCAGACGTATCTGGGGTGTCTGACTACCCTCCGGTCCTAACAACCGAACTCTACTACTATCACATATAACATATCATGCTAGCATATAACATATCAGGTAGTAGCAAACCTAGATGATATCACATAGACAATCATCTATCACACGTCTCCTACTGGTGGGCCGGCATTGTGGCCTTAGACCCACCGCTACTGGAAGGTAACTCACCTCACATTGCTGAAGTCCCGAAGACACAATCCCACACTTGCTGAAGTCCCGTAGACTCAACCCCAGCTATTGGATGACAAATTCTCGATCTGTCAATATCAAAACATCACCCCAATTAATAATTGGGTCCCACTACATAACCATAAACACTTACTTTGGATAATAACATTACCCCAAGCTTGGCTTATTCAAGCCCAAGGCCCAATCCGTAGGCCCAAAGTCAACTAGGAATCAAAGCCCAACACATGGCCCAATTTTCCAAATTGGTCCTAGGCCTATACATGGTCTCATTCTAAGGCCCAACATCATATACTCATTAAGGCCCAAACTGTGGCCCATCTATGGCCCAATTTTCCAAATTGGGCCCAAGCCCTTTACATGGGCCTTACCCTAGGCCCATTTAATAACCCAAATCATCAAGGCCCAACAATAAACCTAAGTGAAATTAGGGTTTCACATAAAATGATTATTAGGGTTAAGTTTCCTACTTAACCCATTAAGGGCTTAATCCATTAAGTCCAATATTGATTAGATTCATTTCCGCCAATGATTACTATTCAATATTCCAAGTTATTAATAAGTCTCGTGTGTCTTGATTAATTCTTAAAGTTGGGGTTTCATTGGCATTAGGGTTTTCCAATCCAAAAACTAGCCCTTTTATCAATTTGTTGGGCTTGGCGGTCAATTAGGGCTTTATTGGGCCTATTAGGCCCACTAGAATATCATTAAGTCCATTAGGGTTTGCATTGGGTCAATTTAAGTCCATTAGACCCATTAGGGTTTTCACTAAGCCCGTTAGGCTTCATTGGGCCCATTAGGGTTTCTAGCACCCGAAACGAATCAATCACAAGATAAGCACACCGCCACCCGACACGGCGGCCGGTGGCGGCAGCCACCACCCTAAGGTGGTGGTTTTCAAGTTCCTTTCATTATTCCATTTTTTGTTACAATTACAATGAAAATACCAAAGTAACACACCCATTAACTAGGCTAAACATACACACACATAACCACCTTGGTTGCCGGCGGTGGTGAGTGGTGGTTGTGGTGGATTTTCTCGTAAATTCCAACTAAGCAAAACACCCAAACACACCTGCTGCTAACGGAACTACAACCACACCCACCCATGCTTCGTTTTTCAAGCATCCAGCCTGTAACGTCCCAAAATTCAAGACTAAAAATTTCTTTTAATAAAGTATCACTTAAGGTAAAATCATCATTTCAAAACATAAACAGAGTATTAGTTTTCAAAACACATGTTCATTATCAGAGTAAAACATTCCCAGGCTGACTAATCTATGGTGTGTGCCATGTGATCATCCCGAGCTCCATCATCCGCTACCGGAAGTACCTGAAACCAAAACTGAAAGTCGTAAGCACGAAGCTTAGTGAGTTCCCCAGATACCACATACCATACAAACCATTCATAGCCAAGAGCTATACATAACCGACTTATCCATAATCAAATAAGGTGCTATGTGCCAAACATAGTCTTGCCATTATGCCACGGGCCGCGCGTGGTCTTCCTGGTCAAGCCTGGGCCGCTTCCTGGGTCTTACAGACAAGTGCCAAAGGCCACCCCCTGGTCTTACAGACATGTGCCAAGGGCCACCCCCTGGTCTTTTATGCAAGTATCACAAAGACAACCGTACATACTACTGTAACACCCAAGATTTTGAAAGCCAAAAAAGTAAAGGAAACCCTAAATTTAAGAGGGACTCGGCGAGTCCAAGGAAGGACTCGGCGAGTCGGAGCGGGATCCGGGTCGAGGAGTAAGTGACCAACTCGACGAGTCGGCCAAGTGGACTCGGCGAGTCTGGTCTGTGCGAGGAAAACCCTAAATCCGGGGCTTGGAGCCTATTTAAACATCTCAATCTTCTTCCTAGGGCTCCTTTACTGTCTCTCACCCCCAGAACGTCGCACCCTAAGCCTCCATTGTGTTCATTCAAGCTTTTAGCCATTTTTGAGTGGTTTTAAGGAAGAAGAAGGAGTGGAAATCTTTGAAGCATCAAGGAGTGGTCTTGGATCCGAAGTTTGGGGAGCATTTCAAAGTATTTGAAGGTATTAAGTCGTTTCTCTCCTCCAGATTTTCCTTGGTTATGAGTTTTGGGGCTTTTAAGCCATGTTTAAGATCAATCTTGAACTTGAGGTCCAGATCTGAGGTTGTTACCTCAGATCCATGCTTGTTTTGGTTTGGAATCCCGTAAAGTATCAGCCATTGGGTGGATTTTGGAGCCTCTTGGTCTTAAACCCTAGTTATTAGTGCATTTTGCCTAGATCTCCCTCTCTACACGTAAAGTTTGCAACTTTATATGGGGAATAGGCTTGGGAAGGGTAGATCTACAGTTTGGAGCTCACGCATGACTCGGAAGTCCTCTGCATGTAAGTGGATCTTATTGGACTCGGCGAGTCCTTCGAGTGGACTCGGTGAGTAGCTTGAAGATGAGGAGGAACTCGACAAGTGGGATGAACAGCTTGTCGAGTCGGATGAAGATGAGCATGAACTCGGCGAGTTGGATGAAGGTTATCGTGTGCTCGGCGAGTCTTTTCTTAGACTCGGTGAGTCAGGTCGCGTGGTCCCAAACCCTTCGAGTTAAGTCTCGAGTCAGCAAGTCGAGCCAGGACTCAGTGAGTTGGACAGGACAGGAATCGGGAACCAGTAGACTCGGCGAGTCAGGGGCTGACTCGGCGAGTAGAGTCGCGAGTGGAAGGACTCTGGAATTATGAACTCGGCGAGTCAGTAGGGTGACTCGACGAGTAGGGTTGACCTGGAAGGCTGAATTTGACCAGGACGTTGACTTTGACCAGAGTTGACTTGGTTGACCTTTGAAGGTCAGTTAGACTAAGTGTTATGTTGATATTGGTAGCTCGGGGAGCTAGCGGAGCAGCAGTTCGGAGTCAGTGGTCAAGTAGCGGTCAAAAGGGTTAGCAGCAGCAGTTCAGCGGTATCAGGTGAGTTTCCCTTTGTATGAATGGGTCTACGGCCACAATGTCGGCCCATGTAGTTATGAGTAGAAGACCCGGGGGTTAGACCTAGGCACAGTATGCTAGTATGATATTCGGACGAGGTCCAATGATAGAGGGCGGGTGCCCAAGGAATGGTTTATGTGATAGTTTATACTTGTTGTCTGTGTGACACTTGTATGTGCCTGGTAGAGAGGTGAGTGAGGGCGAGGTCCCGTATCTCACCAATAGCAGAGTGTGGATGGTGTTCCACATCTCAGTAGCAGCAGAGCAGGGGCGAGGCCCAAGTTAGGAAAGGAGTAAGGGTGGGCTGGGCCCGTATATCACTATCAGCAGGAGTATGGACGAAGTTCCATGACTCACCAGTAGCAGGACACGGGCGGGGGCCAGAGATAGGCGAGGCCTTAGAGCAAGAGTTGTTAGTATATGTTTAGTTTATGTAATGTTATGTGATGTGTTTATGTGCTGTTATATGTTAGTGGGCGAGGCCCTGTGACAGGCGAGGCCTAAGTGAAACAGATATGTATCCAAGTGGGGCTCGAAGCCAGGCGGGGCCTGGAGCGGCGGGGTCGTTGTATCGGGCGAGGCCCGGGGTAGGGGCAAGGCCCAGGATAGCGGGCGTGGCCCAGTATGTGCAGTATGTGATTTTGCATGGTATGTGGTAAGGTGGGGAACTCACTAAGCTTCATGCTTACGTTTTTCAGTTTTGTTTTCAGGTACTTCCGGTAGCGGAGGGAGGAGCTCGGGATGATCGCATGGCACACACCATAGATTAGTCAGTCTGGGAATGTTTACTCTGATAATAAACATGTGTTTTGAAAACTTATACTCAGATTATGTTTGGAATGATGTCTTCGTTTAAAGTAATGTTTTATTAAAAAGAAATTTTTGGTCTTGAATTTTGGGATGTTACAACTACTCTACTTAGCTAAACAGCATACAGTGTGCCAGAAGCCACCTCCTGGTCTTTCATATATGATAGCATACAATGCGCCAGGAGCCACCTCCTAGTCTTTCATACATATTGCCTAGGGCTAACCCTCGGGTCTTCCTGTCATCCATAATAACATACTGTGTGCCAGGAGCCACCCCCTGGTCTTTCATGCATATTGCCTAGGGCTAACCCCCGGGTCTTCCTATCATACATAATAACATACTGTGTGCCAGGAGTCGCCCCCTGATCTTTCATGCATATTGCCTAGGGCTAACCCCCGGGTCTTCCTATCATACATAATAACATACTATGTGCCAGGGGCCACCCCCTGGTCTTTCGTGCATATTCTAAATGGGCCGGCATTGGTGCTTTAGACCCATACAAACAGTGAGGAGACTCACCTCGCACTGCTGAACTCTGCTGATAATCCTCTGGCTGCTGACCGACAACTCTCTGAACTCCTGCTCCACTAGCTCCCCGAGCTACCAATATCAATGCAACCCTTAGTCTAACTATCTCCCGAAAGTCAACTAAGTCAACTCAGGTCAAAGTCAAAGTCCTGGTCAAAGTCAACCTTCCAGGTCAACCCTACTCGTCGAGTCACCCTACTGACTAGCCAAGTTCATAAGTCCAGAGTCCTTCCACTCTCGACTCTACTCGCCGAGTCAGTCCATGACTCGCCGAGTCTACCGATTTCCGAGTCCTGACCTGTCCAACTCACCGAGTCTCTAATCGACTCACTGATTCGAGTCTAAACTCAAAGGGTTTGGGGTTTCACGACTTGACTCGCCGAGTCCAAGAACAGACTCGCCGAGTTGTTCTTCCAACTCGTCGAGTTCATGCCCAACTTCATCCGACTCGACGAGCCGTTCATCCCACTCGTCGAGTTCCTCCTCATCTTCAAGCTACTCACCGAGTCCACTCAAAGGACTCGCCGAGTCCATCCGGTCCTTCATACATGCAGAGGACTTTTGAGTCATGCAGGGACTCAAATCTGTAGATCTACCCTTCCCAAGCCTATTCCCCACGTAAAGTTGGAAACTTTACATGTAGAGAAGGAGATCTAAGAAAAATACACCATAAACTAGGGTTTAAGGCCAAGGGGCTTCAATATTGACTCAAGGGCTGATACTTTATGCTTCTCTAGTCCATAACACACTTGGATCTGAAGTAGCAACTCCAGATCCGGCTTTTAACTCGAATGGGTGTCAAACCATGGTTTAAAAGCCCCAAATCTCACAACCATGGAAGACCTAAAGGAGAGAGGGACGACTTATTACCTTCAATATCTCAGAAAGGCTCCACAAACTCCAGATCTATAGTCCCTTCTTGCTCCTCCAAGTTCCTTCTTCCTTCTCCAAGCTTAATGCACCTTCCAAGGCAACAAATGGGTCAATCAAAGGTTATGACGGCTAGGGTTTGGTATCCAGGGCTGAAGAGGCAGTAAAGGAACCCTAGGAAGAAGATTAAGACGTTTATATAGGCTCCAAGTCCCGAATTTAGGGTTTTCCACGCACATACCAGACTCGCCGAGTCACCTTGGCCTACTCGCCGAGTCGGTCACTTACTCCTTGACCCGGATCCCACTCGGACTCGCCGAGTCCCCCTTTGGACTCGCCGAGTCGACCCCTAAACTTAGGGTTTTCTTTCCTTTCTTGGACTTCAAAACTTTGGGTGTTACAACTCTCCCCCACTTAAATTAAACTTCGTCCTCGAAGTTTGCCATGGCCCACCGCCTGCCATCCGCCTTCAATACCCACCAATTATCCCAACACCAGTTGCATACCTTCGCTGGTCTTCCACCTGGTCATTCTGACTAACGTAAACCTCGCGGTTAAACCTCGGGTCAAACCTGACCCTGAACAACTCAGAAACACAACTTACTCAACCGATAATCCTTATGGTACTCATCGAGTACTGCACTGAACCTATAGGGGTTCACCCCTTCTTTCCGTGCGCAAATTTCTTGCCTTCCCAAGGCAAAGCTCCATTTCCACCCGTTTCCTCTGACACTGTGAAGGTCCTATCCTTCACCAACTCCATCACCCCCGCTATTCCCAGGACGGGTCATCACCGTCTGTAATCACTGACACTGCTCTCTGCCAGAACTTGGTGCCGAGCACCCCTCGACCAACTATCTGAATTTCACCATAGACTGCTTACCAGCACTGCCACTGGCTGGAAATTTCTGCTATTCCTTATCTGCCTTCCGGATGAACTGAGACCACCATGGTCCCTACCGATCTACCAATATCTGAATTACTGGCTCCCACCGGTCGCTAGCCCCAACTCAACTCCTAGTCGCTCCCAGCGACTTTCGAAGAAACTCTACCAATAACCGCTCAATCCACTATGCCACTAAATCATACACCTGACACATTCGCTCTAACGAGTAGGGACCGATGAATGCTACGGGCCACCCCGTAGTCTTACAACACTTCTACGCTGCCAGCCAACCAAAGCTACGGGCCGCCCCGCAGTCTTGCTAAACCAGTGCTACGGGCCACACCGTAGCCTAACCGTACTCACATACGATTGCTGCGGGCCACACCGCAGTCTTGCTAATCTAATGCTACGGACCACACCGCAGTCTTACTAATCTAATGCTATGGACCACACCGCAGTCTTACTAATCTAATGCTACGGGCCACACCGCAGTCTTACTATACTTCCCTTACTATCTAGCCACTGGTGAATGCTACGGCCATTCGGTAGTCTGACAACATCTTCCCACACCGTCTAGCTGCTAGAGGATGCTACGACTAACCCATAGTTGTTCAAACAGCACCACCGAGTACTCCCAAGTGGTACTCATGTCCCAAATGGAACTCCCAACCGATTCCTATGTAATTCACGACCAGAAATTTCGAGAATGAGGTCTCACAATTGGCAAGTGTTCCAAACTTCCAATTTACACTATCCTCCAATCATACAGTCACCTGAGCCGTCTTTCTTCCTAACAGGAGAGCAAAACTTATCCTAGTTTCAAAACCCCTTCTACTCCCATAACCTGATTGTTTCTCCCCTACTTAGCCTCAGCTAAGTCTTTACTGCCTGCGAAAACCCGAAGATTTCCATTCCTTCCTTCCTTACACAATAGGCATGATAACCACCATCGCCCTATCCCTGTTAGCGATCCGCCTCTAGCCCACTCCAACTACCGTATGATTACCGAATACTAGATGAACACCGCCCGCATCCCTGATGCTAAAAAAAATCATCTAAGCTCTGACTACTATCCTTACAGTCCGAATAACTGGGCACAGACTCCTTGGTGATAAGCCACTTTCCTTGATGCTTCCGAAAGCCATCCCGAACGCCCAGATTAGAACCATCAAACCCCGATGATGGTGGCTGACCACTTCCCGAACCATTTTCAACCGTAACCGAGATGATACTGAACACTTCGAACCCGAAGTGAAAGATGACCTACACTAACTACTAATAGCTCCTGGTATGCAATTGGCATATGACAATTCCAAAATACAATCCAAATACAAGCAGAGAGAAAAATCATACATAAAATCGCCTGAGTCCAGGGTAAAAACTTCCCTAATTCACCTAGGAATGAAAATAGCCATAGATACGTACCTGCAACATTTCTTCCTGTAATCCAGATCTTCCGCATCTGTCACTACATGGCACTACCCTCTCGCCCATCCGTAATCCTCATAGTCGCTGGGGCAGGCGCACTCCCTGCTCCTCCCCTCATCATCGGGCATTCGATCCTCTTGTGGCCCACCTGATTGCAGTGAAAACATAATGGGCTTGCCCCCCGTGGGCAGTCCCTGCTGACGTGACCATCACTGCCACACTTGTAGCAGCCGGAACCCCTGGAACGGCACACTCCCTCGTGCGGTTTCCCGCACGTGCTGCACTGACTTTAGCCCTGCCGACCCACTAATCGCTGATCTGAAGTCTTGGGTCTCTTCCCGGGACCCTCCAAAGTGAATGTCTGATCTGACTTCCTCTTCGCAATGTGCTCCAGGTCGATCTCCCTCTCCCTAGCTCTGGCAATCATAGAGTCCAGGGTCGGGCATGCCGAGAAGCTGACATGCTCTCGAATCTCCGCTCTCAACATGTCATGATAGCGGGTCCTCTGCATCTCATCATCCCCTGCATACTGAGGAACTACTAGGGCCCTTTCCCGAAACTTGGCGGTAATCTCCGCCACCGACTCTGTCGTCTGTCTCATGTCTAGAAATTCTCTGGCCAGCTGCTGAAGCTCCACTGCCGGTGCAAACTCCGCCCTAAACCTGGTCACGAAGACTGACCAGGTCATAGCCTCGACGACTGAAGCTCCCAATGAGTCTCCAACTGACTCCCACCAATCCCTAGCTCTGTCTCTCAAACATGCCGCCGCAAAGCGGACCTTCGACCCATCCGGGCAGAAGCTCGTCAACTGTGCAGACTCAATGTCTGCGATCCATCTGAAGGGTTTTGAGCATTCTAACACTTCCTAAGTGTACATGCAACCCTAATAACCTTGGATCTATGTTTGTCTAATTATCATGCAAAGTTGAATTCCAAGGTTATATTCCTATCTAGCATACATGGGGAACAATTTTAACTTGAATCATAGATAGAATAACTTACCTTGTTGTTGCTTGTGTTCCTTGAAACCTTGTGAGCCTAGCACCCCAAGTGTGATGCCTCAAATGCTTCACACAACACCAAATGCTCTTGGAAAGACTCTTGAGATAACACACACTTCTCAAAATCGGCCAAGCCCTCTAGTTTCTTAGTGTTCAACTTGTGTTGCACTTGTGTTGCACTTGTGTTGCCAATTTTGTGGAGAATGGGATCCTTATATAGTGTTGACACATCTAGGGTTACACCATGTAAACCCTAATGTGTCATGACTCTTCATTTCCATGACCCATGGGTTTGTAACTCCCATGGAGCATCCATGGAGCATCCTATGGGTAGAACCCAACTTGATAATCCATGGAGCCTCTTAGCCCACTATACAAGATATGAACCCATATATTTAATTAGTTATCCTTTGATCACTTAATTAATTCCAAATTAATTCTTTGATCAACTAATTAAATAATATTATTAATATATTAGAACTTATAATATATTAATAATCTCCAAGTGTTATTTCTCATTTAGTCTATCCAATTGCATGGTGCCATGCAACCCAAATGGACCATGCCGGGTCGGGTCAAGTACAAGCCCAAAATAGTTATGGACTTAGACACCTTATCCAACAGTCTCCCACTTGGATAAGTCTAATAACTATATCTCTAGTACTTCAGGAACCGACCGGCAATCGTAGCTCTTTCAAGGTCTCTCGGAACTGAGAAGATGATGATACGCCATTTAAGATAAGTGATCATATAATCCTCTGTTCTAGATATCAGCCGGACAAATACATGGAACACGTCTTGCTTATTGTCCAGCATTTGTTTCCCGATTTCCGATTTGTTTGACATGGAACTTAATTGAACACATCAACTTAGTTCTGACCGGGCCCGGTACATGGGTCAAAACAAAATCATCGAGGGGCCCAGATATCAGCTTCTAATCCAAGAAGGAACAGATAAACTTCGACTCATATGTTTGTTCTACCACTCATTGAATTACACACAAAAGTACGTTTTATAACATCGAGTTACCAATGCGGTTTCGTACAGTCAATGCATAACCAACTTGTAAGTAACAAATCATATCTCTAGGTTTGAAGACTTATATGATATTACCGTCTCACGATCACTCGAGATAAAATTCCATGAAGTGATTCCAGTGAGCGTGGGTTGAATCCAATGCTCAGAACTTATGAGCACTCATGATTGTTGTAGCCTTGTCCAAGACCTCTACAACCAAACATGACAGTCTTGATTCATATCTACTTCCAACATATGACCGACTGTGGAGGTTTGAATAATATGTTATACCAAACAAAATTATTCTAGAAGTCAAAACATGCAAAAGAAATATAGTAAACGATTGACAAGAGATAGCAACACTTTACTCATAAATAAAACATGTTTTATTCATCATCTAATGTCAATTACACTTTACAAAATTTCGAGATTATCTAACTACTAAATCTAATATCATCCTTCAGCCCTATGCTCCGAGCATGCTGAAGATGCTTAACCCGAGTCAATCCCTTTGTGAGGGGATCTGCCGGATTCTCATCTGATGATACCCTCTTTGCCACGAGGTGTCCTTCTTCGATCCAATGTCTTATGAAATGGTATTTTCTGTCGATGTGTCTGGATCTCCCATGATCCCTTGGTTCCTTGGCTAAGGCAACAGCACTTTCACTATCACAGAAAATCTCCATTGGCTCTTTAATAGCTGGTACAACTCCAAGGTCTCCAATGAAGTTCTTCAGCCATATCGCCTCCTTTGCTGCTTCACTAGCTGCAATATACTCTGATTCACAAGTAGAATCTGCCACTGTTTCTTGCTTGGAACTCTTCCAAGAAATTGCTCCTCCGTTTAGGGTAAAGACCCAGCCCGACTGAGAGCGGAAATTATCCCTATCAGTCTGGAAGCTAGCATCACTATACCATACAACTCTCAAGTCACCACTCCCACCGAGGGTAAGAACCCAGTCCTTAGTCCTCCGCAGGTACTTGAGGATATTCTTTACCGCAGTCCAGTGTGCCTTGTCAGGGTTCGCCTGATATCTGCTAACCATGCTCAAGGCAAAAGCTACATCGGGTGGAGTACACGTCATAGCATACATGATCGATCCTACAGCCGAAGCATAAGGTGTTCGACTCATTTCTGCTATCTCAGCCTCAGTGCTAGGGCTTTGTGTCTTACTCAATCTGGTGTTACTCTGGATGGGTAACTCTCCTTTCTTGGAGTCCTGCATGCTGAATCTCTTCAGCACCTTATCCAAGTAGGTACTCTGACTAAGTCCAATTAGTCTTTTACTCCGATCTCTCAAGATTCTTATCCCTAGAATATAGGCAGCTTCACCAAGGTCCTTCATAGCGAAACACTTCCCAAGCCAGGACTTTACTTCCTGCAGGGTTGGAATGTCGTTTCCTATGAGTAGTATGTCATCCACATACAATACCAAAAAGCTAACTATACTCCCACTAGCCTTGACATACACACAAGATTCATCTTCACTCCTAGAAAAGCCAAATTCCTTGACCTTTTCATCAAAGCAAAGATTCCATCTGCGAGGTGCTTGCTTCAATCCATAAATGGATTTCTCAAGCTTACACACTCTATTAAGGTACTCGTTGCTGACAAAACCCTCTGGCTGACTCATGTAAACATCTTCAGCCAACTTTCCATTAAGGAAAGCGGTTTTGACATCCATCTGCCATATTTCATAATCATGAAATGCAGCTATGGCTAACAGAACCCGAATAGACTTAATCTTGGCTACCGGAGAAAAGGTCTCATCATAATCCACTCCAGGAATTTGAGAGAAGCCCTTTGCAACCAGTCTAGCCTTATAAGTGTGTACTTTACCATCCATGTCGGTCTTCTTCTTGAAGACCCATTTGCACCCTACTGTCTTACGACCTGGTACATTTTCAACCAAGTTCCAAACTTGATTGTCATACATGGATTGTATCTCGCTATCCATAGCCTCTTTCCATTTAGCAGACTCGGGGCCTGCCATGGCTTCCTCGTAGCTGTTAGGGTCATCTTGACTTACTAGTGTCTCATCACTAATAAGTGTCTCACCTTCTGCAGTAATATGGAATCCATAGTAATGCTCAGGTGCACTCCGAACTCTCGTGGAACGTCTCAGAGGTACAGATTTGTCAATTGGCTCAACAGGAGTTTCCTCCTCAGGTTGAGGGCTAGAGTTTGAAGTTCCTTCACCGCTTGATTCTCGAATTTCTTCAAGATCAATTTGTCTCCCACTGTCTCCTTGGCTTATAAATTCTCTCTCTCGAAAGACTCCTCTTCTTGCTACAAAGACCACATTGTCACTAGGTCTGTAGAAGAGGTAACCAAAGGATCGTTGTGGGTAACCGATGAAAATACACCTCTCGCTTCGAGGTTCGAGCTTATCATGAGTCTCGCGTCTCACGAAAGCTTTGCAACCCCAAATCTTGATGTGGTCTAGTTTAGGTACTTTACCAGTCCACATCTCGTGAGGAGTTTTGGCAACTTTCTTTGTAGGGACTAGATTAAGAATATGGGCGGCAGTCTCTAAGGCATACCCCCAAAACGAGATTGGTAGCGTAGCTCGACTCATCATGGAACGAACCATATCTAACAAGGTTCGATTACGCCTCTCAGCCACACCATTCAACTGTGGTGTCCTGGGAGGTGTCAATTGTGAGACTATCCCACATTCCCTTAGATAGTCGAGGAACTCTGAACTAAGATACTCACCACCACGATCGGATCGAAGCATCTTAATGTTCCTGCCCAATTGATTCTCGACTTCCTGTTTAAATTCCTTAAACCTCTCGAAAGTCTCTGACTTATGCTTGATCAAGTAGACATATCCATATCTACTATAATCATCAGTAAAAGTCAAATAATAACGATTAGCATCCCTTGTGGCATGTTTGAATGGTCCACACACATCCGTGTGTATAAGGTCCAACAAACCTTCACCCCTCTCACACGAACCTGTGAAGGGTGACTTTGTCATTTTTCCAAGTAAGCATGATTCGCAACTATCATCTGACTTTAGGTCAAACGACTCCAAGACTCCATCCTTTTGGAGTTGGCCTATGCGCTTCTTGCTTATATGTCCAAGACGACAATGCCATAATGATGCTTTATCCAAGTTGTTATTAGTAGAATCAATACACAAAACATTATTTCCTAAGTTATCAACAACAGATACAGCTTCATACACACCATCACAAGGTAATGCTTTAAAATAAAGAATATTATTAAAGAAAGCATCAATAGAACCAACTTCATTATTAAATGAAAAGGTAAACCCTTGTTTGTACAAAGCATGAAAGGAAATAATATTTCTTGCCATTCCTGGCGAATAACAACACTTATTCAAATCTAAACTAAACCCACTACTTAGCGATAAAGTATAAACTCCAATCTTGGTAACAGGTATAGCTTTCCTATTCCCCATGATCAAGTTTATCCTTCCTTGCTCCACATCCTCACTTCTTCTTAGTCCCTGCAAGTCACAACAAATGTGAATACCACAACCGGTATCAAGGACCCAAGAATTAGAATGGGGTGAGTTATTAGAAATGATAGTGTAAATACCTGCATGGTTGGGTTTAACTTTCCCATCCTTCACATCTTGCTGGTATTTTGGGCAGTTCCGCTTCCAATGAGCTTTTTCATGGCAATAGAAGCATTCAGCCTCTTTTGGGTCAGAAGAAGGAGTAATGAAACCTTTCTTGGTTCCACTTGAAGAAGAGCCATCAAGGGTCCGAGCCTTGGTACCCTTAGAAGAGCTCTTTCTCTTCCTCCCTCGACTTTTCCCGATTGCCAAAACCGGAGTAGAGTTTTGAGTAGGAGTGATAGCAACCGACTTCCCCTTAAGACCTGTTTCTGCGGTCTTGAGAAGTCCCTGAAGTTTGCTGAGGGTGACTTCTTCCTTGTTCATGTGATATGTCATGCGGAATTGATCATAGCACGATGGTAAGGAATGCAAAATAATATCTATTGCAAGATCCTCCGGGAAGTTCACATTAAGCTTCAGCAAACGATCCACATACCTTTGCATTTTCTGCATGTGGCTCGTGACGGATTCCCCGTTCTTCATCATGGTTGTTATCATGGAGCAGATGATTTCATACCTCTCTTGTCTTGCACTTTGATGGTATCTTTCCATCAAATCTTGGTGCATGTCATAAGGGTAGAAATCCTCATAAGACTTTTTGGAGTTCTGCTGTCATCGTGGCCATCATGATGCAAGCTACTTTCGTAGCATCCCTTTCATGTGCCCGAAATTCAGCGATCTCCTGAGGAGTTGCAGTGGACTCATCAATCTCCTTAAGCTCCTTGTCAAGGACATATTCTTTGTCCTCGTAGCGGGTAATCATCCTGATGTTTCTGATCCACTCATTGAAGTTGGATCCATCAAAGGTGACTTTCCCACACAAGTTCATAAGGGTAAAGGAGCCATTAGAATTAGAGCCAGAAGCATTGTTGAAAGACATCTGAAGGAAGGAGGACAAGATTAGTTTAGATATAAGAGAGTCCTTAATAAAACACCCAAATGTAATATTAAGGCTAGGATCCAATCACAATATAATATAACTTAGAAGAGGTATGCCGTAATCTAAGCTATATCATATTCGAAAGGTAGGTGAATGACGATTCACCAATTTCCACCACGAAAACCGCAATATTTTAGTATTAGGTTTTTGAATGGTTCTTAGAAATTCCTAGATTCTTTGAGATTCAATGAACTTTTCAAAGGCATGTTTCAATCTCGAGTGTGCCCTCCAAGTTTTGTGACTGGGATACCGAGGATCACAAAACGAGGTGTGAAGTAACCATGCAAATCACTTGGTACCCTTAAAGTTTATCACTCAATCGATGTGCCGGTTAACCACACACGCTCCATCGATACTATAATAAACCCTAAGTCACCCTTTACCTACCTTGTTAAGTCCAAGTTAGTGTGCCGGTTAACCACACACGCTCCACCAACGACTTAATCAAAGTGTAAAGTGTAATTTCATGGAATAGCACCTTATTCACATTTTCCTAAAGTAACTAAGATTGGGAATTTAATAAAACATTTAGTTACTTTATAATATTCATCATACTTTGAATGAGAATTAATAAGTCCTTGTCTTACCCGTTCGGCTAACGACCCTCCACCGATCAAGCAAGCGGTGGGTGAGAGTGGACACCCATTAAGTCACCATTTTATAGGCAACAACCTTATACCCACCTTATAGACCGGCTTCGTGAATGAGGCGTACTAGCGGTAAGACGACTTTGTTCTTATACATATATATATAATTATTAAATCATAATAATATAAGTATAAGGGCTGAATTTTAACTTTTAAAATTCTAGGGGTTGGAACTAAAGTTTTAACTTAACTTTACTTGTTCCAAAACTTGAGGGCAAGTTTTGTAAACTTTCAAAACTTTTCATTTCTTGTAACTTATGAGTTTATTAGAGTAATAAAATGAGGACTTTTCATTTTTCCTAACTCTTGTGTTCTTTTAATGGTTTTTAATCCAAGAGACTTTTGGTTTTCCATAACTTGAGGACAAGTTATGGACTCCATTAAAACACATTATGATCATGAATTAATCTACCACATAGGTTACAAATAATTCCTATGATCATCTAAACATCATAAGAACAAGAATATGAATATGAACACTTTCAAGAATCAAAATCACATTTAATCTTTGTAATTTTGATAACGTGTTGTTGTAAATGAGTTAGAAAAGACATTACACCTTCTAAAATAAGTTTTCAAGTACCAAAACATTTTAGGGTAATGATTCTAATCCATTTCCAGCAACTCAAGTCAAAATTCTGCACTCTGTCGACCCTACTCGCCGAGTGCAAAAACCTACTCGCCGAGTAGGTTGAAGATACACATGAACTCGACGAGTCCTCCCCATGGACTCGCCGAGTCCATCAGTCAGACAGCAGAATTTTCGACTTTCTTCAACTTTTAAGCACAAATAACAAACAAACAAACCTGGCTCTGATACCACTGAAGGGTTTTGAGCATTCTAACACTTCCTAAGTGTACATGCAACCCTAATAACCTTGGATCTATGTTTGTCTAATTATCATGCAAAGTTGAATTCCAAGGTTATATTCCTATCTAGCATACATGGGGAACAATTTTAACTTGAATCATAGATAGAATAACTTACCTTGTTGTTGCTTGTGTTCCTTGAAACCTTGTGAGCCTAGCACCCCAAGTGTGATGCCTCAAATGCTTCACACCAAATGCTCTTGGAAAGACTCTTGAGATAACACACACTTCTCAAAATCGGCCAAGCCCTCTAGTTTCTTAGTGTTCAACTTGTTTTGCACTTGTGTTGCACTTGTGTTGCCAATTTTGTGGAGAATGGGATCCTTATATAGTGTTGACACATCTAGGGTTACACCATGTAAACCCTAATGTGTCATGACTCTTCATTTCCATGACCCATGGGTTTGTAACTCCCATGGAGCATCCATGGAGCATCCTATGGGTAGAACCCAACTTGATAATCCATGGAGCCTCTTAGCCCACTATACAAGATATGAACCCATATATTTAATTAGTTATCCTTTGATCACTTAATTAATTCCAAATTAATTCTTTGATCAACTAATTAAATAATATTATTAATATATTAGAACTTATAATATATTAATAATCTCCAAGTGTTATTTCTCATTTAGTCTATCCAATTGCATGGTGCCATGCAACCCAAATGGACCATGCCGGGTCGGGTCAAGTACAAGCCCGAAATAGTTATGGACTTAGACACCTTATCCAACACCATCTCCTGGCAGCAATGGGGTTCTTCACCCTGTGAAAATCCGGCACACCACACCCTCTGAAGTCCTTGAAGGACAGCGTACGCGTACTTACCTGGCCAGACGCCAAATCACTCCTGAAAGCTCGTAGGCGATCCTCCATTAGCTCAATGATCCCCTCCTTGATCGACCCGAAAATGACCGGGGTCGCCTCAAGGATGCCTCTCGTAATCTCAGATGCGATGAACTCGCGCAACCCATCATCAACTGGTTCGGATCCCGCACCCGAACCAGATCCTGACCCACCCACTGGTCTCTCCCGCAACGTCACCATGCTGAAAATATAACACAACCACTATCAGAATACTGATCACTGCTGTGAGGCCAAACACACACACTACCAGGTTCCCGGTCTTGTCTCGGCCCTTCCCGAATCGAGTATGGATCCTCTGCTTTCAGTAGTACGGGCCCATACTACCTTCCACATCTATCCGTACTTTCCTCAAGAACTGCCTTGACTCCACGAGGTCCCTTTCTACTACTTCTGCTTCCAACACTACCTCATCCTAGGTTGACCCTAAGGAAACCTCTGACTCAACTCAAACCAGTCCTCAGCTGCTGAAGGCTTCCTCGCGATGCCAATTAGCCATCACCTGGATACCATCACATGTGACGAGGCTCAGATAATCCTTCAAGTAAAAGACTCGTCCCTACAACGGTTAGACTCAAAAAAGAGTTGTGCAATAGGGCCAAGTCCAACACTCTGATATTATTCAACCCTGATCACATGGGACGTGGCGTATCCACTTAATGGCTAACTCCCATCACTCAAAATCCCACAATGCACAAAGCAAGCAGCATTCAGACAAGGGGAAAATCTAACCACAACATACTCAAGCAATCATACACATATAGCAAAAATCTAAACTAGCATGCAACACAAACTCATAACTCAGGCATAACCTAAACAGGCTATCCTACTACTGTCTAATCAGCACTTCTATGCAGCTCAAAAGCACAACTAACAGGCACATAAGGCATCATCCCTAGATCCTTGGTCCTATTCTAGCATGTTGTTCTATTAACTGATAATCAAAACATAGAGTTGTATGGGAATTTTGGGGTACTTACTTGAGCTCGGCTGATTGCATGCACCACACCTCTTTTCTCTTTTCAAAGTTCTTTTCTTTTTGAATTCTTTTTGCTTTTCTAAAACTGTTTTCTTCCTCAAAACTCTCTTTTACAAAACTGTCTTTTCATTTTGAGAACTCTTATACCAATCCCTCAGTTTGAGTTCAGACATGCTCGAGAGCATGTCTGAATCCCTCAAACCAAGGCTCTGATACCAACTTGTAATGTCCCAAAATTCAAGACTAAAAAATTATTTTAATAAAGTATCACTTAAGGTAAAATCATCATTTCAAAACATAAACAAAGTATTAGTTTTCAAAACACATGTTCATTATCAGAGTAAAACATTCCCAGGCTGACTAATCTATGGTGTGTGCCATGTGATCATCCCGAGCTCCATCATCCGCTACCGGAAGTACCTGAAACCAAAACTGAAAGTCGTAAGCACGAAGCTTAGTGAGTTCCCCAGATACCACATACCATACAAACCATTCATAGCCAAGAGCTATACATAACCGACTTATCCATAATCAAATAAGGTGCTATGTGCCAAACATAGTCTTGCCATTATGCCATGGGCCGCGCGTGGTCTTCCTGATCAAGCCTGGGCCGCTCCCTGGGTCTTACAGACAAGTGCCAAGGGCCACCCCCTAGTCTTATAGACATGTTCCAAGGGCCACCCCCTGGTCTTTTATGCAAGTATCACAAAGACAACCGTACATACTACTCTACTTAGCTAAACAGCATACAGTGTGCCATAAGCCACCTCCTGGTCTTTCATATATAATAGCATAAAATGCGCCAGGAGCCACCTACTGGTCTTTCATACATATTGCCTAGGGCTAACCCCCGGGTCTTCCTGTCATCCATAATAACATACTGTGTGCCAGGAGCCACCCCCTGGTCTTTCATGCATATTGCCTAGGGCTAACCCCCGGGTCTTCCTATCATACATAATAACATACTGTGTGCCAGGAGCCACCCCCTGGTCTTTCATTCATATTGCCTAGGGCTAACCCCCGGGTCTTCCTATCATACATAATAACATACTGTGTGCCAAGGGCCACCCCCTGGTCTTTCGTGCATATTCTAAATGGGCCGGCATTGGTGCCTTAGACCCATACAAACAGTGAGGAGACTCACCTCGCACTGCTGAACTCTGCTGATAATCCTCTGGCTGCTGACCGACAACTCTCTGAACTCCTGCTCCACTAGCTCCCCGAGCTACCAATATCAATGCAACCCTTAGTCTAACTATCTCCCGAAAGTCAACTAAGTCAACTCAGGTCAAAGTCAAAGTCCTGGTCAAAGTCAACCTTCCAGGTCAACCCTACTGGTCGAGTCACCCTACTGACTCGCCGATTTCATAAGTCCAGAGTCCTTCCACTCGCGACTCTACTCGCCGAGTCAGTCCATGACTCGCCGAGTCTACTGATTTCCGAGTCCTGACCTGTCCAACTCACTGAGTCTCTAATCGACTCACTGATTCGAGTCTAAACTCGAAGGGTTTGGGGTTTCGCGACTTGACTCGCCGAGTCCAAGAACAGACTCGCCGAGTCCAAGACAATCTTCATCCAACTCGCCGAGTTGTTCTTCCAACTTGCCGAGTTCATGCCCAACTTCATCCGACTCGACGAGCCGTTCATCCCACTCGCCGAGTTCCTCCTCATCTTCAAGCTGCTCGCCGAGTCCACTCAAAGGACTCGCCGAGTCCATCCGGTCCTTCATACATGCAGAGGACTTTTGAGTCATGCAGGGACTCAAATATGTAGATCTACCCTTCCCAAGCCTATTCCCCACGTAAAGTTGCAAACTTTACGTGTAGAGAAGGAGATCTAAGCAAAATACACCATAAACTAGGGTTTAAGGCCAAGGGGCTTCAATATTGACTCAAGGGATGATACTTTATGCTTCTCTAGTCCATAACACACTTGGATCTGAAGTAGCAACTCCAGATCCGGCTTCTAACTCGAATGGGTGTCAAACCATGGTTTAAAAGCCCCAAATCTCACAACCATGGAAGACCTAAAGGAGAGAGGGACGACTTATTACCTTCAATATCTCAGAAAGGCTCCACAAACTCCAGATCTATAGTCCCTTCTTGCTCCTCCAAGTTCCTTCTTCCTTCTCCAAGCTTAATGCACCATCCAAGGCAACAAATGGCTCAATCAAAGGTTATGACGGCTAGGGTTTGGTATCCAGGGCTGAAGAGGCAGTAAGGGAACCCTAGGAAGAAGATTAAGACGTTTATATAGGCTCCAAGTCCCGAATTTAGGGTTTTCCATGCACATACCAGACTCGCCGAGTCACCTTGGCCTACTCGCCGAGTCGGTCACTTACTCCTTGACCCGGATCCCACTCGGACTCGCCGAGTCCCCCTTTGGACTCGCCGAGTCAACCCCTAAACTTAGTGTTTTCTTTCCTTTCTTGGCCTTCAAAACTTTGGGTGTTACACAGCCACCCCTTCCGGTGGCGCACGGTGGCGATATCAATACCTTGCCATAACAGCAACCACCTCATGGTGGTGGCGGAGGGGTTTTCTTCCAATTTTCGACCATGAAACGATCCTCCAGACCTCACTAGCGAAATACATGCATACAAACATTAGATCCCACTCACGGCTGCCCATATACGGCGGTATGCGGCGCTTGCACGACATGGAGGCATCGGAACAACGGCTGGAGCGGCAGTGGCGGCATAGCAGCAGCACAGAATGGAGCAGAGAGGAGAGGAGATCCATCGCCGGGAGCAGTGGAGGAAGAACCAAACGACGGAAACAGTGGCCTCCGGCTTCGTTATCTGCGGCGACGGTTGAGAAACGACATCAGCCCCGATGTCGAGCTTTGATCCCTTTGTCGGAGTCGTGATGGCAGCCGCTCTTGGCTCACTGGAGTGTTACGGAGGCGACGTCGGAGGTGAGTGAAGGAGGGGTGACGGCTGGAGGGAGGTGGGGTGACGGCTGCACATAAGAGGGGGTTTAGGGTTTGCTAACCGGTGAAGCAAGGTTTTATACCCGAGGCTACTAAACATTATGCCATAACGACATAAATAGTCCCTCCTTCCCAATCTCTTTTCAAACTCGGTCCTTATTTTACCATTTCAACCCAATCGTGGAAATCCCTTACAAGTTAAGTCCCATACTTTACTAATCAGCCCCTCTTTCCATAAATCTTTCCATAATAAGTCCCAAAACTTACCGACTAGTCCCTGCCCTTAGAAAACTTTACAAATTGAATTTGGAATTTACCATTTCGCCCTTGTTTCCCAAAATCTATTCAAATTAAATCCCGATAATGGTATTTTAGCCCCTTAAACTTTCAATTATGACTTTTAACCCCCATAACTAACTTCTTGCCACACTATTCCACTTTTAGGGCTATTATGTATTTATTACTTTACTTATTTATTAAATAAATAAACGGGGTATTACACAACCGGCTTGAGGCGCAACAACAAAGCGGAACCAACGATTTCGATTTGTTCAAATCGGCTAAGGAACAATATCGGGTCGAAATGGGTCATGTTTTCGACTTTGAAAAATCATGGGAATTGTTGCGAGCAGATCCAAAGTGGAATAAAACGCCTACATCGTCGGAGGTTCAATCCAAAAGCTCTCGCAATTCTAGCTCTGTCGACGTGTCGGACACATGGACTAACATCGACCTAAACGCTGATGACGATGAGATCTCGGATGACATCCAAGAGATATCCCCACCACGACGACCGCCCAGACGCGGCAAAGCGAGGCGCGCTGCAAGGCATGTGGAGGAGGTGGAGACGAGAGCAAAAGATGTGGCGGAAATGAGAGCCAAATTCAACGAACACAATTTATTAATAAAAGAAAAAAAATGAGTTGAAACGTCGTCATTTGGAGTTCCTGGAAAGGCAGACACGGGAGAAGCAGGAACAAAATGAGAGGGAACTAATGACACATCAGTTGTCAATTCTTCAGACAAGCAAGGAGGGTTTAGCGCCTACTGATCTAGCGGTGCTACAAACGATGAAGGAACAAATTAGGAAAAAGTATTTGGGTTAATTAGGATTGGTGTGGTTTTAGTAGTAATTTGAATGATATTTTAGTTATTAATTTAGGTTTAAAATTATGTTTTTTTTAATTGTAATCGGAATTTAAGATTTTAAATATTATGTCTTTTTTTGTTTTTAAAATTATATGTTTTGTAGAAAATATATTAGTTATTAAAAAAACACAAAAAGAAAAAAAAACGAAAGCAAAAAAAAACAAAATAGTAAAAAAAATAGAAAAATAAAAATATTTATTTTCAAAAAATTGGTGTTGCATCTTGTTGTCCATTTCTCCACTTGGTGTCATAACACTATTTGCTTAGGTGGCACAACTTGATGTTGCATCTTGTTGCCCACACCCAATGCTCTTAGAAAAAGGAAAACTGATTTGTAGACAATATTGTTTATCTGTATAAACAATTAATATTTTAAGTGAGTTTTATAATATGCATAAAGGAAACGTATCATTGATTGTTTTATATATGGATAAAAAAATATTGTATACAATTCCATTAGTAAAAAACTAAGCAACAAAATAAGTTAAAGCTACAATTTTTATATTTTGACCAATTGGAAATTGGAAATCATAAATAAAAGGGTAAGAGGTATTTTGGATCCATGCTTATTAATATATTATGGTTTGTTAAGACCGGTAAATAATTTTTAAATGCTCGAGTAGAAAAGAAATTTTCTTTTTGTAAGCGTTTGAATATAAAAAGAGTTAAAAATATTTATTACTGAAATTAGGTGTGTGACCCGTGTATTACATGGATTTATAAAAATAAAAAAATAAAAAAAAAAGTTCAGTATAAAATTATAAGCATCACGTATTTTTAAAGTAATAATTTTATATAAATAAAAAGAATATAATAACAAAAGTAAGTAATCATTTTTAATAATTGAAAGTTTTTTTTGTCACGTGTCATCTTCTCTTTCATTTTGACACTTGTCATTTTGTGAGAATTTTAGAAATTTTATTTTCCACTTGTCATTTTTTAGAGATTTCCATTTTCTTAAAATAAAATTTCATAAAATTGTAATGAGTTCTATAAGGAAATAAAATCATCCTATTAATTTGGTAATAAATTATCACAAATACTTCAAACGATTTAGTTTCTTTTGTAAATTTTCAGAATATTACATTATAAAATATTTCATATTTATATATTGATATTAAAATTTTATTTTTAATAAACCCGTATAATATACGAGTCTCACACCTAGTTGAATAATAATATAATTTATTTGAAAGGTTGTAGAGTATTTATTATGAAATTAATAAAATGATCTACTTTACATATATAAATCTCACTAAAATAAATTTAGGAAAATAAAAAATACAAGAAAATGACAAGTGGAAAAAAATAATTCAAAACTCTTAGAAAATGACATGTGTCAAATTCAATAAAAACATGACATTTGACAAAATTGATTTTCATTTATTAGGTTAGATGAGTTTTTGTAAAATATACTAGTTTTATCATTATTAACATAAATTTCTGTAAAAGATATATTTTTGTATATATGTTATTGGTTTAAATTATTGTAAAAGATAAATTATACATACTAAATAATAACTTTTTATATGTAAAGTTAAATCCTTATTCTAATAAATGAATAGGTTTATTCTTTTATTGTCAAGTGTTATACTATTAGAACTTTTCATTAATATATATGTTACATATCATGTTATTTGTCAACCTATTAATTATTAATTTTCAAATTTCAAATTTTTCACTCTAATTACATTAAATTATTAATTGATTCTCCATTTTAAATTTCAAATTTTAAAATTTTACACTCTAATTATATTAAATTAATAACATTAGATTAAAAAATAAAATTAAGGGAAATCTTCATAGAAGTCCCAATATTTACGGAAAAGTTACACTTTAGTCCCAAGATTTTTTTTTTGAACGAAAAAGTCCCGAAAACCAACAAAAATTTACAGTTTGACCCTTTTTGACTGATTGAAACCGGTACCAAATTAATTTAGGACTATTTCGTAAACTAATCCAAAATATTGGGACTTTTCTGTAAACAAAAAATATTATGACTTTTATGTAAATAAAAATATTAGGACTTTTCTACAAACAGAACCCTTATTATTATTATTATTATTATTATTATTATTATTATTATTATTATTATTATTATTATTAAAAAAATATAAATAAGAATACTATTTTTTGAACTTTTTATTATTAATATTGTTACTAATACATATAAATGCATTTAAATGAAAAATATTAATGACATTGTTTAAGGATAGAGTTGGAGGAGATGTTGATGCTTTTAGCATTGAAATACTGAATGTTTGCTTGTATATATTTACTTTGTATATGGTCATTTCACATTTGTTGTTATTGTTTTCAATTCAGAATAATAATACTTAACAATTTAAAAGAAAGTTGCATATTTGTAAAATTGTTTATAAATAGTTTAAGCTAGAAGGATTTCTCACTTTGTATATAAAAATGTTTAAGGTAGAAGGATTATTTTTCAAATCCAACAGATCCACTACAAACATCTACATAGGTAGCCCATATCAAAATTTAAAAATATTAATTACAATATCTTGTTTAATAAAAAGTAATAGGACATGTTTTTTGGATTAATACTTTTGAATTTTGATTAATACTTTTGAATTATTCCTATTACTTTTTATTAAACAAAATATTGTAATTAATACTTTTGAATTTTGATATGGGTTACCTACGCAGATGTTTGTAGTGGATTTGTTGGATTTGGAAAGTAAATTTTCTACCTTAAACAATTTTAAATACAAAGTGAGAAACCCTACTACCTTAAACTATTAATATGCAACTTCTTTAAAATTGTTAAGTATTAATATTATGAATTGAAAACAATAATAACAAATATGAAATGACCATATACAAAGTAAAAATATACAAGCAGACATTCTGTAACGTCCCAAAATTCAAGACTAAAAATTTCATTTAATAAAACATTACGTTAAGCAAATTCATCGTTTTCAAACATAAACAAAGTATTAGCTTCCAAAATACATATTTGTTATCAGAGTAAACATTCCCAGGCTGTCTAAGCTATGGTGTGTGCCATGTGATTATCCCGAGCTCCATCATCCGCTACCGGAAGTACCCGAAACCAAAACTGAAAACTGTAAGCACGAAGCTTAGTGAGTTCCCCACCCTACCACATACCATGCATAACCACATACTGCACATACTGGGCCGCGCCCGCTATCCTGGGCCTCGCCCCTACCTCGGGCCTCGCCCGCTACAACGGCCCCGCCGCTCGAGGGCCCGCCTGGCTTCGAGCCCCGCTCGGATACAGATCTGTTTCACGTAGGCCTCGCCTATCACAGGGCCTTGCCCACTAACATATAATAGCACATAAACATCTCACATAAGCTAAACACATACTAACGGATCTTGTCCTAAGGCCTCGCCTATCTCTGGGCCCCGCCCCTGACCTGCTACTGATGAGTCACGGAACCCCGTCCATGCTCCTACTGGTAGTGAGATACGGGCCCAGCCCACACTCACTCCTTTCCTGACTTGGGCCTCGCCCCTGCTCTGCTGCTACTGAGATGTGGAACACCATCCACACTCTGCTATTGGTGAGATACGGGACCTCGCCCACACTCACCTCCCTACCAGGCACATACAAGTATCACACAGACAACAAGTATAAACTATCACATAAACCATTCCTTGGGCACCCACCCTCTATCATTGGACCTCGTCCCGAATATCATACTAACATATTGGGCCTATGGCTAACCCCTGGGTCTTCTACTCATAACTACATGGGCCGGCATTGTGGCCGTAGACCCATTCATACAAAGGGAAACTCACCTGATACTGCTGAACTGCTGCTGCTAATTCCTTTGACCGCTACCTGACCACTCACTCCGGACTGCTGCTCCACTAGCTCCCCGAGCTACCAATATCAACATAACACTTAGTCTAACTGACCTTCAAAGGTCAACTAAGTCAACTCTTGTCAAAGTCAAAGTCCTGGTTAAAGTCAACCTTCCAGGTCAACCCTACTCGCCGAGTCCACTTACTGACTCGCCGAGTTCTTATGCTCAAAGTCCTTCTAATTGCGACTTGACTCGCCGAGTCAGCCCCCGACTCGCCGAGTCTATAGATTCCCGAATCCTGTCCTGACCAACTCACTGAGTCCTTGCTCGACTCGCTGACTCGAGTCTTAACTCGAAGGGTTTGGGACTACGCGATCTGACTCGCCGAGTCTAAGAACAGACTCGCCGAGCACACGGCAATCTTCATCCAACTCGCCGAGTTGTTCATCCAACTCGCCGAGTTCATGCCTATCTTCATCCGACTCGACGAGCTGTTCATCCCACTCGTCGAGTTCCTCCTCATCTTCAAGCTACTCGCCGAGTCCACTCGAAGGACTCGCTGAGTCCATTCAGATCTACATACATGCAGAGGACTTTCGAGTCATGCATGGACTCCAAACTGTAGATCTACCCTTCCCAAGCCTATCCCCCACGTAAAGTTGCAAACTTTATGTGTAGAGAGGGAGATCTAGGCAAAAAGCACCATAAACTAGGGTTTAACGCCAAGGGGCTTCAAAATCGACTCAAGGGCTGATACTTTATGCTTCCCCAGCTCATAACACACTTGGATCTGAAGTAGCAACTCCAGATCCGGCTCCTAACTCAACATAATATCATTATGGCTAAAGAGCCCCAACAACCACACGTAAATCTAGATGCAAAAAGGGTCCATGAACTAGTTTATACCTCCAAAAGCTCATAAATGTCTTCCCAATCCCAGATCTACAGCCCCCTTCTTGCACTCTCAAGATTCTTCTTCTTGCTCCAAGCTAAATGCACTCTTGAAGGCAATAAATGGTTCAAATAGAGGATATGGCGGCTAGGGTTTGATATCCAGGGCTTAAGAGGTAGTAAGGAGCCCTAGGAAGAAGATTAAGACGTTTATATAGGCTCCAAGTCCCGAATTTAGGGTTTTCCACGCACAGACCAAACTCGCCGAGTCCACTTGGCCGACTCGCCGAGTCGGTCACTTACTCCTCGACTCGGATCCCGCTCGGACTCGCCGAGTCCCTCCTTGGACTCGCCGAGTCGACCCCTAAACTTAGGGTTTTCTTTCCTTTCTTGGCCTTCAAAACTTTGGGTGTTACAACTCTCCCCCACTTAAATTAAACTTCGTCCTCGAAGTTTGCCATGGTCCACCGCCTGCGATCCGCCTCCAATACCCACCAATTATCCCAACACCTGCCGCCTACCTGCGCTGGTCTTCCACTTGGTCATTCTGACTAACATAAACCTCGCGGTTAACCCTCAGGTCAAACCTGACCCTGAACAACTTAGAAACAGAACTTACTCAACCGAAAATCCTTCTGGTACTCACCGAGTACTACACTGAACCCATAGGGGTTCTCCACTTCCTTCCTTGTTCGATTTCCTTGCCTCCCCAAGGCAATGCTCCATAACCAACTATTCCTTCTATCACTGTGAAGGCCCTATCCTTCACCAACTCCATCACCCCTGCTTACCAGTACGGGTCATTATCGCCAGTATCCACTGGGCATTTCTTTCTACTATGGTTTGGTGCAGAGCACCCCACGATCAACTAACTGAATTCCACCATGCGATGCACGCTCGCATTGCCACTGCCTGACAATTCTGTTGTTCCTTTTCTGACTTCCAGATGAACTGAGACCACCCTGGTCCCTACCAACCTATCAGTGACTGGATTACCGGCTCCTACCGGTAGCTAGTCCCAACACCACCACTAGTCGCTCCCAATGACTTCCAAAGAACTTCGACCACCTATAACTGCTCAATCTACTCTGCCATTCAGGCACTACAAACCTAGGATTCTCGATCCCCTAACTTGACACTAAGGTCCCTACCAGGTCCCACCTGTGCTGCTAAAACTCACGGGCCTCGCCCACGGGTCCCACCCGCATCTATCCTTCTACTCCCACTAGTCTAATCACTCTCGCTCGGGCCTCGCCCACGGGTCTCACCCAACCATACTACTGAGCAACCCTGATCCCAGGTCTCATCTATACTGCTAATCTCATACGGGCCTCGCCCACGGGTCTCACCCAACTATATCCTAGAGCGGCCTCTCCCAAGGTCTCACCCCTCTAGGGCTATACAGGCAAACTCCATATCATTCTCGTCCACTACCCATTCCTGATCCCTATATGATCACTAGGAGATAAGGGCCTCGCCCCAACTCCGCTAACAAAACTAGTAAGGAATTCTACGGCTTACCCGTAGTCTTACATCACCATCCATTGCTGACTGTTAGAACGAAGGCACCCATGTGCCATTAGCTCTCAAGATCCTCATTCCGACTCCCTCGAGTCCTACGGGCGATCCACAACCTGAATTCTCAACCATAACTAACCATTACCATCACACACACTAGCTGATGGGGAGTTTCTCAAACTCCCAACCCTGAAATCCTCAATCCATGAAACGCTGAACTACTTCTCTTCCTTCTCGGAGGTCACGTACTCATTTTGGGTCTGCGTGCTCCTCTCTGGGCACACCCGGAGGATTCTCCCCCACTTCGATCCTGCTTACCCCTTGCTGCTCAATACTCAAAAGAGATCCCGATCTTTGCTACCATTCCATAACCCATCTACTGAGGAACCCAAGCCCGCCATAGCTAGGGATTTAGCCAATCTATCATAATCGTTGTACCACTCCGAACTTAGCGAGACGTACCAAATCTCTCCCAAGCATGCTACAGTTACTGCATCCTTCGAAACCTTCTTCATTAGAGCACATCCCCTAACTACCATACAAATATCCAAGGTATGTAGATGGCATATAACTCGATCACAATCAACCACTCAAAATAAAATACTTTTACTGATAATGATGCAGAAACATAACAATAAAATCATGCACAAATAAAAGAACTGAAAATGGGAAAATTGCATACCTGCAACGTCCGACGTTGCTCGCATCTCCAAGGTCGTCATCTGAAAAGCCCTGCTCCCTGCCGCAGGTGCCTCTACCTGGCCCTGACGGCCATCCGTGATCCTCAAAGTTGCAGGGGCGGGTGCCACCACCCGTCCTGCTGAAAACAAACTGGGACATTGGGCCTTCTTGTGGCCCCGCTGGTTGCAATGAAAACATATCAAGTCTGATCCCTGCGCGGTGGTAACAGTACAATCCCTGCTGAAATGACCAGTCCGACCGCACTTGAAACAGCCAGACTCACCACCGCTACCACTCCTGCACGCGCCCCTGTGCGCCCTGCCACACTTTCCGCACCGACTACGGTCCTGATGATCCCTCGCTCTCGAATCCGATCCCTTGGACCTTTTGCCCGAACCCACAGCTACCTGAACCTCATCCGGCTTCCTCTTCCGGATTTGCTCCAAATCAATTTCCCTTTCTCTAGCCTGAGAAATCATATCTTCCAGCGTCTTACAGCTGGATCTGCTCACGAACTCCCTGATGTCATCCCTCAACATCTCATGGTACCGAGCCTTATTCATCTCTTCATCCGCGACATACTGCGGTACAAGAAGAGCCCTCTCCCTGAACTTGGCGGTGATCTCCGCCACAGTCTCAGTAGTCTGCATCAAATCCTGAAACTCTCGTGCCAGCTGCTGCACCTCAATAATCGGCGAAAACTCCGCCCTGAACCTGGCCGAGAAATCGCTCCAAGTCATCGCGTCCAACGCGGCATCATCCCCCAAAGCATGACTAATCTCCTCCCACCAATCCCTCGCTCTGTCCTTCAGAAGACAGGAGGCGAGCCTAACCTTGTCCCCCTCGGGACACTTGCTCGTACGAAAAGCGTTGGCAACATCAGCCAACCATTTGCTGCTAGCAATGGGGTCCCTAGCCCCATGATAATCTGGTGCCCCTCAAGCCCTGAACTCTCGAAATTTCAAGGTACGCGCTCCCAACAATGCCATCATCTCGGTACGGAAGGCTCCCAGCCTCTCATCCAAGATCTCCAGTGTACCCTCCTTGACCGTGCTAAAGATCACAGGAGTCTGAGCTAGGATACTGCGCGTAACCTCAGCTGATATCAACTCTCTCATCCGCTCCTCGAGCTGCTCGGCCCCTGAACCCGAGCCTGATCCCTCTCCGGCGCCTGATCCGCCCGCTGGTCTCTCTCGCAACGTCACCATGCTGAAACATATAACACAGCCATTATCAGAAAACTCATCACTGCTGCGAGACCAAACACACCCCCTAATAGGTCCCCGATCTTGTCTTGGCCCTTCCCGAATCAAGTACGGATCCTTTGCTTTCAGTAGTACGGGCCCATACTACCTTCCATATCTATCCATACTCTCCTCAGGAATTGCTTTGACTCCACCAGGTCCCTTATCCACTACTACTGCTCCCAGCACTATCTCATCCTAGGCTTACCCTAGGGAAACCTGTAAGTCCCTAATCTGCCTGTGTATCAGTCAGACCCGTTTGATGGTGCGGAATCCCAATCAAACGGATGATATAAGATCAAAAATAGAAGAGAAGTAGAAGAAGAATTGATATGAATCTTGTATGTATTGATATGAATTATAATCCAGATACAAAAGATTCACACACACGATTTCTCTCTCTGTTTCTCTCTGGCCGTAAACTACTTCTAGTTCATCAATCTCATCAATCTTTACTCCTCACCCTAACACCTCTATTTATACATGTTGGATATGGGCCGGAAACATATGGGCCGTAAATGAGTTTACGGCCGTAAGGTGTTTACGGCCGTAAACTCGGCCGTAAACTAGACCGAAAACTCCACAATTATTACACAAAAATACAATGCCCAGAAAAGTAAAGTATAAACCATATTGTGACCCAACAATCTCCCCCTTGGTTTATAGCTTTCTTTTCTTAATGACCCAACAAGCTCCCCCTAAAAAGTAGCTGACTTTCTTGATAATCTTCATTGGGAACTTGGCTTCATCATTAACCTTCGATTTCTTCACAGCATCAGGATGAACATATGAATCTTCAATGAATGACTTCATCTTGAGCACTTGAGGTTTTCTTCAGAATTTGGCATTGAACGCACATTGGGTGAGGAGGTTTCTTGTACCGATTCTCGAAAGATGGCGCTTTCAGCTTGAGAATCTTCAGAGAGAACATCAGAGAGAACTGTACTTCTAGATCACTTCAGCAGGTACAACGATAGCAGCAGACTGATTGAGGAGGCTTCAATGCAATCCGTCACATAATCTTCAATTGCAGCTTCACCTTGCTTCTGGGGTTGAAAAATTGAATGTTGAAAGAATGATCTTCATTTCTTGCTCCTTCGAATGAGAATTCTTCGATGCTCACGGACGAGGCTTTGGCTCAGAAATCTTCAACACAAACTCCATGAGTCTTATCTATACCTGAAATCACTTTTCAAGACAAAACAAAACTAAAAGAAAACTTAGCACACAAATTAAAACAGAAAGAAAAATATTTTTGGATTTTTGATTTTTCTAAACAAGAAAATAAAACAGAAATAACACTATTTTTGGATTTTTAATTTTTTTTTATTTTATTTTTGATTTTTTTTATTTTTTGATTTTTTTAATTTTCATTATTTTTAATTTTTAATTTTCCCCCAATATTTAAATTAGAAGAAACTATGACAAATTTAACAAAAATAAAAATAATATCTAACTTTAAGAGTGATTTGGGATCAAAGTTTTTAGACAACCTTTATCCACTTGTCGGTACCTTTCATATTCACATCTTTGTCTGGTCGATCGTCGATATTGTCGTCCACTTAAACACGAAAAATTATGACAAATTTAGGACATACTATTTGATACAAGACAAGGTGAACATAAGTTCCTAAAAATTATATCTGATCCTAATTTCTTAGATACTATATCTTAAGGTCCATTCATCTGACGACGACCAGGGATATTGTTGTCCACCTAAATTGAGCAGCGAGATCTACAGACAATCTGTATGAGTTCAATTTTTAGGTGTACTGGAACGTGTTTCCCGCTTCCTGATATGCCCCAGCCATCAAGAACTTCCAGAGTACTCCTTACACCGGGTGAGCAAACAATCATTCAGAGAGAGAAGAGATTCAGAATTCTATTGCTAACTACTTTAGAGGGGTTGAGAAGAAGAAGGTTGCATATGCTGTGTACCAGGTCGGATTAGAAGTCGCGCAAAGGATACAGCATATGGCTAACAGATGAGAAGTATTTCACACATACATTTCACACATATATATATCCTGCAGAGAAATAGAGTTGCATATGTTGTGTACCAGGTCGGATTGGAAGTCACGCAAAGGAGACAACATATGACTAACAGACAGAAAGAAAGAAAACGATTTTCTACAGACCTAATTTATCGGAATTTACCAGTCGCCCCATCCAACCGGAATTAAGGACAGAATCCGCACATCAAGGAAAAGTTAAACCACGGTTCCAAGTACGGGTTCATTTAATGTGACGAGTAGATTCCCATATATATCTCCCTGCTCAACCTATCCGAGCGTCGTATTGTCAGGCTGAACGTATCTAACTAGGTCAAGATTTGTCAAGTCTATAAATTTCCTAAGTTCAACTCTCTCTAGTCAAGTCCATTTAAAATTTTTCGTGCCTACCGACGCATCAAGTCAGAGCATAGACCCTTCAACTTCGGGTATGTTACGCAGACTCAGGTTGCCTGTTATCACTTGATAATATCACTTCCCAAAACATCTCCCTCAAACACAGACTCATAACCAATATATTTTTTTGATTTTCTGATGTTTTTGGATTTTTTTTTTTTAAATTTTCTAATTTTTGTTTTGTTTTTATTTCTTCCTCTAAATTTGTGCATAGGAGAGAAACGAAAGTAAATGCGCAAATTTAAACTATCCTAAAACAAAAATTAGACTTTAAAGCGAATCAGATTAAGAAAAAACTTAGGAGTATTAGAGAAGAAAACGCAAACCGTAAGTCACCGATTGAATTTGCATCCAGAAGGTCTGAGAACAGCACGCATAATCTCAGAACAGATCCGAAAATTCTTCATGTCATTAAGCACAAACCCCGTGAGTGATCTCTTCCTTTCTTCCTTGCCCGCAAAAAGGACACATGCTCTCAAACAATGTTCTGAGTGTTGTACGGTTGAGAGATGTCCCCAATCATATGCCAGGAGCAGCCACTACCAACAAACCGAAGTCTGATGATATGCCTCCATAGCTGCTCCAGCATAGAGCGGGATCAGTTGGTCTTCGAAACCCATTCCATTTTGAAACCGGGTCGACCTTTGTCATCGACGCACGATACTCTCTCCCATGACATATCCTGCTTGTCACAAACAGAAGATGTAGAAACATTAGAATCGTTAGTTGATTTGGGAGATTGAGCCTTCAGAACCCATTTGTAGTTGGGTTTAACCCATTTCTTTTTCGATCCTATGGGTGGCTCAATGCTTGCTTTTGATCTTGATGTTGGCCTTTGAGATGACTTTGATTTTGGCTTCACAGGAGCATCTCTTGGATTTGGCTTCTTGGCCGGCATTCCCTTCTTGCCCTTGGGATTCGGATTCTTGGCCTTGGGAGTTGAATTCTTGGCCTTCTTGGCATTCCAGTCATCAATGTCTGAGCGTGACCTTGAGGGGTTTCTTTTGGAGTATCTCCCTCTTGGCGTGTTCTGCCATCCTTGTGCGTAGTAGGGAACATACGCGCGATTAGGACAATTTTTGGCAATGTGTCCAGGTGTTCCACAGTGAAAACATGTCCTTTTCTTCACTGGGGAGTTGTCTCTTCCTGCCCCTGGTGGCATATCCTTGCCTTGTCTCTTACTTTTCCCACACGCACAATTGCAACAGGCACTCTGTTTAGCTTGAAATGGTGGCCTATATTTACCAATGGGAGGTTGATTAGAAGCAACAGATTCAGAGTTCAGGGGGTCGTTTGTTTGTTTAGAAGAAATCTCCTTGTTCTCATCCTCTGCTACTTTACCTGCACATGTAACAGAAGCATCAATATTTTCAACATTAATAACTCCTCCTGACACAAATCCAGCTGGTTTTCCGTATTTAAGATGTGCCTCCCTGTCAATTTCTTCTTGTTTCATAGGGATGGATGTGTAGTTATGATTGTAAGGAGGAGGTACACTATCATACCCTAGACCCTTGTGTTGATTCCTTTTAAACTGCATGCTTTGGTCTATCATATTTGCAACCACCTCACTTGAGAAATCATATTTTCTAACATCAAGTTTGGCAGTTTCAAACTTTCCTTTCAAAGATTCAACTTCAGCCACTAGCTCAGCATTTTGTTTGACTACATAATCATAGTTTTCACATTTGTTACTGTAGTCTTCCTGAAGTTTCCTAAAGTCCTTGGTTTTAGCTTCTAATTCAGCCTTCAGGGGTTTCTGTCCTTTCCTGAGTTGATATCCTTCATATCTCAAGTCCTCAACTTCTCTTTTAAATACATCAATTTGTTCTTGAAGAAATTTAATCGTATCTTCACATGACTGAGAAGATGAAACTTCACATGAATGAGAACATGACACTTCATTGACCGGAAGGTTTACAGAACTCTTTAAAGCGTCAAGCTCTTCAATTACTTCAACAATACTAAGACGATTGAGATCTTTTGTCTTCTTGATGATAGCCACGTTCATATCCCACGATTTCGGAAGTGAATTTAGCAACTTTTTGTTTATCTCGGACTTAGTCAAGAAGATCCCGGCTATATTCATCTCACTAGTAAGTGTAGTAAATCGCTGCAACTGAGCTTCCAAGGTTTCTCCAGGGATAAAATCGAAAAAGTTGAAATTTTGACTTAACATATCCTGACGACTTTCTTTCATGTTTTCAAACCCCTTGTAGACTTTAAAATCAATTAATTAAAAAACAACTAGAAGCAAACGTCAAATTTAAAATGCCTCTTTTTTTTTTTTTTAAGTCAACCTTAAAAGTCAAATTTTAAAAATTAAACTCAAAAGTCTAAACTTGAAAAGTCAAACTTAAAAGTCAAACCGAAAAGTAGAATTTGAAATTTTAAAGGTTAAACGAAAAAGTCAAGTTTTAAAATCAAAGGTCAAACTTGAAAGTCAAAATCAAAATTTAAAATAAAAAGTCAAAAATAAAGAAAAAAATAAAAACAATTTATTATTATTATTATTATTATTTATTAATTTTTTTTTATATGAAAGAGGAATTTAAAATTAAAAGAAATTGAGTTTTGGGGTAAAAAGTGTTAAAAATGTGAAATTGGTACCGAGAAAAACGGGTTATATTTTAATTTTCGGAGGAATGGAACAAGCAATCAGTTGGTCGACTTGGTTAAGTGGCTGCCTTGTGAACTAGAGGTCCCGGGTTCGAACCCCGGCAACCCCCAAAACCCTTTCGATTTTTAAGGCGCTAACGCGAGCTGCTGAGCTGAGCCCTCTTCCACCGAGCCGAGCTACCGAGCCGCGATTCACCAAGTCGAGATCCGTAAGCCGCCTAGTCGCAAGCCGCTGCCGAGCCGAGATCTCCGCAGACAAGCCGACCGCAAACCCTGAGCCGCAAGCTCGGAAACCCTAGCCGCAAACACCAATGCCGCCGCCGGCCGTAAATAGTTTCCGGTTACGTGAAAATTCGATTTTGAAGCTCCAAAACTCGATCAAAAACCTCTTTTTATGAAAAACACAAAGAACAAACCCCCCTTATTTTTGCGAGATCTATCCAAAAATGCAAAAATATTTCGAAAATAAGATCAAATAATGCCCCAAATAGAGTTTACGGCCCAAGAACTCGGTGTTTACGGCCGTAAGCTTGGACCGTAAACACAGAATATTCGATTCCAAACAAAATAAAACCTTTTTACTGATACAACTTGGCTCTGATACTAATTGTAAGTCCCTAATCTGCCTGTGTATCAGTCAGATCCGTTTGATGGTGCGGAATCCCAATCAAACGGATGATATAAGATCAAAAATAGAAGAGAAGTAGAAGAAGAATTGATATGAATCTTGTATGTATTGATATGAATTATAATCCGGATACAAAAGATTCACACACACGATTTCTCTCTCTGTTTCTCTCTGGCCGTAAACTACTTCTAGTTCATCAATCTCATCAATCTTTACTCCTCACCCTAACACCTCTATTTATACATGTTGGATATGGGCCGAAAACATATGGGCCATAAATGAGTTTACGGCCGTAAGGTGTTTACGGCCGTAAACTAGACCGAAAACTCCACAATTATTACACAAAAATACAATGCCCAGAAAAGTAAAGTATAAACCATATTTTGACCCAACAAAACCTCTGACTCAACTCAACCAGTCCTCAGCTGCTGAAGGTCTCCTTGTGATGCCAATTAGCCATCACCTGGATATCATCACATGTGACGAGGCTCAGATAATCCTTCAAGTAAAGGACTCGTCCCTACAACGGTTGGACTCAAACGAGAGCTGCGCAATAGGGCCAAATCCAGCACTCTAAGATTATTCCACCCTGATCACATGTGACGTGGCGTATCCACTTAATGGCTAACTCCCATCACTCAAAAATCCCACAATGCACAAAGCAAGCAGCATTCGGACAAGGGAAAATCTAACCATAACATACTCAAGCAATCATATCCACATAGCAAGAATCTGAACTAGCATGCAACACAAACTCATAAACTCAGGCATAACCTAAACAGGCTATCCTACTACTGTCTAATCAGCACTATCATGCAGCTCAAACACATATAATAGGCACATAAGGCATCATTCCTAGATCCTTAGTCCTAATCTAGCATACTGTTCTATCAACTGATAATCATAACATAAACTTGTATGGGTATTTTGGGGTACTTACTTGAGCTCGGTTGATTGCATGCACCACACCCTTTTTCTCTTTTCAAAGTTCTTTTCTTTCTGAATTATTTTTGCCTTACTAAAACTGTTTTCTTTCCCAAAACTCTCTTTTTACAAAACTGTCTTTTCATTTTGAAAACTTCTATACCAATCCCTCAGTTGGAGTTTAGACACGCTCGAGAGCATGTCTGAATCCCTCAAACCAAGGCTCTGATACCAACTTGTAACGTCCCAAAATTCAAGACTAAAAATTTCATTTAATAAAACATTACGTTAAGCAAATTCATCGTTTTCAAACATAAACAAAGTATTAGTTTCCAAAATACATATTCGTTATCAGAGTAAACATTCCCAAGCTGTCTAAGCTATGGTGTGTGCCATGCGATCATCCCGAGCTCCATCATCCGCTACCGGAAGTACCTGAAACCAAAACTGAAAACTGTAAGCACGAAGCTTAGTGAGTTCCCCACCCTACCACATACCATGCATAACCACATACTGCACATATTGGGCCGCACCCGCTATCTTGGGCCTCGCCCGCTACAACTGCCCCGCCGCTTCAGGCCCCGCCTGGCTTCGAGCCCCACTCAGATACAGATCTGTTTCACGTAGGCCTCGCCTATCACAGGGCCTCGCCCACTAACATATAATAGCACATAAACATCTCACATAAGCTAAACACATACTAACGGATCTTGTCCTAAGGCCTCGCCTATCTCTGGGCCCCGCCCCTGACCTGCTACTGATGAGTCATGGAACCCCGTCCATGCTCCTACTGGTAGTGAGATACGGGCCCAGCCCACACTCACTCCTTTCCTGACTTGGGCCTCGCCCCTGCTCTGCTGCTACTGAGATGTGGAACACCATCCACACTCTGCTATTGGTGAGATACGGGATCTCGCCCACACTCACCTCCCTACCAGGCACATACAAGTATCACACAGACAACAAGTATAAACTATCACATAAACCATTCCTTGGGCACCCGCCCTCTATCATTGGACCTCGTCCCGAATATCATACTAGCATACTGGGCCTAAGGCTAACTCCTGGGTCTTCTACTCATAACTACATGGGCCGGCATTGTGGTCGTAGACCCATTCATACAAAGGGAAACTCACCTGATACTGCTGAACTGCTGCTGCTAATTCCTTTGACCGCTACCTGACCACTCACTCCGGACTGCTGCTCCACTAGCTCCCCGAGCTACCAATATCAACATAACACTTAGTCTAACTGACCTTCAAAGGTCAACTAAGTCAACTCTTGTCAAAGTCAAAGTCCTGGTCAAAGTCAACCTTCCAGGTCAACCCTATTCGCCGAGTCCACTTACTGACTCGCCGAGTTCTTATGCTCAAAGTCCTTCCAATCGCGACTTGACTCGCCGAGTCAGCCCCTGACTCGCCGAGTCTACAGATTCCCGAATCCTGTCCTGACCAACTCACTGAGTCCTTGCTCGACTCGCTGACTCGAGTCTTAACTCGAAGGGTTTGGGACTACGCGACCTGACTCGCCGAGTCTAAGAACAGACTCGCCGAGCACACGGCAATCTTCATCCAACTCGCCGAGTTCATGCCTATCTTCATCCGACTCGACGAGCTGTTCATCCCACTCGTCGATTTCCTCCTCATCTTCAAGCTACTCGCCGAGTCCACTCGAAGGACTCGCCGAGTCCATTCAGATCTACATACATGCAGAGGACTTTCGAGTCATGCATGGACTCCAAACTGTAGTGTAACGACCCAAAAATCATGACTAAAAATTTCTTTTAAAACATTACTAAAACCATATGTACAAAACTGTATCATAAGTCATAACATAATTTTGGAGTATTAACTTAAAACATAATCTCATTATTAGAGTCAAACATCCCCAGGCTAACTGACTATAGTGTGTGCACTGTAATCTTCCGAGCTCCTCTTTTGAAAACCGAGTACCTGAAACCAAAACTGAAAACCGTAAGCACGAAGCTTAGTGAGCTCCTCCAATCTACCACATACCACACAATAACATATAAAGCACATACTGGGCCTTGCCCACTGTATCGGACCGAAGTCCGGACTAACTGGGGCCTTGCCCTCTACATCGGACCGAAGTCCGAAGCTGACTGGGACCTTGTCCCCTACATCAGACCGAAGTCCGAAGCTGACTGGGACCTTGTCCCCTACATCGGACCGAGTCCGAAGCTGACTGGGACCTTGTCCCCTACATCGGACCGAAGTCCGAAGCTGACTGGGACCTTGTCCCCTACATCGGACCGAAGTCCGAAGCTAACTAGATATAGCATAACATATCCACTAGCATGAACACATATATACTACATCGGGCCGTAGCCCGGTTCACATAACACATAAATCCTGTCTGAGCCACGAAGGCATCAAACATGCTAATTACTACATCGGACCGAAGTCCAGAAACTACTGCTAACTGAACGGGCCGGCATTGTGGCCTTAGACCCGTTCCTACTGGAAAGAAACTCACCTGAACTGTTGAGCTCTGCTGATAAACCTCTGGCTGCTACTCGACAATCTCCTGAACCACTGCTCCTCTAGCTCTCCGAGCTATCAATATCCATATAACACTTAGTCCAACTGACCTCCAAAGGTCAACTAGGTCAACTCTGGTCAAGGTCAAAATCCTGGTCAAAGTCAACCTTCCGGGTCAACCCTACTCGCCGAGTCCTCCTAATGACTCGCCGAGTTCATATGCTTAGGGTCTTTCTATTCGCGACTCGACTCTCCGAGTCCAGCTAGTTCCAAGTCCTGTCTTGACCAACTCGCTGAGTCACCACCCGACTCACTGATTCGAGTCTCAACTCGAAGGGTTTGGGGTTTCGCGGCCTGACTTCGCCGAGTCCACTAATAGACTCACCGAGTCCAAGGCAATCTTCAACCAACTCGTCGAGTTGTTCTTCCAACTCGCCGAGTTCATGCTTAACTTCATCCGACTCGACGAGCTGTTCATCCCACTTGTCGAGTTCCTCCTCATCTTCAAGCTACTCGCCAAGTCCATTCGAAGGACTCGCCGAGTCTATTCAGATCTACATACATGCAGATGACTTTTGAGTCATGCATGGACTCCAAACTGTAGATCCACTCTTCTAAAGCCTATTCCTTACGTAAAGTGGCAAACTTTACGTGTAGCTAATGAGATCTAGGCTCAAAACACTATAAACTAGAGTTTGAGACAAAGGGGCTCAACAATCAACCCATAGACTAATGCTTTATAATTCTCTAGGCCAAGATACACATCGATCTGAAGTAGCAACTTCAGATCTGGGCTTCTAACTCGAAATGGTTCATGAACTTGTCCTAAAAGCCCCAAATCCCATGATAAAGGTTGATCTATATGCAAAAGAGGGAAAGTCACGACTCATTACCTTCAAATGCTCTGGAAGACCTCACAAACTCTGGATCTACTGCCAATTCTTGAATCCCCAATGTGTGCCTTCTTCCTTCTTCCTTTAAATCACCCAAAATGGCAAGAAAGCTTGAATGAGCAACAATGGAGGCTTAGGGTTTCTGGTTCTGGACTATAGGGCCGCAACTGAGCCCTAGGGAAGAGAATAAGATGCTTAAATAGGGTACCAAGTCCCGAAATTAGGGTTTCCAAACCCAGACCTGACTCGCCGAGTCCCCTCGCCGACTCGCCGAGTCGGTCACTTGCTTTACACCCGGATCCCGCTCCGACTTGCCGAGTTCCTCCCTGGACTCGACGAGTCAACCCTCTTCAACTTAGGGTTTTTCCTTTCCTTTCTTGACCTTTCTGATTTCGGGTGTTATATGTAGATCTACCCTTCCCAAGCCTATCCCCCACGTAAAGTTGCAAACTTTACGTGTAGAGAGGGAGATCTAGGCAAAAAGCACCATAAACTAGGGTTTAAGGCCAAAGGGCTTCAAAATCGACTCAAGGGCTGATACTTTATGCTTCCCCAGCTCATAACACACTTGGATCTGAAGTAGCAACTCCAGATCCGGCTCCTAACTCAACATAATATCATTATGGCTAAAGAGCCCCAACAACCACACATAAATCTAGATGCAAAAAGGGTCCAGGAACTAGTTTATACCTCCAAAAGCTCAGAAATGTCTTCCCAATCCCGGATCTACAGCCCCCTTCTTGCACTCTCAAGATTCTTCTTCTTCCTCCAAGCTAAATGCACTCTTGAAGGCAATAAATGGTTCAAATAGAGGATATGGCGGCTAGGGTTTGATATCCAGGGCTTAAGAGGCAGTAAGGAGCCCTAGGAAGAAGATTAAGACGTTTATATAGGCTCCAAGTCCCGAATTTAGGGTTTTCCACGCACAGACCAGACTCGCCGAGTCCACTTGGCCGACTCGCCGATTCGGTCACTTACTCCTCGACTCGGATCCCGCTCGGACTCGCCGAGTCTCTCCTTGGACTCGCCGAGTCGACCCCTAAACTTAGGGTTTTCATTCCTTTCTTGGCCTTCAAAACTTTGGGTGTTACACATTCACGATTTCAATGTTAAAAGCATCACCATTTCCGCCATCTTCACCCTTAAACAATGTCATTAATATTATTTTTTTCATTTAATGCATTTATATGTATTAGTAACAATATTAATAATAACAAATTCAAAAAATAGTATTCTTATTTATATTTTTAATAATAATAATAATAATAAGGGTTCTGTTTGTAGAAAAGTCATAATATTTTTGTTTACAAAAAAAGTCATAATATTTTTTGTTTACAGGAAAATCCCAATATTTTGGATTAGTTTACGAAATAGTCCCAAATTAATTTGGTACTGGTTTCAACCGGTCAAAAAGAGTCAAACTGCAAATTTTTGCCGGTTTTCAGGAAGTTATCGATAAAAAAAATTGGGACTAAAGTGTAACTTTTCCGTAAATATTAGGACTTTTCTGAAGATTTCCCTAAAATTAAATTAATACAGATTATAAGGTGATATAAGTTCACGTATTTATTTAAATCAACGATTATAATTTTATATAACTAAAAAAATATCTCTTAATTAATAACTTATTTAAAATAATTGATTAATAATTTTGATTTTTTTAATATGATAGTTTAATTAATTTTGTAACTGTGGTTCTCACGGGTTATAAACTAGTAAGTAAATAATAAGTAAAATATCCTTTTTAGCAAATTTACATATATAAATTAAAATTTGTCAAACATTAAAAAAAACAACTTAATTTATTTCGTGTTAATATCACAAGCTATTATAAATATTTTTAATCCCAAATACCTCCTAAAAAGACACGAAATTAAACAAAGATATATTTTCCAAAATTTAGTTTAAAACTAAATTATTTTTAAAAATAGCCATGGTTACCATGCCCACCTATGGAATAGGCTTTGGCCTCAGATTTAATGATACCAAAAAGCCTTTTTGAATTCAGATTTAGGATAAATATATTTCGCATCACTTTCCTTGCCACCAAGATCAACTCATTGATAATCAACAAGCCATCGAGGATATTTCGATCTTTAAGAATCCATATTGCTCATGAGTCATGACACGGCTAATAACCGATTTCAGAATAGCATCCCAAAAATTCTTGATAAACGCAAAAAAGAATCCGTCAGGAAGCGGGATTCTAACTTTTTTTTCAACAGCAAATAGTTGATTAATATTATTAAAGGACCAAAAAGGATGCTGGCAAAAATTACAAGACGAGGAAAATAGAAATACATAATACATCGCACTGGTACATAAATTTAACCAAAAAGACAAACACAAAGAGAGTAATTTAAAGCATTTAAGGTTGCACCAGCCATAGTACATTTCTGTCAAGAGCAACTTCACCTTTCAATAATGACAAGGAATTTTAATAACTTGAAGGAATTATCAACTTTGGCTCCAAGGCTTCTATTACTTTAGTGAATTGGGCCTTCTTGTTATTACAACACCAAGTTTTTCTTACCTCCTTTCTAGAAAAGAAATGTGGTCTTTAGAAACACATTCTCTCATTCAGATATTTTCAAAACGATTGGGCAGGGTGGCTAATGCGAAAGCTGACAAGTGTAAAAAAGGCAATTTAATTAGGTAGGGTATAATAGTCTTTAATTCCAAGGACCACCTAATATCTTATATTCAAAAATAATTTTGACAAGTCAAGATATGCCGGTTATGTAGGAAAAACTTTAGGGTATGTGGTGGAGATCTGGATACCAACTTGGATCGTGATATCACTTCCAAACTGATATATCTATCCTATGTCTGGGTTACAAGAAATTCAGTCTAGGATAATCCAAGTGGACACTTACATTTCTAGGCACAAAAAACATAAGTCAATATGCTAGAGGATTCTGTGAATGTATGTTGAAAAACGAGAGCTTAAGATCGTAACCCCCTTTTGGAGAGGAAGAGTAGTTTATATATTAAACACGATTAGGGTTTCATTAGGGTTGAGCTGTCATTCGTTGTTTTGGAAGCAAGTAATATCAATCCGGATTTAATGAGGATTTAGGTTTACCAAAAACTAATGAGTTTCGTTAGTATTACCATAATCACCCTCAAGAAATTGAATTTTTCATTATGTTTCCATATGTAAAATTCGGTGAGGTTTTGGGGCACTGCACCCGGACCCCCGACTAATCATCGAACCAGCTTCTGATTCGATCTTATACATGCGTGCACTCCGCACAACCCCGTACATATATTAGAGTACAAATCATGAAGCCCCTTAGCTCACATGTTGGTTCCAATTACTTAAAATGACATGGTGACACTAAAATCACCAACAGGTTATTCATTTTGGGGTTTCTTTTTATAAGGTTTTTTTAGAGTTAATACGAGACTCGACATATATGATAAATCTTACATGGTACCAACATCTAGAACCAACATGGCTTGACACATCCTATCGATCCTCATCGAGATTCCTTCTCTGGTGGAGGGAGTTGTGTTAGTATGTCTCACATTGGTGTGGTACGGTCTTATAAATGGCTATATATGTTGGAGTCCCCTATTTCTTCGTAAGGGATATTTTGAAGAGTTAATATGAGGCTCAATTTATATCTCATGGTTTTTTTATTTGTATGAAGTTTTATCTGGTGTTTTTGGTTTGTTACTACTTAGTGCTTATTTTTTATATTGTTATTAGCGATTTTTGCATCTAAAAGAAATATGTTTCTTAATTAATGGATTTTTGTGAAATTTGAATCTTCATTTGCTACCCTATAGCACTAAACCAAGATATGGTTCTTTGCCTCTTTCAGGACTATGAAATAAGATTTTGGCCGAAAACATAAATCTTGATGTGGATCGCCTCTTATTTGGGGAACAAACCTTGTTAGCATATGAGTAAGTGATAAGACGTCATGAGGGTGAGGCAAAGAAATATATTCCATCATGGATTGTTCCTCAAGTGTATCAAAGATTCCGCTTTAGAGTGGTAAAATGAGGATCATGCATGTCGAGACATCTCTATTAAATCACACAAGTGATGTTGGGCATGGTAAAAGTGTGGTACTGAAGTGCACCTACTAGACTTCTGGTATAATATCTGATTATCGACAGGAGGCCCGTGTGGTTGATTTTAGTCGAAGTATCAGGTGGGGTATGAACTGGTTTGGAGTTTAGCATGTGGGTTCATTCAAGAATGTTGAGGGCAAATTTTTGCTTAGATAAAACATATTACATACCCTGATTATCCTTGGTGACAACGATACCAAGGAAAGAGTTAACATCTCCCACATCGTTCATGGAGAACTCTATGCCCAAAACGTGTCTAATTTATCTAAGAAAAGTGGTTGAAGAAGCGGTTAACACAAAATCATCAACGCAGAGTAATAAGTATGAAACATGGGGGCACACTGATAAATAAAGATAGATGAATCACAACGGTTGTTGACAAATTCAAGTCATGATATAAACTATGCAAACTGGTAGAATCATGTCAGTGGTAATTGTTTGATCATGTATAAAGCCCATTAGAGAAGATAGACATGATTAGGTGCAGAAGGGTCCCAAAATCATGGTGTTTCTTTCAGGTATGCTGTCTCTTGAAGGTAGTCGCGAAGAAACACATTCCCTATATCAAGTTGATGGATGGGCTAGGCGTGAGATACAATGAGAGTAAGAACCATATGAATGGTAGTTGATTTGACCACCAGGCTAATAGTTCTATCATAGTTAATGATGATTCGTTGACTGTGACCGTTTGTAACTAATCTAGCCTAGTATGGTGCAAGAGAACCATATGCTTTCTAGTTCTTTTTAAATATCCAGATGTAATTTATGACATTATCATTTGTTAGTCGCAGGATTAGGACCTAAGTTTTGTTAGCAATAAGTGTCTAATACTCCTCTTTCATTTCATTAAACCAGTTAGGTTCTCAAAAATCTTGTAAGTAGTTATTAGGTACATAGAATGTAAGAGAAGAGTCAATGTGAAGATTTAATTTTTGGAAGGATATGGAAATGCCATGTCAAACATGATTGGACATAGTATGAGTAGAGGTGGTAATGGGAGTTCGGGACGGGGCTATCAGTGTTATGTTGGCAACCAGTTCAGAAGGGGCAGCAGGTTCGAATAAGGTCGATGTGACATTTGTCAAGATAGGAAACGAAGTGGGATTGGTAGCAGCGGAATGTGGAGCATGCAATAGATTACCCCGTTATGATGTGTCAATCGATTCAGAGGTAGTTTTCATTGCCGATGTGGTAGTAGTGATGGTCAATGTTGATGTGGAAACCAATGGGAGTATAGTGATGGTAGGCGACGTGGGTAATGGTGGTATATGATGAATAAATTGATAGGAGGATTATTGGGTGAAAGAGATCCAAGCATAAATATTATTTCATTAAATGTAACATGTAACGCCCGTAGATCAAGGCTAGTCAATTTAGAGACAAGGAACATCAAAAGTGGCTTTTTGATAGAAGATTATTTAGGAGGATTAGTCTTAACTAAGTTGTAATATATGTTACAAGGATTCTGTACATATAAAGAACGTTAAAATCCGAGTTATAACGAAGAAGTTATGACCTGTCGAAGTTTCGCGACAGAACTGGCACGACACAGCGCGACGTAAAAAGTGAATTTACGTTAGAGCGATATTTAGCCTTAGTGATCTAAACAAAAGTTGTAGAGCATAGTCTCACCTACGCGTGGATATAAAGAACATCAAAAACAGAGCTCGTATGAAGAAGATATGGATTTCTGAAGTTTTTAAATAATTAAAATATATTTATAAAATTATAAATTCGGATAATATCTGAAGCCATGACACGTCCGATCCTATCCACCCTGTACGCCCAGCGTACTCCAGTCTTGTGTGGTCCGAGAGACGGCCACGTAGCCCCACCGAGACTTCGCCACCTTGCAGCCCCATCCGAACTACGCCCCGCGTAGATCTTCACTGTAACGTCCCAAAAATACGACCCAAAAATTTCGTTTTTCAACATAACCAAAAACCATAATCTGAGTGTCATATCATAAACCATACATGATGTATCTCAAAATAATAATAAAAACACTATGCGGAAAACTGTCTCAGATCCATGTTATAAAAATCAAGAACCAATCAACTCCCAGGATAAAAGCTGAAGCTGTGGTGTGTGCGATGCCATCATCCCGAGCTCCTCTCTCTACAAGCGGAAGTACCTGAAACCAAAACTGAAACTGTAAGCACGAAGCTTAGTGAGCTCCCCCAAACTACCACATACCATACAATACATATAAATCACATACTGGGCCTTGCCCACTGCATCAGACCGAGGTCTGGAACTAGCTGCATCGGACCGAAGTCCGGAACTGACCGGGACCTTGTCCCCTGCATCGGACCAGAGTCCGGAACTAACTGCATCGGACCGGAGTCCGGAACTGACTGCATCGGACCGAAGTCCGGAACTGACTGCATCGGACCGAAGTCCAGAACACATAACACAAATATGCTTGAATCACAAAGACGTCAAGCCAGCTAGCTACTACATCAAACTAAAGACCGGAACTACTGATAATTACACGGGTCGGCATTGTGGCCGTAGACCCGTTCCTACTGAAGGGAGACTCACCTCGTGAACTGGCTGCTGAGTGAATAGCTCTGAGGGCTAACTGCTGCTGCTCCGGTATCTCCCCGGCTACAAGTCCATAAACATACTCAATCAAATACTAAACACTGCACTGGGTAAAATAACTCTTTTACCCCAGGTCAAAGTCAACTCTCAGACAAAGTCAACTCTCGGTCAAAGTCAACCCATAGTTGACCTGACTCGCCGAGTTGGGCCGCCAACTCGCCGAGTCCCTATTCTCACTCCTCGACTCAACTCGCTGCTACTCGTCGAGTATGGCATCGACTCGACGAGTACTCTCCCGATCCAAGAACTCAGACAATCTTCATCCGACTCGCCGAGTCCTATGAACAACTCGACGAGTTGTTCTTGAGCTCAAGAAGATTGCCTTGGACTCGCCGAGTTGTATGAACAACTCGCCGAGTCCCTCCATCACTGAGTCTACTCTCAACTCGCTGAGTCCACTCTCTAACTCACTGGATCCACTCGACACTGATAAAAATGAAGGAATCGGGGACTCGCGACCCAACTCGCCGAGTCGTTCTTCCCGACTCGCCGAGTTGCCGCCATGCAACTGATTTTTACTCGATTTTGCTTGAATCCAACACATACAATTGATAGATCTGAGTCCAATAAGCTGATTTACCACGTAAAGTTTCCAACTTTACGTGTACAACCTCATGAATAAGGGAAATAAGGCTAAAAGATGCACAAAATGGGTAAATCTATGGTTAATATGCAAAGCAACTCCAAAAAGGCAGTAGATCTGGGCTCTACAACACCCAATCATTCAGATCTAAAGATATCTCGACTTATTAAGGCATTCATGCAAACATAAGGCTTGGAACAAGCATCAACTAGATCCTAGGAGGGCTCTAATGGAGGTTTAAAGCATATAACAAGAGGGAAAATCCGAAAATACCTCAAATAACTCAGATTTGCCCTTGGATCTTTGCACTACACCTCTTCTCCTTGCTCCTTGCTTCTTCTCCTTCTTCAAACCTTCACAAAATGGCACAAAACACTTAGCTCACACAAGGGTGGATTAGGGTTCTTTCTCACAGTGTTCTCAGGGTGAGGGAGGCGAGAATGGGGCTATAATGTGATTTAAATAGTGGGCAACCCGGGGATTTAGGGTTTCACCCAGACGGATGGACTCGCCGAGTCCCCGGCTCACACGTGCTCGAAGCCGCGACCCTACTCGGCGAGTCAGGCTATGAACTCGCCGAGTCCCTCTTGCAAAACTTCAAAATAAATACCAAGGAATTACCATACCAGACACGGGTCGTTACATTCACACGCCCAGCGTACACATGAAAGAGGCGTTACGCCCCACGTACATGGAAGTTACGCTCAGCGTAACCCGATGACCAGCAGCCTATAAATAGAAGACGAGGGCTGCCGATCTTGTTTGCTAATTTTCACTTCTATCCCCTTATTCTTTCTTCTTCTTGGCAATTTATACCCCCGAATCCCCGGTATCAATCCCGACACCCGAAGCAAGTCCCGAAGCCGCGAAGATCCCGAGAAATATAGTTTTCAAGCCGAAACTATGCCCGCATGAAGCCCGGTTTTGGAGAAAACATCCCGGTTTCAACGAAGAATATTATTTTAATAGACGAGGTGCTATTCGATCATCGTCTTATCAGGTGAGTGTATAGTCTCTTTCATAAACACGATTTTAATACAAGTATTGGTTGAATGTATTATATCTATGTTATGAGTGAGTATATAGTCCCTTTCATAAACACGATTTTAATACAAGTATTGGTTGAATGTATTATATCTATGTTATGAGTGAATGTGTAGTCACTTTCTTCTAACACATAAATATGAAGTATTTGCTATGAAAAACGTGCTATGTGTTTATATATTGTTGTTTATTCGAGATGAGTGTGGAATGGATGTTTTATATAGTTTTTAAATGAGTTAAAATGTATATGTATTTTATATCTACAAATATGTGGGGTAGAACAGGGGTAGATGAGATAGTTGGTGTGTGATAAAAGATGAGTTGGATAATGAGATAAAAGGGTGATATAGATCTTAAGGTGAGGGTGACAGGTGAAAAATGAGTGAAACCTTTACCCAAACGATGGCCCCCATCATTCAGCAGAGTAGGGATGACAACCACGGACTATTCTAGATAGTCTAGTGGAACACTAGCAGGCTTGCAACTTGTATGTGTTGTGAACTTGATGTTCACCGGTGTACTCTAAAAACCCATTGACACGTATTGCGAGAGGAGTCTCAAAAACGATATTGTCAATAAACGAGATAAACTTGTTATTAATCTAGGAGTATGGATTAAGACATAGTGAATTGTCCCTAGTCTGGGAGTATGGATTGGGCACAGTTTTAGATCCGGGACTATGGATTAGATCAGGAGATTAGTTTTAGATCCGGGAGTATGGATCGGATCAAAAGGTTAGTTTTAGATCCGTGAGTAGGGATCAGGTAAAGAGGTAAATTTTGATATGAGAGATTAGATTGTGTCATTGTGAGGATCGACGGGGTGGGATAAGAGTTGTTTTGTATGGTGAAATTGTATAAGTTTGTGAGTTCTAATATATATACTTATATGATATAACATTGTTTGTTGAAAACCTTATATGCTCACCAGGCTCCCAAGCCTGACCCACTCAGTTTTCTTTGTATTACAGGTTATGGCACGAGAGCATAAGTTGGCTGACATAACGAGAGATTTTAGATTACAGGCCAGTAGTTATGAATAACTGTTGTACGGTCTATTCTGTTCTGTTTATACTTTTGGTCTGTATTGAACATAACATCCCGAGATTTTGTTATATAATGAAAATACATTTCTTTAAAGAAATGTTTTGATAAATTCTTATCATATTTTGTTTTGGGAACAAATTCCGCAACTGTTTTTTGTAAAAGATTACTATGATTTTATAAAACAAAGCATAAACAAATTGGTCTTTTCTGGCCGTGAAAATGGGGATGTCACATAACGTGTATGGAAATTATGATTTTCTTGGTGGCTAGGTCTAGGCATCTATATACCCGATGTTGAGATGGGAAACCAAGGAAAACATACGAAGTGGATCATTAGGCAGGTTTATGAGAGGTGATTATGTAAGGATAACAAAGACACCTAAAAACTTGCAAGTGAGTGTATGTGGATTGTTTTTGGAAGAGCTTGTGGCAGGGAGAAATATTTTGGAGAGTTACGGACAAAGTGTGTGAATGGTACTCTTGATGTTTTGTAGCATTCTTTTAGACTTCTTGTTTTTTGTTAAAGTGCATGAGAAACATATTTGAATGTATCGGTGCCACAGAGGTTATTGAATTGAGAGTAGCTTAGTTCCCCACCATTACCACATTTAAAAGCACGTATGTCACTATGAAATTGAGCTTTAAATATGCTTTAAAATGAAGACACTTCGAGGGCACATCATAATCTAAACGTATAGGGTATACCCAAAGATAGTGAGAAAACTAATCAAGAAAAAATAAAATAATACATTATTCCACCGACACTTTTAAGGGAGAAGTCTACACATCAGAATGACTAATTTGGAAATGAAAATGTGTGACGAAATTTGATAAGTAAAAGCCAGTCAAACTTATTTTATTAATTGACATGCATGACATAAATTTGATATTTTTTTGTTCGTAAAAGGATGCAAACTACTAGAAAGTAAACATATATTGAAAAAACTTGATCACTTAGGTGACAAAGGTTATGGTTCAATGGAGCGATGGAGACAAAAGCTAGAGAGATTGCATTGGTGACCGGATAAAGATCATATGTATTGTCACATCGAAGGATAGTTTGACGGGTTTGATAATCTTTCACAGAAAACCCAGATTCATCACATTCAATAGAACATTTTTTATCTCGAGTAAAATGTGTAACATAGATAAGATTTTTTATAATTTGAGGAGTAATGAGGACATTGTAATATGTAACATGCAATAAGGAATGCGATTAGTTAGAGCATAGTCACCCGAGTAATGAGGACATTTGTAAGATTGACCAAAGACTAATGTTGTCTAAGAGATCCAACGAATATAAGATACCACCCAAACCCCTATTGAGTTGATGCATTGGTTGAGAGTTGGAGAATCAATAATTTGAACCACAATTATAAACCCGACCGCCTTTATTAGATATGTCACCATTGTGTCCACGATTATTTTGACCTGAATGTGGTGAGTTAGTGTTAGTAGATCACACATCAGTGCGACACGGTAATATAAGTGGTTATATATTTTGGAATCTCATTCTCTCTACAATGGCTCTTTTGTAGAGACAATCTTGGGCTCCACATATATTTACATGGTATTAGAGTCGGCGTCTCGCACCCCCGTGGCTCAATACATCCATGTTTATCCGCACCGAGCCTCCCTTTCTGAGGGGGAGTCATGTTAGTATATTCCACATCGGCACGACATGGTAATATAAGTGGTTATATATGTTGGAATCTCCCTTCTTTCCACAAGAGATCTTTTGGAGAGACAATCGTGAGCTCTACATATATATACAGTTAGTGGCAATGGCAAGAAAATGGTCAGATGGGTGTTACGAGTTTGGATTTGATTCATCTGTTGTTCTTATTCTTCGAGGAGCATTGAATGCGTTTCCAAGACGGTGAGAAGAGGAGATCGTTGCAAATGAGATTGACTACATAATCAAATTTTGGTGAGAGACCATTAATCATGTAGGTACCAAGTTCTTTTTCGGTAGTGTTGCATCTATATCATCAAGGAGATTAACAATCATGTTGATTCTTGTGCAGTAATCTATGATGGAAGAATTGTTAATAGCTATGTTGCAGAGCTCATTATCAAATTAAATCGTGTTTGCATCTTTGTTGTCTCGTAAAAGAGTTCCAAGGTCGGTTCATATTTGTGATGCAGTGTCTTTCATTTTTAGGATCAATAAAAGAAATGACCGGGATATTAAACATATTATGCTATAAATCCACATCTTTACAATAGTCAATTCTACTCCATTCAACATTGTTTGTCTCAGGACGTGGGGGCATTGACATTCGCTTTTTCAAGATTGTCAAATCATTGTAGTGAGTTTCAAACAACTCACATCATGCATCATAATTCATTCGATCTTAATCAAGAATGAGAGGGATAAAAGATCTTATGTTTGTAATGCTATAAGGTTTCTTAATAGAGTTTGGGGTCGTCATATGATAAAAGAGAGTTATATATCGATAAGAAGGTAAAGACCAGAGCACGAATACGAGAAAGAGGAGATGGTATTTGCCGGCCGCAACTAGGATTAGACAATGAGGAATAAGGGAATCAATTAGCTCTAATACCTTGATATAGAGTAATATTTACCATGAATTCCTCTTTCTAAACATATAAAGAATGCCAAAGAGAGGATCATATTGGGCTAAACATCGGGCATGGGCTTTCTAAATAAAATACATGACAAATATATATGTCCACTAACAAAAACAACTGGATTTCTTGATCAAACCGGCCTAAATACAAGGGCCAAAACTAAGACCGACGTTTCACACTAAACAAATCAATTAAAATAAAAGCACATCAGCGGTACTGAAACTAAATCACATCTATCCGAAGAAAAAAAAAGGAAATAACTTTCTTATTATAAACCCCCATAGAACATCCACTATATAAGAGAAACAATCTCTAATCTGAAAAAATATAAAATCTCATCGGTAGAAGTGATTAATGAACACAAAGAAACCACATTAAAATTTGGCAAAAGTAAAACTGCAATTATATAAAATATTCTAAAAATTAACAAATGTCAGGTATTGCTAGCTAAAACTCCAAGAAAACGAGACTCCGTGCTCATTCTACAAAAGAGTACATTAACATTTGCTCAACACGAATTACAAAATTCTTTCTATTCCCGTAATACCCCTCTCCTCTCTACTTCTTCTTTTTCAATTTGAAAGACTGTGACTGAGTATAAGCAGTTCCCTGTCATCACCATAAACAAGCAAAACTCATGATTAAAAATTTAATGATTTTCTGTTCAATAACATCCTTATTATAGTCTACCAAATGCAACAAAATACCAAAATACTTCCATCTATTTGTGTGTTATATTAGCATCTGTTTTGTGCATTTAACCCAATTACAGATACAAATTCAAGACCCAATTATATGATTTTGGGTGTCATAATTAGCATGAAAAGAAAAATACAAACCTGCAGCCACTCATCCATGGATGCATCAACAGTCTTTGTTCCAACTTCCACCTTCACCCTCTTAGTTTTCTGAACCAAAAAAAAAAAGATTAACTTTCTGTGATTTCCTAATTAAAAAATTAACAGAATTTATTACCTTGGAAAGATTTTGTAGCTGACCACGAACCCATAAGCCAAGGAGGACAAGAAGAGCAAATCCAAGAGAAACAAGAAACACTGTCTCAACACTAACAAGGCCTCCAGCTTCAGTTACTTCAATGGTGCCATTATAGAATGTATTCTGGTATGGAACTTCACCTATCTCATACACTATTGTCCCAACAAGATCAAATGTTCCAGGCTGTAATCATATATCATATATACATAAATAAATTATTAGTTGAAAATTGTTATATCATATAAAAGAGTTAAAATTTTCTACCTGTAAGAACTTGCTGACTGCAAACATATAGGGAAAGGTAGCTTGAACTGAAGAAGGAACAGATGCATTGTTGAAAGTCTGGCAACAATCAACACAAACAAATTAAAGTCATGTCAAATTCTTGTGTAATTAAGGAATAAGGATTAGTCACTGGTTTAGAAGGAAAAGAATTAGATTACCTGTGTAGTAAGATTTTGGACCAACATTTTATGATCAAAAGGAAGATGGACACTAGAATAAACTGCAAGGACCTTGACATTTTGTTCCCCTGTTCATTAACCAATAGGAATTAAGATTTTTAAGAGTTTAAGACCACTTCTTTAACATACAAGTAACATAAGGTGATAAGAGTCAAAACTCAAAAGTTACCCTCGTTTTTCATTCCAATCAAAAGTTCGGTTTCTTGCCCTGCTACTACCACTGTAGAAACAAAGAAATAAAGAAGATGAATCTCAGAAGGTAAAACTGATGACAAGAATTCTGATGCTTAAGAGAAACAAGAAAATTAGGGAGGGTATAAGTGAAGTAGGCTTACATTTGGCAGAGTTTTTAGGGAAAACACAGACTGTTTCAACATCAGGTGATGGACTAAAATTCCCAACACCAAACTCCTGGGTTTCATCACTAACTGCTCCTTCCGCAACAGTTTCGGCAACAAGATCAGCATTAGAATCGGAGTCGGAGTCTGAATCAGACTGTGACCTAGCAACTACAGGGAAAAACCAGATAAAATTAAATGGAGAACAAGGTTCGAAATTACGTTTGGAGATGAACTTTCTACATAATCAAAGAGTATGCGGCTAATGGAATGATTAATTAGAGGCAATCACAATGCAACTCCTGCATAAACAAAATACATAATGGCAGATGAGCTCCGCAAATTAACGAAATGAATCCGATTTAATTTCTCATTCACGACAAACGAGGGTGCATACTTCATTAGCGGAGAAATAGAACAATTCCAATGAACAGAATTTATGAAATAGATACATGCATGCCTAAACCTAAAATCTAAATCATTGTTAATACACGAAAACCATGAAGAGAATTTCAATTACTTTGCCAAATAAAGCAATCAAACAATTTCACCAACTATCATCGAAAAGTCAACTACATTGATGAAGAACTACAGGAACTGAAATTACAAAGCACATTAACAGATCTAAAACACAAATTTTAGAACAATGCAATTAATGATTATAGATACGAATCTAGTAGAAACCACTTTGTTCGAATCAAAATTCGATCTTGATCGGAATCATAAGAAGCACATAAGAAAAGTTGGATGAATCTAGATCTGAGATGAGTTAAGTACCTTGAATGAAGAAAGAAGAGGAGAGAAGAAGAATTAGAGCGAGGATGAAAGAAACCCTAATCTTTGTCATGATCGAATGCTTGAGAAAGATATCGAATTTGACAATCGGAAATGGCAAGAGATTCAACAACGATGATATCGAGCTCCTGATGTTTATATAAGCGTGAAAGTTTGGACCTTTGGATGTAAACGGAAATGAAGAAAATTACAAAATAACATGTAAATTAATGCGATCTTGAAAAACTATTAATAAGCATAAATAATGAACGTAAGTATGGTCAATATAAAAAGGTAAATCACCACAACAAGATGCTATTTCAAAGATACTAAAATATGAAGATAATGATAATAATTAATAAACAAATATAGTTTAGATTAGTTTCTTATGAATTAATCTAACTCAGTTAGATTATGCATGTTTTTCTTTAAATAATATAAATATTAAAAATAAAAAAGAATTTAATATCGTAAAAGAGGTCAAAGTAATTGATGTTTTATTAGAGCCGAAAACAAATACTTATCCAACATTTTGGGTCTTTGAAACTTTCGAAGAAAAGCAAGGAATGCAGTTTTATTTGACAAGATTGTTTCACACTTTGTGTTTTGTTATTTAATTGAAAATAACAAAAGCATTGCACTGAAAGTTAACTGAGCTGGTTGATTATATGATTGTATTATTGTTATTTCTGCTTTGTAATATGTTTCATATATTAACATCTTAATAATTTAATAAAATCTCTATCATTCCAATAGAAACATATTAATCCAATAGTAATTATAAAAAAAAAAAAACAAAAAAAACAATGAATATGTACTTGGAAAGTTACTTATTTCCCTCGTGGTAATTAAGGTGTAGATGAAACATTGTCATTTACGCAATCTAAACAGTTAATGCAAACTTGTACGAATTCATATAAATATAAATAATGTTCCCACAAATATATACCATATATTTTTCTTTTTAAGTCTCCTCATATCACTTCTTTTAACATGAAAGCTCATACTTTAAACCCATTAAAGCCGACACAGGTTACAATCACAAAGACACAAATGATATTGATATCATGACAAGAAACATTTAGTTGTCCACAGACACAAATTACAATCACAATGACATAAATGTCACATTATTAGTACACTTTTTTCTTCTCAAGATTGCTACTCTTGACACATTTTTCATCTTCAAGACATCATGTCGTTATCACATTATGGTATTCACCATAACAAATTCTTGGTCTTAGTTTTTTTTTTTTTTTTGTACTTTTTGGTCACTTGGAAATGATGTTATGGCATGGTTGTGGGCATGTTACATGTACCATATATTTTAATAAATAAATAAAGAAATATAATTGATAAATTGATAGAATGACCAAGAATGAATCACCCAAGTGTTGCTTGTGCATAATAAGAAACCAAAATATTAAAGAAAATAACAGAAATGATAATCTATAAAAATAAAAGGACACCCTCATCAATAATAAATTCTACCATATGTAAAAACTTTATGTTCCCACATTCTAATAATAGTATAAATAAGAGCAACCAAATTTCCTTAAAACACAAATAGTACAAAATTCAAAAGTAAATGGGAAATTAGGAACAAATAACATACAAAAACATTTTCTTCTTTTCATTAATTAGTCACCATGGATAGTATACCTCTCCCACTTCTTTGTTGGGTCATATATCTGCAATTTTTCACCACATATTCATAAGAAAACAATAATCATAATAAAAATATAAAATAATAATAATAATGAGGGGGGGGGGGGGGGGTACCTCCCATCTTGAAGCAGGAAATATGTGCTTGTTCTTCTCATACCAATGCCTCTCAACAACTTTACCAGCATGCGACTATCAATCAAACAAGGCCAATATATGTAAAACTTACCATATATTAATACCAATACTAAATTGTTTTTTCTATAAATAAAATTTCAATAAAATGGATTTTGGCTATATTATAAACCTAGATAATCAAATTAAACATTATTACCTCATCTTTCTCTATGGTTGCATCAGCTATCGTTCTCACATCTTCATGCACATCAAAGTGGAAAAGCTGTACATATAAAAAAGGGAAAAAAAGTAAAAACATTAATTGTTTTAAGTAGTGCAAAACTTAATACTAAAATAAAAAAATTTTAAAAAAAATAAAAAAAAAATACCGGCCCACTTTTTCCCCTAGCTTTGTTCACAATCAGCTCATAGAAACTGTGTTGCTGAAAACAGACGACAGTTATTTATTAGTATTATCTTAAATTTATTAATTTGGATTAAAATATTTAAAACGATAAAAGTTGCATTATTACATACATGTGGAATAATGAGATCCTCTTTCACATATAAAAGATTTTCAACCGAAGTTGTGCGTATTTCTCTAAATTCAGGTGCAAGTTGTTGCTGAACAGCCCGTAAAAACTCGCCAATTGTATCCCCTTTTCTAACCTACAAAAACAGCAATGACAGGGGTAAAATGGTAATTTTGCGATAATATAAGGAACATAAGAAATTAAGAATTACCTGCATGACTCTTCGATGTCCTGCACCATCCCAGTAACTGTATGTGATTTCAAGAGCCTCATCTGTAATGTAATTAACATATAATTTAGAGCTTAGAACTTAGAAGACATAATTTTACTTTTTATATTAATGAAATATAAGATAAAGTTTTTATAATATTAAATTACTTTTAATCTGTTCTTGCTCACGTAGCCATTGTTTTCTAAGCCTTTCACGTTCAGCTTGCTCCTCTGCCTCCCTCTCACTGAAGGAGTATGCTTCACACCATGATGGTGACAATTAATCAGCAAAAAATAAATAATAAATAATTTTTTTAAATGTCTTTACTTTTACTATTTGAGAGATTTCAAACCTGTCAGGCAAAAAGCTAGTTTCTACTGTTGGATCTTTACCAAATCCTCTGCGACCAAACGTATTTGATTCTTGATTTTCTGTATACTCATAAGAACATTAATTTAAGTTAATGAGTATAAAAAAGAGAAGGATTTGATTGAGTGAACTTAAATAGATGAAAAGTAAACTACACTTACTTTCCTCTCCATCTTCTTCTTCTTCTTCCCCGTTTTCAATATCTTCAGAAAAAGATAGCTTTGGGTTAGCTTTGATTTTCCTCTTTTTTTGTTTTTGTAATTGAAGCTCTTCTTCCCTAAAAGAGTACATAATTAGCAATTGAGAATGAATATTAAATGTAAAGATGAAAATAGGTAGATGTTAATGACTTAATGTTACTCACTCTTGTTGTAGCTTTTGAAGTTTCTCTTTTTCTTCTTCTTCGATCTTGACTCGAATGTTAACCCTCTGTATACAAGTATAGTCAAGTGAAATTCAAAGTTGTTTTTGTAAGTAATAAGTAGAGTGAAAGGAGAAAGAGTGTTTGAATCAGTGACTAACCTTTTCAACATATTGCTCCCTTGTGACAAGCCCAACTGTTTCCTTCTTGAAGGCAGTCTCAAGAATCTGATCAGATTTATAATGTCAACTTAATGAAAAGTAACCCCCAAAACACTCAAGAATCGATCGTTGACACTGATAAAGTGATAATGGGACCTTTGTACATTACAGAACCTCCCGTAATTGACCAATAACAGTAAAATCATGAAAGTCAAAGTTACAGGATTATGCTAGCCTTAGCTTGGGCAAATTGCAATCCATAAAATTAGGGCACAGAAATCAGTATTGATATACAATCAATTGATTGCAAGAGGCACATGTATATGCATAGATATGAATAACAAAACTTACTTCGGAGGTTCCGGAGCCGAATTGAAGAAGACCGGATTGGCCTTTTGCGTTCTTACTTTTGAGTTCTTGGATCTTTTTCCTTTCTGCCTCTCGTTGTTTCTCCAGCCTTCGGATCCTTACAGCGTCTTGGGCGGTGCCCACGTACCCGTCCCCCATTCCCGACATCTTTTCGTCTGGGTTTCAGTCCGTCTCCGCCGCTCCCCCTTGTGTTCGTGAATGGTGCTCGCTAGAAAATCGAGGATCGTGACGGAAGCGAGGGTTTGTGATTTTGAGGATTAAAATGATCCGGTGGGTTTACGACAATAAAAATGAGGGAGTTTTCAATTAAAATGGTGTTACAGTTTTAAAAATATATATTTGTAGATTTAAAATTGAGATATTAATATTCTCCTACTTTTTGTTTATATATATCCTTCTACCCAATTAAACTGTGATATATGTAACATATAATGCACATTTAATAAAATTAAATGATATTTTAGGATATTAATATGACACATGTCATCATTTAAATTGGTAGGAAGATTGGTAGGAACAAAAGATAGGAGAATATTTAAATTCTCTTTAAAATTTTATATTTTCTTTGAAAACTTTAAACTATTATTCAACTTTTAGTGTTTAATCAATAGGAGTGATGTTATGGACACTTCATCCTAACTTAATTAATCTTAGGCCAGAGAGAATGATAACACTCTTAGGTTAAGAGGAGTGGACTCGCCATACACCATCGCTACGGCTCGTTATGGAGACAGAACACCGCCCCCTAGCACTCGCTAGGGGACTCGCCAAGGAGAAGACGCTACGGAGGTAGCAAAAGGAAAGAGAAGCGGGAGCTTGGCTATGATTGGAGAAAGACGCTGGTGTAGAGCTGATATCGGTAGAGAGGGTGTGACGTGATTTTGGACTGGTTCGTTTGTATAGCATGATTTATGCCCTAATCAATTCTTCTACTAATCAAAGATTGGTAATCCATCGAAAACTGACAACGAACAATTCTGCAATTAAGGTAATTTTTTCCATATCATCGATTTAGTTGATGTTGTTTGTGTTGGATTAGTATCTAAGTCCATAACTATTTTGGTATGTACTTGACCCGATTATGAGCATGATCCTTTTGGGTTGCCTTCACCATAGCAACTTGTAGGATGAATTAAGGAGAGAAATGTTTAATTATGATTTATTAATATATTATGAGAATAATATATTAAAAGAGAAATCATATTGTTTAATTAATATTAGTCAAGAATTAATAAAGAATTAAGTTTGTGGCTAAAAGAGATTAATTAAACTTAGGGGACTGGAATTGTAATTATAAGATAATTGCAATTGGGCTATGGATCACCTTGGAATAATAGGTTTGACGAATTCTATGGGGAAGCCCATTAGAAAATCGTCCAAGGCATGTTCCAGAAGGGGTCCATGGACTGCTTAGGGCCTAAGCAGTCAAATTAGGGTTTCCTTGTTAGATAACCCTAATTGCCTACCTATTTAAGGAGCCCCTAAGTCCCAAAAACGTGGTGAATGATTCCTTAGGGTTTCTAGATGAATTTTGGTGCCTCCTATCTCTTTCTTCTTCATTCTTATTGTTTATGGTGTTTGTGACTCCATTAGAGGTGCAACACTTGAGGCACTAAGCTTTCTTAAACCAATTACAAGAAGGAATAGATTGTTATTGCCACATAACAATCAAAGGTAAGATCTAAACCCTATTATTATGTTAATTCGATTACATGTATGCTAGATCTAGGGTTTATGGCTTTGGATTATCAATTGCATGTTCATTAGACAAACTAGATCCAAAGCTATTAGGGTTTGCATGTACACCATATGAATGATGTTTTGCTCAAAACCCATCAGTTTGGTTGTAATTCATTAGTTTTTGTGAATCATAGTTTGTTTTCTGCACAATTTAACCTCTTGATCTTGACTTCTTCCACCTCTTGAACAGAGGATGTAAGTAATTTGTAGCCGGTTTGTTTTCTGCAAGGTTTAACCACTCGAGGGTGTTTGAAAGTCGTGGCCTATTTATCTTATTCTCTTTTTTTGTTGCTCATCAGTATACGGGCTTTTAGAGGAGTTGTCAGCCATAAAAACATTCAGAGATGTTGGACACACTACCTGCTCAATGAAATGCCACAGTTAGTCTTCAGACACAAATACAAAATCATAGTTAGTATATCGAGTTTGTAACGTAAACATGGTTGCAAGAGGGCTTCCTTTGGGTACCCTCCTTCTCTCCCAATTGGAGATCGATATTGTAACTAGTTATTTCCCATGTTTATGACTTTATCTTTTGTTAGGGTGCTTCTGAAATGACGATTTGGTTTGATAGTTTGTAAAACAATGGCTACGTTATAGTATGTTTTAAACAATACATATGCCATGGTCCAAGCTAGTTTTTTTTTATTTCTTTGAGGAAGGGTATTGTAGTAGCATAAAGGCAAAAAAATTATCAATTGATGTTCATGATAATCTTGGTCAGCTTGCTCTTAGTTTGGGGATTTGGGAATATTGAGAATATAAAGTCTGGAGTATATTGTAAAATCATTGGTCATGGTAGAGCTAACTGTACTTTGTATAATCAAAATTAAAAATTGAACATTTATAAACATAAAAGGTGAGTGTTTTCAAAGATGTTGGTTATATTATGGATGAATGGATGCATGCATATAAAGAGGCAATCGACATTAGAGCTTATTTGTTGTAACATCCCAAAAATACTAGCCAAAAATTTCGTTTTTTTAAAACCATTTAACAAACATAGTATTATCTGTTGGAATAGTGTCTAAGGCTGCAACTATATTAGACAAGTATTTGACCCGGTTGTGCATGGTCCTTTTGGGTTGCCTTCACCATAGTAACTTGATAGGATGATTTATTAAGAGAGAATAAATATTATTAATATATTATGAGATCGAATAATATAAAGAATAATAATATTGTTATTTGATTAATATAAGTCATAAATTAATTAGTATTAATTTGGTGACTTAAAGAGATTAATTAAACAAGAGGGTATAAACTGTCAATTGTTTGATAGTTAAACTTTAGACTATAAATCCATATTGGATAGGGGTTGGACGAATTCTAGAAGCTAGGGATAGCTTAAAATCGTCCAAGGCTATCTAAGGAATGGATTTGGATTGCTTTAAGAGAAGATTATCCAACTAGGGTTTAAGCTGGAACCCTTAAGGAGTCTACAAGTATAAATAGACCCTATGCCCAAATCATCCTCCTTGCTATTTGGTGTTTGTAAGCCATTAGAGGAGTGACAATTGTGACTCTAGAGCTCCAAGACAAAAAGATCAAACAAGAGATTCAAAGGTATGATTCTAGATCTGATTTAGTATTGTTCTTACACTTAATTAGTCATTAGAAGTCTTGTATTCAAAGCATGTTTAATTAGAAAGCCTAGATCCAAGCATTAGGGTTTTGCATGCGCACATAGGAAAGTTCTTATGGCTAAAATCCATCAGTGGTATCAGAGCCTAGCTTGGTTTCTATTAAATTGTTGCTTATTTGTTTGAAACTTAACTGCAAAATTCAATTTTTGTGTTTCTGAGTCATGGACTCGGCGAGTTGGCCTGACTCGGTGAGTCCCTTGGTGCACTCGGCGAGTCCAAGCGTCAGGAATGGCCAGATTCGGGATTTCTTCATGATTATCTTATGGAAACTTACCTTAATCATATTAGATCAACCCTAATCCGATTTTTTGATATATATGAATATAATCTTGATCTAATTAAAGATATTTATCAAATAATAAAATATTTAATTTCCTTATATGATAATTAATTAATTATTTTGATTAATTTGGTAATTATCTTGCATGAAATCTTGAATAAATCAAATATAGATAATTAGGAAATTAATTGTTAATTGAAATTATTTGTTATTTGATCCTCCATGTTTTAAATGTTTAAAATTTGTCCTCAAGTTTTGAAATTTATATTTTGTGATTAAAAGTTTTAATTTAGACAATTTAAATTTCAAACCCTAGATTTTAAAAAGGTTTAAAATACAATCCTATACTAATATAATATTACAAGAATAATATATATATATATATATATATATATATATATATATATATATATATATATATATATATATATATATATATATATATAAAACTAAATATGCTAGTCTTACCGTTAGGAGGCCTCATTCACGAAGTCGATCTATAAGGTGGGTATAAGGTTGCGGCCTATAAAATGGCGCTTAATTGGTGTACACTCACACCCACCGCTTGCTTGATCGGTGGAGCGTCGTTAGCCGAACGAGTAGGATTGGGCAACCTCATCCTCTCATTAAAAGTATAATAAGAAATATAAAGTAACTACATATTTTTTTAAAAATTCCCAATCTTAGTTACTTTAGGAAAAGTGAATTGACGCAATCTCATGAAATTACACTTTGCACCCTTGCTAAGAAGTTAGTGGAGCGTGTGTGGTTTACCGGCACACTAATTGGTTCTAAGCAAAGGTGGCAAAGGGTGATTCATTGTTTATCATAGTTCGATGGAGCGTGTGTGGTTTACCGGCACATCGAATAGGTGATCGTTGCAATGAAGGCACCATGTGAATTTGCATGGTAATTCACACCCGTTTTGTGATCCTCGGTGTCCCAGTCACAAACTAGAGGGGCATATCGAGATTTAAACATGCCATTGAACAATTTCAATGAATCTCATCCGAACCTAGGAATTCTCAATACATTTAGGACTTATAGTTAGTTTTTTTTTATGGTGGAGAATTAGTGAATCGTCATTCACTTACCTTCAATTTATTTGCATGTTAGATTACGGCATCCCTTTTCTAAATATGTAAATATTGTTGTTGGATCCTAGCCCTAATTTTTCTCATTGGGTGATAATTAGGGATTCATATTCTAATCTATCTTTGTCCTTTTAATTGTAGATGTCGAACGCAAACAACGTTGCTGCTAGTTCCTTCACATTGATGAGCCTTTGCCAAAAGGTCACCTTCGATGGAACGAACTTTAGCGAGTGGATAAGATACATTCGCACCATTGCTTGCTATGAGGATAAGGAGTATGTCCTCGATGAGAAGCTCGAGAAAATCAACCCTGAAATCGCTACTCTGGCTGAGATAACCGCTTTTGAAACTCATGAGCGCGATGCAATGAAGGTACATTGCATCATGATAGCCACCATGAACTCCGAATTCCAAAAGTCCTATGAGGACATGTACCCGTACGAGATGCATCAAGACTTATTGGAGAGATACCACCAGAACGCGAGACAAGAGCGTTATGAGATTTTCACTAACATGATTTCCGCTAAGATGGGTCATAGAGAATCTCTTACCGTGCACCTGCAAAAGATGCAAAGGTATGTCGACCGCCTTCGCAAGTTAAATGTTGACTTTGGGGAAGACTTGGCGATCGACATGGTGCTTCACTCTTTGCCTCCGATGTACAATCAATTTAGGATGACCTACCACATGAACAAATAAGAGGTCACCCTAAGAAAACTCCAAGGTCTCTTGAGGGTCGCTGAGAGCAACTTCAAAGACAAGTCTGTTGCACCAACTCCTAATCCACCTGCTGCTCCTGTCTTGGCTATTGGTCAAGGAAAGGGAAAGAAGAGGAAGGCTTCGTCTAAGAACTATCGCAAGCTTAAAGCCCGAGATGGTGCCTCTTCTAGTGGGACCAAAGTCGATCCTGCTAAGCCCTGCCCTAACCCTAAGGAGACAGAGTGTCACCACTGCCATAAGATAGGACATTGGAAGAGAAGCTGCCCAGAGTACATGCAAGCCATCAAGGAAGGAAAGATCAAGCCGTCTTTCGCAGGTATATACACAATTAAATCTAACGATTCTAATCATGCTATTTCTTGGGTTCTTGACACCGGTTGTGGTTATCACATTTGTTCTAATGTGCAGGGACTAAGAAGAAGTAGGGATGTGGAGCAAGGAAGGATCAATCTAATCATGGGGAACAGAAGATCGTCGCCTGTGACCAAGATTGGAGTGTATTCTTTAGTGCTTAGGAATAATTTATGTTTAGATTTGAACAATTATTGCTATTCTCCAGAAATGGCTAGAAACATCATTTCATTTCATGGTTTATATAGACAAGGTTTTAGATTTTCTTTTAATAATGAGAATGGTTCTATTTTGGCTTATGTAAATGGTGTCTTTTATTTTGAAGCTATACCATGTAATGGAATTTATGAAACTGTTATGATTGTTGATAACTTAGGAAATGATGTTTTGAACATAGATTCTTCCAATAGTATGGATAGAGCATCCTTGTGGCATTGTCGTCTTGGACATGTCAACAAGAAATGCATAGCCCAACTCCAAAAGGATGGAGTGTTGGAGTCATTCGACCTTAAGGAAGATGACACGTGCGAGTCTTGTTTGCTTGGAAAGATGACTAAATCACCCTTCACGAGTATATGCGAGAGGGGTGAGGGTTTATTGGACCTAATACATACCGATGTACGTGGACCGTTTAGATCAACCACGAAGGATGGGAACTGCTTCTACGTGACTTTTACCGATGATTATAGTAGATATGGGTATATCTATTTAATCAAGCAAAAGTTAGAAATATTTGAAAAGTTCAAAGAGTTCAAGAATGAAATGGAGAATCAATTGGGCAGGAAAATCAAGATGCTTCGATCCGATCGAGGAGGAGAGTACCTAAGTCTTGAATTCCACGATTATCTCAAGGAGTGTGGAATAGTTTCATAATTGACGCCACCTAGGACACCACAATTGAATGGTGTGGCAGAAAGGCGTAATCGAACCTTATTGGATATGGTTCGCTCTATGATGAGTCGTGCTTCACTATCAATCTCTTTTTGGGGGTATGACTTGGAGACTGCCGCCCATATCCTTAACCGAGTCCCTACTAAGAAGGTTGCCAAAACACCTCATGAAATGTGGACAGGGAAAGCTCCCTCGTTGGCACATATCAAGGTTTGGGGTTGCGAGGCTTTCGTAAGACGAGATACTCACGACAAGCTCGAACCTCGAAGTGAGCGATGTATTTTCATCGGCTACCCGCAGAAATCCATTAGATATCTCTTCTATAGACCGAAGGACAATGTTGTCTTTGTTGCAAGGAGAGGAGTTTTCCGAGAGCGAGAACTCATAGACCAAGGAGACAGTGGGAGGCAAATCGAGCTTGAAGAGATTCAAGAGTCGATAGATAAAGGAACCTCTACCGCTGGCACTCAACCCGAGGAGGAAACTCCGGTTGAACCGATTGACGAGTCATTACCTCTTAGACGTTCCGATAGAGTTAGAGTTCAACCCCAGTTTTATGGTTTTCATATTACTACCGAAGGGGACACGTATATTAGTGACGGTACACTAATAAACCTTGATGAAGCTAATAGCTATAAGGAAGCCATGGCAGGCTCGGAGTCTGCGAAATGGAAAGAGGCAATGGATAGCGAGATCCAATCCATGTATGATAACCAAGTTTGGAATTTGGTTGATAATGTGCCCGGACGTAAGACCGTTGGGTGCAAATGGATCTTCAAGAAAAAGACCGACGTGGATGGAAACGTACACACATATAAAGCGCGATTAGTTGCGAAGGGCTTTACTCAAACTCCCGGAGTCGACTATGATGAGACCTTCTCACCAGTTGCGAAGATAAAATCTATTAGAGTGATGCTAGCGATTGCCGCATTTCATGATTATGAGATTTGGCAAATGGATGTCAAGACCGCTTTCCTTAAAGGGAAGTTGGCTGAGGATGTTTACATGGCTCAGCCAGAGGGGTTTGTGGATCTGAAGCATCCGAATAGAGTGTGTAAGCTTGAGAAGTCCATTTAAGGACTTAAGCAAGCGTCTCGCAGATGGAATCTTTGCTTCGATGAGAAAGTCAAAGAGTTTGGATTTGTACGAAGCGAAGATGAATCATGTGTATATGTCAAAGCCAGTGGGAGTATAGTTAGCTTCCTCATTCTATATGTCGATGACATATTACTCATAGGAAACGACATCTCGACTCTGCAGGAAGTTAAGTCCTGGCTCGGGAAGTGCTTCGCTATGAAGGACCTCGGAGAGGCTTCTTATATTTTAGGAATAAGGATAGTAAGAGAAAGAAGTAAGAGACTAATATGACTTAGTCAGAACACTTACTTAGAGAAGGTACTAAAACGTTTTAGTATGGAAAACTCAAAGAAGGGAGAATTACCGATACAAAGTAATGCCAAGTTGAGTAAGACTCAAAGTCTGAGTACCGAAACTGAAATAGCATAAATGAGCCGAGTACCATACGCTTCCGCAGTTGGCTCAATCATGTACGCTATGACTTGTACTCGCCCTGATGTAGCCTTTGCTTTGAGCATGGTTAGCAGATATCAAGGGAATCCGGGCAGAGCCCATTGAATTGCGGTGAAGAATATCCTTAAGTACCTTCGGAGGCCGAAGGAATGGTTCTTAGTCCTCGGAGGGAGTGATGACTTGAAGGTGCGGGGGTATAGTGACGCCAGCTTTCAGACCGACAGGGACAATTACCGTTCGCAGTCAGGCTGGGTCTTTACCCTGAATGGAGGAGCAGTAACATGGAAGAGTTCCAAGCAGGAAACCGTAGCTGATTCAACGTGTGAATCAGAGTACATTGCAGCGAGCGAAGCGTCGAAAGAGGCAATATGGCTGAAGAACTTCATCGGTGATCTTGGAGAAGTACCTGCCATAAAGGAGCCCATGAAGATTTTCTGTGATAATGAAGGAGCGGTTGCCTTGACCAAGAAACCGAGGGATCATGGTAGATCACGACATATCGACAGAAAATATCATTTTATTAGACATCGTGTAGAAGAAGGACAACTCGTTGTGAAGAGGATATCATCAGAAAATAACCCAGCAGATCCGCTTACGAAGGGACTGAGTAGGGTTAAGCACTTGCAGCATGCTAGGAGTATTGGGCTGAAGGATGATATTAGCATAGATTAGATAGATAGTATTAGAAACGTGTAATAGATAAATGTAATTAACATTTGATGATTAAATAAAGGAGTTTTATTTATGAGTAATGTTACTATCTTATGTTAATTGTTTAACTATTGTTTCACTTTGCATGTTTTGACTTCCAGAATAATTGAATTTATTAAGAATAATCGAATTATTCAAATTGTCCACAACCGTTCATATGTTGGAAGTAGATATGAATGAAGATTGTCGTGAATTGGTGTGTAGATTGTCTAAATGTTGTTAGACATAGCAAAGGGTTGCTGCAACATTCATGAGTGCTTATGAACTGGTTTTGAGCATTGGAACAAACCCGCGCTTGCTGGAATCACCTTATGGAATATGATATAAAAGGGTGATCGCAAGACGATAATATCATATAGTCTTAAAACCTAGATATATGGTTTGTTATTTATTAATTGATTGTACATTGATAATGCGAAAATGCATCAGTAACTCGGTGTTATAAAACGCATTGTTGTGTATAGTTGATTAATGAATAAGTAAATGCATATAAGTCGAATTTTATCTGTAACTTTTATCCTAAGAAGGTAAAAGCGATATCTCGGCCGCTCGATGATTTGATTTGACTTATGTGTCGGGCCCAGTCAGAACTGAATTGATGTGTTCGATTAAGTTCTATGTCGAATAAATCAGAGATCGAGAAACCTAAATGCTTGACTAATCATTCCATAGAATTGTCAGCATGATATCTAACAGAGGACTGTACGATCCCTTATCTAAAGGACAAGATTGATTAGATCAGAGTTTGACAGCGTCTTTGAGAGCTACGATTGCAAATCGAATTGTACTTGTGCATATAGTTACTATACTTATCCAAGTGGGAGACTGTTGGAATAGTGTCTAAGGTTGCAACTATATTAGACAAGTATTTGACCCGGTTGTGCATGGTCCTTTTGGGTTGCCTTCACCATAGCAACTTGATAGGATGATTTATTAAGAGAGAATAAATATTATTAATATATTATGAGAATAATATAAAGAATAATAATATTGTTATTTGATTAATATAAGTCATAAATTAATTAGTATTAATTTGGTGACTTAAAGAGATTAATTAAATAAGAGGGTATAAACTGTCAATTGTTTGATAGTTAAACTTTAGACTGTAAATCCATATTGGATAGGGGTTGGACGAATTCTAGAAGCTAGGGATAGCTTAAAATCGTCCAAGGCTATCTAAGGAATGGATTTGGATTGCTTTAAGAGAAGATTATCCAACTAGGGTTTAAGCTGTAACCCTTAAGGAGTCTACAAGTATAAATAGACCCTATGGCAAAAGGAAATCGGCACTTCATCTAAAGTAGAGAACCCCTGGCCGAATTCCCTTCCTCTCTCCCAAATCATCCTCCTTGCTATTTGGTGTTTGTAAGCCATTAGAGGAGTGACAATTGTGACTCTAGAGCTCCAAGACAAAAAGATCAAATAAGAGATTCAAAGGTATGATTCTAGATCTGATTTAGTATTGTTCTTACACATAATTAGTCATTAGAAGTCTTGGATTCAAAGCATGTTTAATTAGAAAGCCTAGATCCAAGCATTAGGGTTTTGCATGCGCACATAGGAAAGTTCTTATGGCTAAAACCCATCATTATCACCATAAAATAAAATCATCAAACATGTATCTCAAAATCTCATAAAAATCTGTCAACAATAACTGTCTCGTATAAAATATCAGAGTAAGCTCTCAGGCTAATAAAACTGTGGTATGTGTCATGCCATTAACTCAAGCCCTTCCCTTTACTAGCCGAAGTACCTGAAACCAAAACTGAAAACTGTAAGCACGAAGCTTAGTGAGCTCCCCCAGAATACCACATCCCATACAAGCACATATAATAGATAACATAACTCTGGGACTACTCCCAATTGCATCGGGACGAATCTCGGCATCGGACTCCTGTCCGGCATCGGGCTCACCCCGGCATCCGGCCGCACCGGGCATCGGGCTCACCCCGGCATCGGGCTTACCCCGGCACATACATAACATAATCACATAATCTGCATCGGGCTTGCCCCGACATCAGACCAAAGCCCGAAACAAGTAACATATAACACAAAACTAGCATACATCGGGCTTGCCCCGAAATACATAATACATGGCATAACGACTAACATACATCGGGCTTACCCCGAAACAATTAACACAATTCATAAAACATAATCACATATACTGCATCGGGCTTGCCCGACATCAGACCCGAGTTTGGGACACATAACACATAACACATATACATGCATGAATCACAAAGATATTAAGCATACTTAACTACTTCTCGGGACCCCCCTGGCATCGTTCCGAAGTCCGGAAACATATAAACTGCATGGGGCTAACCCCGACATCGGGCTCACCCCAGCATACTCTACTACATAAATGGGTCGGCATTAGTGCCTTAGACCCGTTCCTACTAGAGGAAAAACTCACCTCGTATAACTGACTGCTGTAACTATTGGTGAGAGATCTCTGTCTGCTGCTCCGGCAACTCTCAGGCTATAAATTTCCATAAAGGTACTTAGTCAAAAACTGATAATTACTCTTAGGGTAAAATGACCATTTTACCCCTGGCTAAAGTCAACATCCTAGTCAAAGTCAATTTCCAGTTGAATCGACTCGCCGAGTTGGTCCACCAACTCGTCGAGTCCCTATTCTTTCATCTGACCCCAACCCCGACTTTACTCATCGAGTCTAGCAAGAACTCGACAAGTTCTCTTTCAATCAACATCGGCACAATCTTCAATTGACTCGCCGAGTCGGTCCTTGAACTCGGCGAGTTCATCTTCATCATATGAGTGTGTCTAGTCTGTGACACGCTGAGTTGTATGAACAACTCGTCGAGTCCGTCTTCATGGGTTGGGAGATTTCCTTGGACTCGCTGAGTGTGTTCATCCACTCGTCGGGTCTCATGGTTTCCAGGTCCATAACTACGTTTATTTTGTTGAGTCCTTCCTCTTGACTCATATGGATATTGCTTGGACTTAACTAGATCCCTTCGAATCAGATGGGGAACCAAACCCCCGACTCTCCGAGTCCCCAAAACGACTCGTCGAGTCGACTAATTTTCATGCCCATAACTCGAATTATGTTGCTGCTAATCTCATCTAAAGGGTAGATCTGGGCTCCTATGGTCGGTATAACACGTAAAGTCATGAACTTTACGTCCATGCATGGGACTTTAAGCTCAAAAAGACCCAAAAATGAGGTCTACAAGATGCATGGGGCTACCATGGCCATAAAGCTTGCATCTTTATGCAATGTACTCCTCCCTAGAACCTAGATCCGAGATATGAACCGCTTGGGATGTCCTAACATCAAGGACCAAGGTTTTTGAGCCAAAACCCTCTTAATATGGGGACAAATACATCTAAGAGAAAGAAGACCAAGTTGTAAGCTTGATTACCAGAAAAGATGGCAAATAGGGTGTATTTCCTGGATCTACTCCTTCTCCCTTGAGTCTTTTATCTTCCACTTCTTCCACTAGCTTCAAGATACACCAAAAAACACTCAAAACAACGAAGAAAGCTCAAGTTCACTTATGGAGGATTAGGGTTTCGGGTGTAATGCTCTGGAGGTGATGGAGGCTGGGGTGGAAGCCTCATAAGATGTTTAAATAGAGTGCAAACGCTCCAATTTAGGGTTTCACTCAGACAGCTCCTACTCGCCGAGTCGGTCTTCCGACTCGTCAAGTAGGTCACTTAATCCCCCGACCCGGAGTCGATCCTACTCGACGAGTTGGGCCTTCAACTCGTCGAGTCTAAAAGTAAATATGAAGTTGCTTGAATCTAAATGCGTACCTAAGACCGGGTGTTATATTTGTGGGCGTGGTTTTGTACCCCATTTTAACTTATTTGAAACCAAGGTTATGTACCACATTAGAGCATATTTTTTATCCTTAGAAGCACCATGGTTTTGTACCCCATTTTGACTTGAATTTAAAAAAAATATACAATTTATGTGTTAGATGTTCAATTTTTGCAACACGATTGATGTTTTCCTTTGATTGTGAAACAGGACTTTAAGCTCCCCTCAAGACCATGATGGAGCAACCTTCCAGATGAGACTCTCTTGTAGTCGAGCCATCGATTTGTTCTACCAAATTACTGTTTTGACCTTGTATCGATTTATATTATATTAATTGTTTGTGGTTTAGAAAAAACAAAATTTGTTTAATATTTGTATATACCAAAAATGTTTGTGTATTTAAATAAACTAATTGAATTAAGTTTAAAAAAGAAAAAGAAATAAAATAAAATGTTAGGACCGTTACCACTCTCTATCAAATACTAAGATTAAGTGTTAATGGAGAAAACTGATGTGACAATCAAATAGCTGAGGTGATAATGTGTTAAGAGTGTTATCATTCCCTTTAGCCTTAGCACGTTGTCACGTAAGGGTTTTTTTTTTTTTTTTCTAAATTTTTTTATGCCACGTAATCTTATCATGTCTAGCACAAAAAGGTAGGGAGTGACAGCATGTCAATTTAATAGGTTTTATTTTAAAAAGGAAAAAAATAACATAAACAATCATAACACTCATTTTCACTTTCTCTCCTCTCTCCTCTCTCCTCTCGCTACCAGCTTAGCAACTTGCTTAACACATTTTAGGGGTGGTGGTTAACACTTATAACACCTCTTAGAATCTCCCTTAACGAGCTTCACTCCATATACCCTTAATCTATAGGTGATTATCATTTAACTAACTTTTTATCTAACTATATATTTAATCATTAAACTAACTTTGTTATTTAATTATTAGATAATGATTATTTAAATTCCTTCTAAACTTTATTATTATTTTATTATATTCAATTAAAATTTACTAACTTTATTATTTTATTTTTATATTTTTATTTTTTTTATAAGACAAATGATCATAAATACCAAAACTGAAGAAAAAAAAGTTAAAAGGTAAACATATTCAAGAAAAAGGTTTTTTTTATTTAAACTAACTAAAAACAAATTAAAAGTGCTCTTGTTCATAACGATTAAAAATTTCAAAAAAAACTTGTGCTCTTGTTCATAACAATTAAAAATCTCAAAAATAAATAAATAAATAAAACTTGTGTAAAAATAATTGTAATCCCTCAAACGTTTATATTTTTTGAAAATTTCTCTTTATTATAAAACTATTAACCATTATTATATTATATGTTATTAGACTGTTCATTATTATTATTATAGTATATCTACTTTTTAATCATAGTTAATTACCACAAAAGGTAAATACGTAGCATATTTAAATTGCATATAATATTTATGAATATGTTTAAATAAAATGCAATAATAATAATAATAATAATAATAATAATAATAGTGTTTTAAATATTATCATGTATTTTCCCATACAATCGAATACATTTTAATAATAATAATAATAATAATAATAATAATAATAATAAAGACAATTTACGCCTTCCGGTATGTATACCACGAAGGGTTCCGTGGTCTAGGTGGCCACGACCGTGGCTCGTGCACACTAGCTTGGACCTTAGTGGTTTGTCGTGCTCGTGGTCGGTCATCGTATGTATCACGAATTGAAACGGACGGATTTTATTAGTTGTGGGATAATGACAAATGGGGAAGAGGAAACATTTTAGCTGTTGAACGACTACATTTTTTAAACAATTTTTTTAAAAACAACTTCTATTGTTACCTATGAATACCATATTTTTACACTCAATTTTTACACCCTTCTTTTCTTTCTCTATACACAATACACACACAACAATTTCATATCGATCAGAAATGGATCACAACCAAAATACCACCCCAAACTTTAGAAATCGCGAACCCGATAACGCTTTTACGTTAGACACAACCCCTCGCCAATTCCCGACCATGGAATCACCTCAAGGTGTTTTTGTCAATTTGCTTCAAACCGGTTCCCCTATCCAATAAACAATACTTTTCCAACAACAATATCAACCTTTCTCGGTCTTCCAACAACAACAACTTCAACAATATCAAGCTTTCCAACAATTCCAACAACTCCAACAACAACAATTCCAACCACAACCATCACAACCCCCTCATTCGCCGGATTTTGATTCGGAAACTCAACCTTCACCGCCACCTCAACCTAAAAAAAGGGAAAAAAAAACTGGCCCGACCCAACACCACCTAAGAAAGGGTCCCATGGACAGAAAACGAAGAAGAAAAGCTTGTCGAGGCATGGATTTCAGCTTCCCAATACTCGATTGAAGGCGATAGTCAAACGTTCGGTTGTTTTTTGGGAGAAACTTTATTCGATGTTTTATACGGAAAGTGAAAGTCGAAATCCCGATCAAATTAGCTCCAAGTGGCGCGATTCGACTCAAGTGCATCGAATTTGGAGGAATTTACAACAACCTCCTAAACATACAAAAAAGCGGGTCAAATGATTTTGATGTTTTCAAGGCGGCTTTGGACCAATTTGAAAAAACTACGGCAACCCAAAAAGCTTTTCCGTATGTGAAACATTGGCTAAAGTTGAAAGATGCTCTAAAATAGATGAGCAAACGGAAGGAAGTTCACAATCTTCCGGTTCAAAGCGTTCAAGAAACCCCGACGGAACGTCTCAACAATCGGACGACCGAACACTTTTCGACATCAACTACGAACCGCTCGATCTTGAAGATGAGCAACCTTTTCGTCGGCCGATTGGAAGAAATAAAGCAAAAAATCAGCTTCAACGTTTTCGAGATCTAGTGTTATAGTGTTATGGATCAATTTGGAGAGAAATTTGATCGTTATGTGCACGTTCAAGAAACGAAGACGGTGATGTTGAGTCGGGTAGAACAAAAAATGATAGAAACACAATCGGTGATTCAAACAAAAACTGATATGAAAATCTTGAAAATGAAAACGGACGACCTCGAAGGTGAATATTTAGAGCTATTTCTCACGATGAAGGAGTGCGTTCGAGTCCGACGTAAGAATAGGGGATGGTTTTTTTAGTTAAGCTTGGTAATTTTAGTTTTTTTTTATTTCTAATGTTATTTTTATTTTTTTATTTTAATTAATTTAATTTTTATTTCTAATGTTATTTTTATTTTTTTATTTTAATTAATATAATTTTTATTTCTAATGTTATTTTTATTTTTTTTATTTTAATTAATGTAATTTTTATTTCTAATGTTATTTTTTTTTATTTTAACTAGATGGAATCATGCGCGCCCGTTGGCGCTGATTCAATTTTTTTTTTCATTCTTTCAACGTGTATATGTACATAATCCATCTCGTGAAGGGTTAGCTGCTACATAAGCAAACCTGACATCTAGAAGTCAGCCAATTTCATTTTTTGTCGTTGCAAAAATAGTTCTCTGGTAGAAAAAAAGTATGTTGGAGTCTTAGCTTCTATATAAGCAAATCACACATGTGGGAACAATCAAATTCCATTTTTTGGCATTGCAAGAACACCTGGTAGAAAAGAAAAAAAGTCATAATTGTATGATTGTGAGTTTTTATTTAAATATTTAATGCTAAAATGTAGAGTTTACCTGTGTTATGATTTTGTAGTGGGTATGATCACATAGAGCAATCCAAAATTCCATTGTTATGCTATCCATGAAGGTTATATATGGCCTCTTATATCCAAGATTTTGCAAATAAGAAAGTACACCACCATCTGGGCCTTACAAATCATGAAATCTGTTAATAATTAAAAAAAAACAAAAAAATGTTTAAAACGTGGGCCTGACAAAGTCCAAACTCAAGAAGAAGTTTATTTTTTTCCAGCAACAAAACAATAGCTTGCAGCATCTGTAGTGAGTAAAGAAGCACAATTTATAAGATTCACAAAAGGGGTTTCCAAAAGTTGAACCATCAGAAATAGCAACAATACAAATAAAATTTTCAAAGATTCGATCTTTTTGTCTAAATGTTATCCAAAAATACCCTTCAACCCAGAAAATAAAACTTACATTGACAGGGCCTTCAATAATCATCAAGGCTATACAGACCTGCATTACTAACGCAAATAAACGGTGCAGAAAGGAAAGGATGTATAACAAATAGCATTCAAAAGTGCATCAATATATGGAAGCAAACATGTATATATAAAAAAATAATCAAATAAATAAAAAACTATTCAAAATCCCATGTTTTCATCGTACTCTCACAATCGATTGACATTAACTCCATTGAATTGAAAGAAAATCAGATAGACAAATCAATAAATTAATTACCTTAGGTTATAAGGAAATTCATCAACGGTTACCTTGATTTCTTTGCCAGGTCGGTGATAATAAGCATCTAAGTCGAGACACCCCAGTCAACTGAAATATCATGTGGGTTGCACTCCTAATCAACCAAAGAATCTCGTACTCAATCAATATACTAATCAATATACTGAAATCGAAACATATATATAAGCAAGTAGAGCATCAATAAAATCAAAGTCAAAATTTTAACCTCATGGATGAAAGCTCGCCTCTCAGGCTGTCAGAACATAAAGTAGCACACATCTACTTATCGGGATAACATGAAGGGATACTCACAACCACCAATTGAAAGCATGGAATCAAAAACCCACAGCTACCAATAGAAACTATCGATTCAGAATGAAACACGTATCTTGAAGAGAACACAGAAAGAAGGCAGTTGAGGCTTGAAGAGGAATAGAAGTGCAGGGGGCGTCGTAGTCAACAATTCGATTGTTCCTGAAGTAGAAGATGGATCTTACATGAATTCGCCGTTTCTATCGATGAAGTCAACTGGCTGAATGAAAGTGAACCAGATAATATCTTTCTGACCATTTTACCCTCCAAATTCTCTCAGTGGAACCCTTAAACAAAACTCAAGACACTCCAAAATGAGGAACATATATGGTCACATATTTCTTCTTGTCACCATTGTTTTCTTGGCACTTGACCTCGGTGAAAGCCTCCATCCTCATCATTGTAAGGGCACAACCGTCATTTACTTTCTTTGCATTATTAAATGTTAAGAAAAGAAACTTTGTTATTTGCAATTCCATTTTATGTCACTTTACATGGATGTTAATTTTTTGACTTCCTGATTGTACTTGGCTGAGCGCTCTCTTGCTGGTGGCAAGACCCATTGATAAATCAGCTAAAAAAAAGAATCATCAGCTTCTCCACTTTTTTGTGATATTACCACACCCCAATTGTCATCCGTTTCCATCTTCACTACTTTAATGGCTTCTGTCATACTTCCAACTTGGTTCACCTACAAAATATTCTCAATATTCATTTTCGTATACAGCAGTTTCCCCTTTTTTTCCTTTTTGAGTTGTGGTTTTATTTTTTAGATATTCTACTAATACTTAAAAGGGTACCTTGAAAAGAACAGCATTGCAAGCATGTTCTTCGATGGCTCTTTCTACATTTTTGGGATTTGACATCAACAACTTGTTAGAAATTTGGGTGTAGAAAAGCTTGGAAATTCTGAGAATTGTGATAATCACTTTCAAATCGAAGTATTTGGTGGTACTCCCAAATCCTCAATTGTATAAGACTCAGAGAGACAAAAACCGAGAATGTTTGATGATATTTCGTGTGTACCAGAAAATGAGACCAAAACCAACTTTAATATCTTTGTCTGAAAACTGTCATATGACAGTTATAAACTGTCATAAAACCATAAAAACTGTCATAAAAACGGATATATGGATAAGGGTCAAACCAGCCAGGGGCTCTACCCCTTGGACCCCGCCAGGGGCTGCCGCCCTTTGGACCCCGCTCCCAGGGGCGCTGCCCCCGGACCCCTGTTCGTTCAGGGGCTTCGCCCCTAAATGACAGTGTACTTTGAAACTTGATCAAACTTAAACAAGTGTGTACTCCACACCTTCCTTACTTGTTTAATATTTATCAAGATCATTTTTGATCAACACAAAGTAATCTCATTACACTTAAATAACATTGATGATCAAAATCACCAACAAACCTCCCCCATTTAAGTGTAATCTTGATTAACTTAAAATGAAACATAACAACAATAAATTGATGCATAAATGAAATGCCGTGACGATTGAATTTCACATTAGTATATTATTCATTCCAAATATCCGAATATTAGGGTGTCACTACGGATTGAACCCTTTTTATTCATAGTGAATACATGAAGATAATACACACAACAATTTACATTCTCATAAGTTCTAACTTGACACTATATTTTACTAGCTTGTGTCCCATCCTTCAATAAGTATATCAAAGTCAAGTCCCAACTTCTTGAAGCAGCTAAACTTCATACTTATATAGGTAGTTCTTTTGTTCTTGCACCTGCAAATGCAATTTTTCAAAGAACTATTAAGAAATAAAATTTCAACCTTCTTAACTTGCAGTACTGAACACATACCTTGGGATGATGATAAAATGTGTTCCAATCTTCAAACATCAAGCTTTCCACATTGAATTCAGCATCTAATATTACATTAGATGGGAATTGGGTATCTCAATATAAAAGATTTTAAGTGGACTTCAAACCCATCCCTATAGCCGCCTTGTGCACAAGATTTCTTGCTAACCCTTTGGTTAGATGATCGGCCAAATTCAACTGAGTTCTTACAAACTCCACAGATATCACACCAGTCATGATGAGCTCACGAATCATGCTATGTCTAACACCTAAATGTCTAGACTTTCCATTGTATACTTGACTATAAGCCTTAGCCAAAGTTGCAGCACTATCACATCTGATAGAAATGGTAGATATCGGTTTGGGCCATAATGGAATTTCATAAATCAAATTCCTTAGCCACTCAGCTTCTTTACCAGCAGCAGACAACGCAACAAACTCAGATTCCATGGTTGAGTTAGTAATACAAGTCTGTTTCTTGGATGCCCAAGAAATGGCACCTCCTCCAAGAAGAAACACCCAACCACTAGTAGAAGAGTGATCCTCTAAGTTGTTAATCCAGCTGGCATCTGAATAACCTTCCAAAACATAAGGATATCCACTATAAGTTAAAGCATAATTTATGGTCCCTTTCAAATACTTGAATACTCTACTCACAGCTTGCCAATGATGTGAACTAGGATTACTAGTATATCTACTAAGTCTTCCCACAGCATAAGCTATATCAGGTCTAGTACTAATCATGGCATACATTAGACAACCAATAGCCCTTGAGTATTCAAGTTGAGACACTGGAGATCCTTTATTAGGTAGAAGCTTAAGACTAGGATCTATAGGAGTGCTAACAGCAGAACAATTCTCAAAGTTAAACTTTTTCAATATCTTCTCAATATAATGAGATTGAGAAATTGAAATTTTTTCTTTTTCTAATTCTTATACCAAGAATTACCTCAGCCTCCCCCATGTCTTTCATATCAAAACTAGATGATAAGAATTTCTTAGTTTTATCAACTTCTTCCAAATCAGTACCAAAAATCAACATATCATCTACATATAAACAAATCATGACTCCTTTACCAGAAGTATCAAATTTTCTATATACACACTTGTCAGCTTGGTTTAATGCAAAACCATTAGACAAAACAACATCATCAAACTTTTGATGCCATTGTTTTGGTGCTTGTTTCAAACCATATAATGATTTCTTCAATTTGCACACCTTATGTTCATTACCAGGCATAACAAATCCTTCAGGTTGTTTCATGTAAATTTCCTCATCTAAGTCACCATTCAAGAATTCAGTTTTCACATCCATTTGGTGAATCACAAGATTATGTATAGCTGCAAGAGCTAACAATAATCTAATAGTGGAAATTCTAGCAACAGGAGCATAAGTATCAAAGAAATCATTGCCTTCTTTCTGCCTAAAGCCTTGGATAACCAATCTGGCTTTATACTTATCAATTGTGCCATCCACCTTCATTTTCCTTTTTAGGATCCACTTACTTCCCAATGCCTTGCAACAAGGAGGTAAATCTGACAATACCCAAGTATTGTTATGCATGATAGAATCAATCTCATCCTGAATTGCTTCTTTCCAGAAATGAACATCCCTAGAACCCATAGCTTCACTAAAAGTCTTTGGATCCTCCTCAATATTAAAACAATATTGATGTTGACATATAGTCTCATTCCTTGTTCTTTCAACTAGATAAAGTTGAAAATCAGATCCAAACGACTTAGTTTTTCTAGCTCTAGTACTCTTTCTAAGTTCAAGTACAGAACTTGTACCCCCAGAATCATCTCCAGCTTGAGTTGTGTTTTTGTTGAAAGATTGTTGAATCATGTCCCTTGGTCTAGGTATAGATGTAAATCTTTCTTCGTCAAAGATAGCATCTCTTGACTCTATAACAGTGTTAACAGACACAGAGTCATTAGATTCTAAAACATAGAATCTATAAGCTTTGGAATGCTCGGCATATCCAATAAAGATACAATCTATACCTCTCTCACCCAATGTTTTCCTTTTGGGTTCAGTGAGCCTTACAACTGCTCTGCAACCCCAAACTTTGAGATAACTCAAGTTTGGTACCTTTTTACACCAAAGTTCATAAGGAGTATTCTTATTCCTTTTATTTGGAGTTCTGTTCAAGATGTAACATGCAGTTAACATTGCCTCACCCCAAAACCCTTCACTTAATCCAGAATAAGACAACATGGAATTAACCATTTCTTTCAAAGTCCTATTCTTCCTTCAGCTACACCATTTTGTTGTGGTGTATAAGGAGCTGTGGTTTGATGTATTATTCCACTTGATTCAAAATAAATTGGATCATAATACTCACCACCTCTATCAGTACGCAAGACTTTTATTAATTCATTTTTATGAAGCTCAACTTGTTGTTTATAAATTTTAAATTTATCAAGTGCTTCATCCTTAGAATGTAGCAAATAGACATAACAATATCTAGATGCATCATCAATAAAAGTAACGACATACTTTTTGTTTCCAAGGGAAGGTGTTGCATGGAAATCACATAAATCACTATGTATTAGATCCAACACCTTGCTTTCCCTAACAACATCTTTGAAAGGTTGTCTAGTGATTTTAGTTAGCATGCATGTTTTACATTTTTCATTATTTTGCATATCAAAGGAAGGAATTAAACTCATTTTAGACATGTCTTTTAATCTTTTGTAATGAATGTGTCCTAGTCTAGCATGCCATAATTCATATTTATTAAAATTATTGCTAGTACTAGTAGAAGCCATGCAAACAGAATTATCAATAAAAGGATAATTAATATTTAGCCTAATCATTCCATTACTTACATATCCAAATCCTATAAAAGAACCATGTCTTGACAAGAGATACTTGTCACTTTCTAATACTTGTTTGTAACCACAATTATTTAATACAATTTCAGACATGAGATTCTTACGAATCCCTGGAACATATAAAACATTGTTCAAACACAAACATTTCCCAGAAGTAAAAGTAATTAAAACAGATCCTATGCCCTTGATTGGTTCAGTTGCAACATTTCCCATTTTCACAACAGATCCATCATCAATTGGTTGAAAGTCCTTGAACCAATATTGATCTTTGCAAACATGACTTGTTGCTCCCGAATCAACCCACCATGCAACATTATCATCCTGCACATAAAATGATTCAGAAATCACAGAAATATAATTCTGAATATAGTTAGACTTCTGCATGAAAACAGAATTCTGACCTTGTTGCTTTTCTGGATCCTTGGATCCACTTGGTCCTGCACCATCCTTGTTCACTTTACGTAAACGACAATCTTTCTTGAAGTGACCCGGTTTGTTACAATTCCAACACACCACTTTAGCCTTCTTGTTGGAAGACTTGTCATCCTTTCCTTTAAACTTCCTTTTCCCATTAGACTTCTTTTGATTCTTTGATCCTTCTCCATCCACCATGTTCACAGAAGAGGAACCAACTTGGTTCTTGCCTTTTGGATTGTTATCAAGTTCTTGAGTCCTTAAGGACTCTTCAATCCGTAAATGGCTTCCAAGTTGAGTTAAAGTCAATTCCTCTTTGTTATGTTTCAGATTGTGTTTAAAATCTTTCTAGGAAGGGGGCAGTTTATCAATGATCATAGCCACAACAATGGCTTCATCCATTTTCAGATTGTGTTGAGTAAACTGTCCCAGGATCCTTAACATTTCATGGTATTGTTCCATAACAGGCCTGGAGTCAATCATCTTGTAACCCATAAAGTTACTGACAAGAAACTTCTTGCTAGAAGCATCTTCAGCCATATACTTGGATTCAAGAGAATCCCATAGTTCTTTTGCAGATTCGAAATTTTGATAGATATCAAAAAGAGAGTCAGACATACCATTGAGAATATGACCACGACATATGTAATCATCATTTTCCCACTTTGATCTCCTTCTTGTTGCCTCCAAAGGTTCATCTTCAACAGATTCTGGTAAGACTGGCATGGGTGTACTCAGAACATATACCACTTTCAGAGTGGTAAGGAGAAACTTCATCTTCTTTTGCCATCTACGAAAATCTTGCCCTTCAAACTTGTTCAGTTTTTCAAACTTACTTGTCATTTCCTTCACAGAATCACCACTTGCCATGATTACAGTATACTTCGATTTTTGTTAGAAATTTGGGTGTAGAAAAGCTTGGAAATTCTGAGAATTGTGATAATCACTTTCAAATCGAAGTATTTGGTGGTACTCCCAAATCCTCAATTGGATAAGACTTAGAGAGACAAAAACCGAGAATGTTTGATGATATTTTCGTGTGTACCAGAAAATGAGACCAAAACCAACTTTAATATCTTTGTCTGAAAACTGTCATATGACAGTTATAAACTGTCATAAAACCATAAAAACTGTCATAAAAACGGATATATGGATAAGGGCCAAACCAGCCAGGGGCTCTGCCCCTTGGACCCCGCCAGGGGCTGCCGCCCCTTGGACCCCGCTCCCAGGGGTGCTGCCCCCGGACCCCTGTTCGTTCAGGGGCTTCGCCCCTAAATGACAGTGTACTTTGAAACTTGATCAAACTTAAACAAGTGTGTACTCCACACCTTCCTTACTTGTTTAATATTTATCAAGATCATTTTTGGTCAACACAAAGTAATCTCATTACACTTAAATAACATTGATGATCAAAATCACCAACACAACTCATCACCAAAAACCTGTGCATATAATTATAAATCATGTATAAAAAAGTCATGTTACAATAACCTCAAATAAGGACCAAATTACCCCCCGTAATCCGATCATAAACAAACCTGGATGTGTTGGAATTTTAGAATTTGTCCGTTCGAATTTATAAAAAGAGGAATCATAATCGAAATACACAACGAAAATAGGGCAAAAAGATAATTTTGGTTTTTTTTACCGTGAATCGTGATAACGGGAGGCATCACCGATGGTAGCAGAAAAAGACAATTATTACACCCATACCCTTCCCTGTTCCTGAAGGTGTATTCCTGAATCTGAATAAAAGCAACACAAAAAATGAGCTAATTAAGAGGATAAAGGCGGTGGAAAGCCGAAAACAGCGGGAATGGAGAAAGTGGAAGGAGGTGTCGATAGAGATAAGGGGTGTGATACTCATCTACAAAGACCAAACGAAAAAGATTATTCAAAAAGGTTCATAGACACCAACAAATTCTCATTGGCTTACATAGTCGGTGAAGGGAGGTTGAAGCGATGACCTTCCTTCATCGTTTATGATGTTCGCTGGCTATCCAGACAAATAAGAAGGGTGGAGATGGTGGTCTGGAGTTGGTTGAGCCAGAAGCCGGTGAGGCAAACAAAAGGAATCATAAATCTACGTAAAGCCATCAAAGGAAGAAAATGGTGGGTCGAAGATAAAATGATGAATAGAAGAACAGAAGCAAATTGAGATAAGAAGAAAGATGGGAAGTGAAAGGCGGTGGAGTGAAGTCTATGGTCAAAGATTCAAAGTAGAGATAAGAGGAAACCTGGGAAGTGAAAGGCGGTGGAGTGAAGTCTGTGGCCAAAGTAGGAAGGGAAAGAAAAATAGGGGCACAAATGAGAAAACCAAAAGTTTCCTGTTCACCACCATTTTAGTATATAATTAATGTAATTTTTATTTCTAATGTTATTTTTTATTATTATTTTAATTAAAGAAATTTGGTATTTTAAATTAATGAAAACTAGTTTTTTGTTTTTTAAATTATATGATTTTTATATATTTTTTATTTAAATTTAATTAAAAAAATATAGTGGAGTTGTGTGTTTAGTGATAAGTATCCCATTATTAGTAGTAGTGAGTGTGGTGATGATGTGACACTCACCACTATAATGGTTAGTAGTGAGTATAATAGATGACATTATATATTATGTTATCATATTGATATATGGACATCCCATTCTATACCTACTCTAATATATTATATATTGTTTTCTAAAAAGTGTTTTTCTCTCTCCTAACATTATTACATCATCATTATATTTTCCAATCATTATACTAACTTTATTAATTTTATTATTTTATCATTACAAATTATTAAAAAAAATTCAAACTTTATTATTATTTTGCTATATTCAATTAAACTTTTACTTACTTTATTATTTTCTAAATTTTATCTTAAATATTTTTACAAGATAAATGATTATAAATACCAAAATTTAGAAAAAAAAACATTAAATAGTAAATATGTTTTGAAAAATGTTTGTTTGTTTTTTTAAAACTAAACTAAACAAAAAGTAATTTTTTTAATGACAAACAGTACAAACGATTCAGCGGAAACATCACCATGATATTAAATAAAAACATATCACTTATCATTTAATGTGTATTAAGAAAAAATGGTTAGTCCAAAATTATAATGTTAATATGTGCATATATTAATAATAATCTTATAAAAACAAATTTATGAGACATATTTAGAAAATAAAACTAATATAAAATCTGAATATATGGTTTCTAAAAAAATATTAATATTTGATATTAAAATTATTCACATTGCATTAATCATATAAAAATTTTCTATTCTTTTAGATAAACAATAATTATATTTCTATTATATAAAATAAATCTTTATTCTTATTAAAAAATTATATGTCTACATATCGTTTTAATATAATAATGATTAACATATTTTTATTGCAAATATAATATTTTATAATAAAATATATATGGAAACAAAATAAAATAGTAACATATATGAGTTTAATCATTATTGTTGAAAGAATGTGAAAGAAAATCTACCAATGTTTAAATATATAAAAAAAAGATATATAAATAAAACAAAAAATGATGCATACAGTAAATAAGTAAAATAAATAATATTTATGAGATAATATTTATTGGGAAGATGCCACAATTTGACTAGACTTTTTACAAAAGCCTAAAAAGGAAATAATAAAAATTAATTAATATAGGTCAAAATAGAAATGATTTTATATGGTGTAGTTTAGAAATGAAAAGCCATATATATATATATATATATATATATATATATATATATATATATATATATATATATATATATATATATATATATATATATATATAGGGCCGTGCTAAGCACGACCCAGGGAGGTATCTTTTGCAAATTCTATAAATGCTAGACACACGGAGATGACCACATAATAACAAAAATTTTCAAACTACAATGTTATAAAATAAATAAAAGTAGGATGTAATATAAGAAAATACTTGAAAATGCATTGCTATGTCTTGCGTTTAGGTGTATTTATAAAATGAAGCTAATACAAACATGAAGATAAAATACTTATAAATGGTGTGAGTAGAGAACCTCCAAATAGAAATGTATATATGGAAAAGATCAATGGACATAGGCTTGGCAACTTTTCTAAATCAAAAGGCTCGTCCAAATTTGACATTATGAAAGCAATAGAATACTTTACCCCTGAAGTAAATGCTCCCCGACACTTTAATGTATTAGTTATGTTGGAAAAAAACAAGTTGTACTATACTTCATTTGTACCGTATAAAAAAGGTGGTCCAAGGTCAAGCATGTCTAAAACCATGTATCAGAGTCAAACCAATCCCACCTGCAACAAAATGAAATTACAATAGAGTAGATTCACCAAGCTTGAAAGTTGACCTAAATTAGGTATTCCCCTCTTTCTAAAACAATTGTAATGAATTTGATTAGAAAGATAAATACAAAATAAATGGGAATATCAAAATTTATACTTCCACTTACGTAGGGTTGGAAACAAGTACATTACAATACTTAATACAACACACTCGCTACTTAAAGTAGTATATATACATAAATTCAACTTGACGAATTTTTGACGAGCTACTTGACTTTAGTCTTGAGCGGTTCACTCTGCTGGTTTCACCACCGTTGGACAAAAAAATAAAAAAAGATGAATTTCTAATTGTGTAAATTGAAACATTTTTGATGGACATTGTAGTACATAAGGAGTTAATGGAACAACAAAGAGCTAACCATTTCAATTTAGATGAACTTGCGATTCTTACCATCGAGCAAAACTGAAATGACAGAGTCCGACATGTCGTGAACACAGGCACCCAGAAAACAAAGTAAAAATAAAAAATAATATTAAATTAGGTTGTAAATAAAAAGAATAATAAATTCACAAGATAGAGGGGGAAGGAGAAGTTGAAGACGGTCATACCCAGCAACGAGCGATCGAATAGAGTCTGTCTTTTGATGAACATATAGATATTGCAATTCGATCTATATTCATGGGCATCTGTGATTCCTCAAAGATAAAAACAAAAACCAAAATAGGGAAAAACAAAAGAGTGAAGTTAGAGGAGATATTGTTTAATTTCAACATCATTCATGAAATACAAAAGCAAGATCAGTTATGGAGAATAAATGAAACCCACGAATTACCTCTTCGACTCATAAACCCTATAGATGAAAGAAGATGAATCAACATCCTTTCCTTCAGATCTGAAATTCTCCTGCATAGATGGGAAATTGTCTTTTTCTTTGTCCATTTTCAGTCCCGCTTTGACGAACTCTTTAAAAATTGGTGACAAGAATTTCTATAGCCGTGTATTAGGAGCGATGTTAGTAGGAAAGAAGCTAGACTCGTGTTCTTGAAACCGTCTTGTAGAGAGAAAAAAGAGGAAGACTGAAGACGATGTAAAATATATAGTATATGTAAAATCGAAGCTATGGAGAGAAGGGAGATAGAAGCGGTGGTGGACTGCAGGTGTTAGAGTTAAAGCACTGGTTTGATGACTCATTCAAGCTATGTTAAGACACGTTGGTCTACAATGATAAATAAATAAAAGTACCTCTTTTTTTTTAGTGGAGGAAGTTTTCATCAAAAGAGAGGATAGATAAGTGGAATTCCTTGTTGAAGAAGCTTTGGAACAGTTGAGTCTAAATGAAGGATGACATAATACCACCTTTAAAGAAAAAACAAAAAAAATACCTTTAAAAACACACGCTGAGTGCACTCTAAAATCCCACAAAATTTGTTGAAAAATCCTTAGAATTCCTAAAAAAATCAAACATAATTCCTAAACCTCCCCACCAACCCCACTTTCCTTAGATTCTAGAGTCATGGGCGTACTTATATATATAAGATATATATATATATATATATATATATATATATATATATATATATATATATATATACCAACACTAATCTATTTTAAAAGTAATTTAAATTTCAAAAAAACGTCCTCATAATTTTATTAAGTTTATATATTTTGCCATTGATATCATTAAATAAACTAACCTACATCTTAAACCCTAACCCCACCAGGAACCAACCTTTACCCTTCTTTTTAGGGGGTGTTTGACTTAGTTTTTTAGAGGTCAAAAGTTCTTTTTGAAAAAGTTGTAAAAAGTCAGGTTTTCCTGACTTTTCCAAAAAGTTAATTTTTTCTTATATCTAAAATCCAAAAATATCTTTTAAAAGTGTTTTTACCAAACATATTTTATCTTTTATCTTTTATCTTTTACTTTTTCAAAAGCTAAAGCCAAACACCCCATTATTCTCCTTCACTCTACGAAACTACCTCTTTGCTCGGCCTTGCTCTCTCCTCCATCCACTACAATCGGCGCCTGAAACCTTGAGTACATATTGAAAAATTCAGGCGGTGTGTGGACGTTTTACTATACATATAAGATGAGCGACATTCGAATGTCCGAAACCATGAAAGGTTTTCTGAAAAAGATTTGAATAGCGATTTGGTTGAATTCGTTTTGTGAAAGCAAAATCCAAGATTGAAAGTGAACAATATTCATCGCCTCCCTCTTCTTCATCCTCCAACACGAGAAGAAATTGATTAGTCAAGGTGTTATCTAGGGTTTGTTTGGATGAAATCAGTTTAATGGGAGACTCATTATATTGTTTGATTTCTGGTTTGATTGTATGGTTTGAATGAAAATTGAGTCTCGTTTTGATTTTAGATTTGATTTTCGGGTTTGATTTTAGATTTTTTTCCTGGTTTGGTTGGATTCCATGTGGTTTATTTTCCGGTGGGAGGGGTTCAGAGGCGGTGTTCATAAATCTTTTCAATCCTTATATTTTCATCGATGAATACTCTTTTTTTTTCAACCTTAGTTGGAATGAAGAATGTGACATCATGAACTGTAGACTTATTGGTCTGTTTTACTTAAACATCTCCAACGATACGATGTAAACATAAGGAAATACCGATGATACATACGTGTGCATATGGAGATACTGGTATGTAGTTTTTTTCATTTGCTTTGTTTTTCTGGTAAGTTAATGGATCCGGAAACAAAACTGAACATAGATAGATGGAATGGGGAGGCATTTAAAAGTTGTGGGATAAAGGGAGGTTGTGAGTTTTGTTTAGAATTAAGGATGGTTAGGATATTAGGGATAAATATTCTAAACCATAGGGACCGTTTTTGTAATTTGATGTAAAAGTAACTGTAGTGATGCGTTCATTTTCTATTGATTCAACCCATATATATATATATATATATATATATATATATATATATATATATATATATATATATATATATAGGAAGAGGTTCATTTGAGACCAAAGGTATTTTGTGAGATAGAGGGACCAATTTTCAGCCTTTGATAAAAAATGATCATGCGATTGACAAAAGAACATAATGAAGGTTGATTAAGGCGCCTCATTATTTAATTAGGGGCTGTTTAGTCAAGTTCACAAAAAAGGCTTATTAATGTCAAAATTATGTCACATTCTTATCAGGGGCCAACCAAACTGAGATTGATTCAAGTTGTTATTGGAATAAAGATCGATTCCAACAACCGATCATGAATTTGCAACGATTTGAAAATTATTTTAGCAAATCTATTACCAAAAATCAATTGTATCTGATGATGTGTGGAAGCCATATATTGAAATTGATTTCAGCAATCGATCGCCAAGATGAATATTTGTGTAAATAAATCATTAATTCACGATTGCCAAGATTAATATTTCTACAAATAATGTTGATTCAGTTGAGTTTTGTTGGAATCGATTCACAAGCCCATGATTAACATAGGTTCAAGTTATTATTGGAATTGAGATCGATTCCAACAATCGATTTACACTTTGTAACGGTTTTGAATAAATTTTTAGCAAATCTACTAACAAAACTCAATTGCATTTGGCGATGAGATCGAAAGCTATTTATTGAAATCAATTTCTGCAATTGATTGCCAAGATGAAGATTTTTGCAAATAAATCATAAATTCACGAACTCACGTAGACTTGATGAAGATTTCAGTAGTCGGTTAGCACTTCAGATCATGTTTAGCAATCAATCATCACTTGATGTCATATTTAGCAATCGTATCAGATTCATGAACTTACATCAATTGATGAAAAATTTAGCTATTGATCTTTACTTCACAACCTGTTTAGCAATGGACTGTAATGTACACCACAAATTAGGAGGAATAGTCAAATAATTCAAGAATACGTAATCCCATTTCAACACACGTAGACTTGATGAAGATTTCAGTAGTCGGTTAGCACTTCAGATCATGTTTAGCAATCAATCATCACTTGATGTCATATTTAGCAATCGTATCAGATTCATGAACTTACATCAATTGATGAAAAATTTAGCTATTGATCTTTACTTCACAACCTGTTTAGCAATGGACTGTAATGTACACCACAAATTAGGAGGAATAGTCAAATAATTCAAGAATACGTAATCCCATTTCAACACATACTAATAAGTAGGATATATAGAATTGTATACTAACATGTTTAGAATATTACACATTTAACATTGAAATTTATAGAATAATTAGAAATTTAGAATAACACACATTCATATTTTTAAATAAGATAATGTACTTTGTGGAAGTGCTAGGCCTTCATATGGTGCAAATATGTAGAATATAATACTCACATATGTAGAATATTATGCATTCACATTACAAATTCATAGAATAAGAAGAATATTAGACATTCTCATTTCAGAATATAAAGAAAGTTATACACTTAAACATATATCAATACATATTCACATTTCAGCACATAACAATGTACATAATATATAGAACTGTATACTAATATATGTATAATATTACACATTCTACATTAGAATATACAGAATAATTAGAATATCACACAGTCATATTTAAAAATAGGATATTGTACAGTACAAGGCCTTCAACTTGTGAGAATATGTAGACTATTGTGCATTCACATTACAAATTCATAGAACAAGTAGAATATTAGAGATTCACATTTCAGATTACGAAGAAAGTCATATACTGAAACATATATCATGGTATATTCACATTTCCTTCTATTTCTTTGACACTGGAATTGAAAATTCCAATTCATGTAGAGTAGATGTGAAGTGCAATAAAAAAGAATAGATTTATACGAAGAATCGAAATATGAATATGTTGAACTAAATATTCTTGATAGCTTGATTTGATTTCTTTGTTTTGGGAATGAAATATGATCGAAAGCTAGATTCAGGAACATAACCAGAATCTTAAGGTTGAAAATTTGAATTGGAGTGAATAAACGGTTTTTAAGGCTGGTTCTTTAATCGCATATCTCTTCTAAAATTAGAATGAGAATAATTGCAGTGTTTAAAATCAGCATGAGAGGAATCTGTATGTTTAAAGAAAAATGTAATCTGGATTTACCATGTAACGACCCAATTTTCAAGACAAAAAATTTCTTTTTAATTAACTGACTCATAAAACATTCATAAGAAAATAATGTGAAATCACATCATCTCATAAAACAATGTATCATGTCTAAAAACCCAAGTCATAAAATAAGAGCATGTCGGAGTACAATCCAAAAATATCCATAGTGCGGAAAACAATGAGTGTGCGTATGATGTGCCACTACCGTGCCAGCTCCTTCCCCTTCACTGAAGAGGTACCTGAAACCAAAATTGTAAATTGTAAGCACGGAGTTTAGTGAGTTACCCCATCGTACCACATACCATACAATCACATAACATACACATACTGTTAGGCATATCAGGGTGCCCGACCTACCCCTTCGGTCCTCTCGACCGGATGCTGCCTAGCATACCTAGGTGTTGGCCTCCCCTTCGGTCATCTCGACCGGATACTGCCTAGCATATCTGGGTGCTGGCCTCCCTAGCGGTCCTCTCAACCAAGTACGACCTAGCATACCTGGGTGCTGGCCTCCCTTTCGGCCCTCTCGACCGGATGCTGGGGACTATTTTACCACTCTACTACTACCACATAGCATGTAACACATAACCATATTCTATCTTGTATGACTGGGTATAACCACCCCCTTTGGCCCTATCGATCGGTAACCTTGGGGACTATCTCCCCTACTGCCACTAGCATCTAATATCATATCATACTAGCTCATAACATATCAGGTAGTAGAAAACCTAGATGAATATCACAAAGGAAATCATCTAACATACAACTCCTACTGGTGGGTCGACATTGTGGTCGTAGACCCACCGCTACTGGAAGGTAACTCACCTCGTACGAGTAGCTGCTAATAATCTGTGCGGGAAACCTCTGTCTGCTGCTGCTCCGGAAATCCTCCGGCTATAATCCCCACAAAACACTCAGTCAGAATCTGATATTTACTCTTAGGGTAAAATGACTATTTTACCCCCAACCAAGTCCAAGTCAAAGTCAGCTTCCAGTTGACCCAACTCGCCGAGTCCCTAACCCTTTATCCTTCCTTGTCCATGACTCGACTCGTCGAGTTTAGCAATGACTCGACGAGTTCCTCCTCTATATGAACATCGAATGAACCTTCATCCGACTCGCTGAGTTATATGAACAACTCGTCGAGTTCACCTTCGTCTCATGAACAAGTTATGTCCTTGACTCGCCGAGTTGTATGAACAACTCGTCGAGTTCATCTTCAACCATAAGGAGATTGCCTTAGACTCGCCGAGTCTATTCTAGCACTCTTCGAGTCCCATGAACTCCAAGTCTAAGGCTAAGTCCAATACGTTGGGTCACTCCTTCGGACCTTCTACAACCCTTCTAACACCCAACTGCATTCTTTTGACCCTCAACAGATATGAGACTTTATGCCTTGGACTCGTCGAGTCCCAAGAACGGACTCGCCGAGTCGATAACGTCCATGCCCTATTTCCTCAATTTCTGATGTACAACCTTTGACCAAATGATAGATCCAAGCCCTTAAGCTTGATCTAGCATGTAAAGTTTCGAGCTTTACGTGCATGCATGGGACTTTTAAGCCTAAAAGGCTCTAAAATGGCTCTTATGTTGCATGGGACCTTCATTGGGTACAAAAGCAACCCAAATATGCTTTGTTACTCCTCCAAAGACATAGATCCGAAGTCTTGACCACCAACCATGTTTGTAATTATGGTTGGCCACCTCATATGGCTTAAAAAGCCCTAAATCTTCCCCAAAAAGGGACCTAACAACTGAACAAGCAAAGTACATACTTTATACCTTTCAAAGACTCAAAATGATGCACTAAACTCGAATCCTTCAGTCTCCTCTTGATCCTTCTATGCTCTTCCTTCTTCTTTGTGAACAAAACTACCAAAATCACCACAAAAGCCTTAAATCTTTGATATTTGCATATTTAGCCTCATAATAAGTATAGATTTTTATCATTTATTAGCTAATTAATTGCATATCATGGACAAAAGATACTTAAAAGTGTTTGAATTGTGTTTTGAGTTCCAAAAGTGAAGCTCGGAAGCAAAAGGAAGCAGGAGAAGCGGTTGGGAGCTCGGGAATTGAACAAAGAAGAAAACCACTAAAAACAACACCTACTCTGCGATTAGGGTCGACTACTCAGCGAGTCTGATCGAAGAATTGAGAAGATAAAGACTCCGTGACTTATCATGTACGGGAATCAATGGATGGACTCGGCGAGTCGGCAATGGACTCGACAAGTCGTTTCGCATTTATAAAGATAACTTCTCAGATCGACATGTAAAGTTTCGAGCTTTACATGCATGCATGGGACTTTTGAGCCTAAAAGGCTCTAAAATGGCTCTTATGTTGCATAGGACCTTCCTTGGGTACAAAAGCAACCTAAATCTGCTTTGTTACTCCTCCAAAGACATAGATCCGAAGTCTTGACCACCAACCATGTTTGCAATTATGGTTGGCCACCTCATATGGCTTAAAAAGCCCTAAATCTTCCCCAAAAAGGGACCTAACAACTGAACAAGCAAGGTACATACTTTATACCTTTAAAAGACTCAAAATGATGCACTAAACTTGAATCCTTCAGTCTCCTCTTGATCCTTCTATGCTCTTCCTTCTTCTTTGTGAACAAAACTACCAAAATCACCACAAAAGCCTTAAATCTTTGATATTTGCATATTTAGCCTCATAATAAGTATAGATTTTTATCATTTATTAGCTAATTAATTGCATATCATGGACAAAAGATACTTAAAAGTGTTTGAATTGTGTTTTCAGTTCCAAAAGTGAAGCTCGGAAGCAAAAGGAAGCAGGAGAAATGGTTGGGAGCTCGGGAATTGAACAAAGAAGAAAACCACTAAAAACAACACCTACTCTGCGATTAGGGTCGACTACTCAGCGAGTCTGATTGAAGAATTGAGAAGATAAAGACTCCGTGACTTATCATGTACGGGAATCAATGGATGGACTCGGTGAGTCGGCAATGGACTCGACAAGTCGTTTCGCATTTATAAAGATAACTTCTCAGATCGACATGTAAAGTTTCGAGCTTTACGTGCATGCATGGGACTTTTGAGCCTAAAAGGCTCTAAAATGGCTCTTATGTTGCATGGGAGCTTCCTTGGGTACAAAAGCAACCCAAATCTGCTTTGTTACTCCTCCAAAGACATAGATCCGAAGTCTTGACCACCAACCATGTTTGCAATTATGGTTGGCCACCTCATATGGCTTAAAAAGCCCTAAATCTTCCCCAAAAAGGGACCTAACAACTGAACAAGCAAGGTACATACTTTATACCTTTCAAAGACTCAAAATGATGCACTAAACTCGAATCCTTCAGTCTCCTCTTGATCCTTCTATGCTCTTCCTTCTTCTTTGTGAACAAAACTACCAAAATCACCACAAAAGCCTTAAATCTTTGATATTTGCATATTTAGCCTCATAATAAGTATAGATTTTTATCATTTATTAGCTAATTAATTGCATATCATGGACAAAAGATACTTAAAAGTGTTTGAATTGTGTTTTGAGTTCCAAAAGTGAAGCTCGGAAGCAAAAGGAAGCAGGAGAAGCGGTTGGGAGCTCGGGAATTGAACAAAGAAGAAAACCACTAAAAACAACACCTACTCTGCGATTAGGGTCGACTACTCAGTGAGTCTGATCGAAGAATTGAGAAGATAAAGACTCCGTGACTTATCATGTACGGGAATCAATGGATGGACTCGGTGAGTCGGCAATGGACTCGACAAGTCGTTTCGCATTTATAAAGATAACTTCTCAGATCGACATGTAAAGTTTCGAGCTTTACGTGCATGCATGGGACTTTTGAGCCTAAAAGGCTCTAAAATGGCTCTTATGTTGCATGGGAGCTTCCTTGGGTACAAAAGCAACCCAAATCTGCTTTGTTACTCCTCCAAAGACATAGATCCGAAGTCTTGACCACCAACCATGTTTGCAATTATGGTTGGCCACCTCATATGGCTTAAAAAGCCCTAAATCTTCCCCAAAAAGGGACCTAACAACTGAACAAGCAAGGTACATACTTTATACCTTTCAAAGACTCAAAATGATGCACTAAACTCGAATCCTTCAGTCTCCTCTTGATCCTTCTATGCTCTTCCTTCTTCTTTGTGAACAAAACTACCAAAATCACCACAAAAGCCTTAAATCTTTGATATTTGCATATTTAGCCTCATAATAAGTATAGATTTTTATCATTTATTAGCTAATTAATTGCATATCATGGACAAAAGATACTTAAAAGTGTTTGAATTGTGTTTTGAGTTCCAAAAGTGAAGCTCGGAAGCAAAAGGAAGCAGGAGAAGCGGTTGGGAGCTCGGGAATTGAACAAAGAAGAAAACCACTAAAAACAACACCTACTCTGCGATTAGGGTCGACTACTCAGTGAGTCTGATCGAAGAATTGAGAAGATAAAGACTCCGTGACTTATCATGTACGGGAATCAATGGATGGACTCGGCGAGTCGGCAATGGACTCGACAAGTCGTTTCGCATTTATAAAGATAACTTCTCAGATCGACATTAGATATTCTGGAACCTTTCTGGAGAAAATAGCTGCAATTGGAGAGTCAGAAGAACCCTAGAGAACGAAGATACAACCTAGAATTCAATTCCGAAGGAGATTTGAGGCAAATTCTCATCATTCTACTTAATCTTTTGTTTTCCATTATGGCTAGACAATTAGAATTCGTTTTATTGTTGTTAATTACCTCAATCATGAGCTAAAACTCTTAAACTTCTATTTGGGGATACAATATTGATACTATGGTTTGATTTGTTGTAGGATTAATTCGATGTTGGTGATTTTGTTGATTTTAGCTTGTTAAAGAACCTTGTGTGTGAATGATAACTATTTTTCTGTTAATAGGAAGATAATTAATTAGTATGAACATCTTTTAATTGTCAACCTCATGTGCTTATGTTACCACTTCATCATATGACTAGGATTAATGAACATGAAACTAGAATTAATAAGAAAAATAGGTAAATTCATGTATGAGCTTGTGTGATGACCATCAACAAGAAGTTAACTAAAGGACCAAATTAGTTAGCTATTACAAGTCTAAATTAACCTGAATAAATAATCTAGTGAATCAAATTAAATTAGACAACTGATCACTGTTTGAGTTAGTTTGTTCTATAAGGATTAGTGCAGCGAACGTGAATCTAATCACTTGAGTCGGTAACCGATAGAAGAATTAATCCATTACACTATTAACATAATATCAACCATAGGATCAATTGAGTTGAATTAAACAGAAGTCCTTCCCATTATTGAATTTAGTTAAATATTCTTTTCTAGTTTTTAGTTTAAGTGATAGTTAGTAAGTTTCTAGTCTTGTAAAACTAGAGAAAACCCCTACTTATTAATTAATTTAGATAAAATTAGTCTTTAGTTTTAATTTACCGTTCCCTGTGTTCGATACCCTACTTGTTTAACTGTACCACAATTGATAGGTTCACTGCCTTTGTGTGTTCATTTTATAATCAAAAGTAGGTTTAAAACGAAGTGAGTTTACACACATCAAGTTTTTGGTGCCGTTGCCGGGGAACGATTCTAAATTAGCATTAATTTCTATTTTTATCGATCCTTTGTGTAAGATTTCTCTTACACAAAGTTAATTCTTAGGTAATTTAGTAATTAGTATAAGTTTTAATAAAAATCCGTTTTAATAAGTAATTATAAAGTTTTTCTGTTTTTGCCTTGAACTCGCCGAGTGCACTCGTGACAACTCGACGAGTCCATCGCTGTTTACAGTTTTAATTTTTATTTTATTTTTGTTCTTTTTACACATTTTTTCTTGTTTTGTTTACAGTTGTTTCATGACCCAAGGATCTGATACACCTCTGGTCCCTCCTCTCGAAGACCCGGAATCCGCACTAAGGAGGAGCAAAGGAAAAGCCGTTGGAGAATCCATTTCTTCAAAGAATTCGCCACTAAAGAACCTCAAGTCTGTTTTCAGCAAGAAGAAGAGCAGCAAATCAGGAGCATCCAACGCCTCTTTGACAATCAAAGACCCGATTAAAAAAGACACCGAGTACGAGACTTAGGAAGGAGAAGAACCTACATACGAGCACGAATCCGATTCTGAGGACGATTTAGCTATCACTATGGCTAATATCGATGAAGTCCCCATGGGGGAATGGAAGAAGAGGATGTGCGATGACACTGGCCCAGGACTTGTGCAGCCCGCAATTCCCGCAACTACTACTTTTCAGCTTAAGGGTCATATCCTCGCTCAACTCAAGGAGATTCCCTTCTATGGAAAAGACCACGAAGATGCCTACAAACACTTGGATGAAGTAAATGATGTGGCTGACTACTTCAATGTACCAAATGTGCCACGCGAGACCCAACTACTTCGTATGCTTCCAGTTACATTCAAGGGTGATGCAAAGGATTGGCTCAAGTCACTTCCTCCCGGGTCGGTCACCACATGGGCTAAAATGAAAGAAGAGTTCATAGACCATTTTTGCCCGCCTTCCAAAATAGCCAAGTTGAAGAAAGCCATTGCCAGCTTTGAGCAACAACCCGGAGAGTCTCTTTATGAGGCGTGGGAAAGGTACAAAGGTCTTCTCAGAAATTGCCCACACCATGACCTTAATAGCCAACAAGAAGTCTCCATCTTCTATGATGGAGTCAATGTTACCACAAGGCAATTACTTGACTCGCAAGGCCCACTCACAAAGAAGGCACCCCCAGTAATCAAGGAATTAATTGAAGAATTCTCTAAGCATTCTAGAGAGTACCACAACCCAAGAAATGAAGTAAGTCGGGGGGTAGTGAACTCGGCCAATGATGGCATGGCAGCGATGATGGCTAAGCTCGATAGTTTAGATAGAAGGATGACAAAAATGGATCAAACAATCCATGTTATTCGAGTTGGATGCGAGAACTGTAGAGGGTCTCATCTCACAAAGGATTGTGACTTGGATGAAAATGGAAACAAGAAGGCGCAAGTGTTCTACTCAAGCGGGGACAAATACGACGAGAATTGGCGGAAACCCAAGAAGGAATGGCTCCCGTACGAAGAATATAAAAGGGAAAATGAAGAGAAATACAAGTAGAAGGAGAGGGGTTTCTATCAAAAGGAAGAACCGGTCATGGAAAAGAGAGCCGATTTAGAAGAAATGTTCACTAGATTTATAGCCGCGTCCGAGAAAAGACACAATGATCATGATGCTGCAATACAAGAGACTAGAACTATACTTAGGAATCAGCAAGCATCTATTCTCAACATTGAGAAACAGCTAGCACAACTTGCACATCAAGTGAACAAGAGGAGGCCAGGAGAACTTCCGAGTAAAACCGAGAATAATCCAAGAATGGAGAATGTGAATGCTATAACCTCCAGCTATGGAAATTTTTTTACTCCTATGACCCTTGCACAGAAGGTTTCAACAAAGGTGCAAGCAGAAACAACAGAAGAGTCGAGTTCAGCTAAACCCGACTAGACTCGCCGAGTCCCTCTAATGGACTCGATGAGTCTATGCCCTGATGACAAATCTGTTGTTTCATCATAGCCCTACAATCCTCCTTTGCCATTCCCAATCAGAGCCATACCTGATGAAAAGGTTAGAGCATATAGAGCTTTCATGGAACATGTCAAGACCCTTCAAGTCAACATTCCATTTGTGGAAATGATGCTTCAAACACCCAAGTATTTTAACTTGCTAAAGGGTCTCTTTGCTGCTAGAAAAGATTTAGCTGAAGTCGCGGAGATAGTATTGAGTGAGCTACCAGAAAAGAAGGGCGATCCGGGAAGCATCACAATTCCTTGTCAATTTGGAAATATACTTGCTACTAAAGCGTTGACCGATTCGGGTGCAAGTATTAACTTAATGCCTTTTTCTTTCTTCAAGAAGCTAAATTTACCGGAGCCAAGGCCTGTGAATATGAAGATCCATTTAGCGGATAAGACGATTATTCGTCCAAGAGGTGTTTGTGAAGATCTCCTCATTAAGGTCGATAAATTTATATTCCCCGTGGACTTTGTGGTACTTGATATGGAAGAAGACCCCGAAATTCCAATTATTTTGGGGAGATCATTTTTGAATACCGCATGCGCATTGATAGATGTATGCGAGTCCACACTAACATTGAGGGTAGGAGACGAGTCAGTAGTGTTTAAAGCTCTACCAGAGATTAAGAAAGAAGAAGGAAGAAAAGAAGCAGTCTCATTCATTAATTTGGATGATGAAATACTACAAAAAGAACTTGCACTCTTGCAAGAAGAAGATCCAAGTAAGTTTTTGCTATCTTCTGGAGGAATTGATGACGTTGACAAAGACTTGGAGGAGATAGAGAAGCTGCTGAAAAGGACCGATTTAGAAAACACAGTGGGATGTGAGGAATACGCTCCGACTCGCCGAGTCGCTGTCGAGTCCATTCGAAAATCTCAGCAGCTTGGACGATTTTGATCTGCTTGTTACCAGCTCCCTGCATGTTCTGGACATGAAGATTTTCCCTAATTCTTTAGAAGATCAAGTAGCAGAGGAGGAATGGATGGTGATTTTCAAAATGTTGAAGCAGCATGCCTCGATACAATAATGCAAGAAGATGAAGACATTCCACTTGAAGATGAGGGGAATGTAGCAGTTAGGAAAGATGATGCTGATAACCCATTCATTGAGTCACGTAATACCAAACCTCGAGCCCGAGTTTTCACCAACTATGAAGTAATGAAGTTTAAAGAAGGAGGGGTGCAAGAGAATAGGGTAAAGAAGAAGAAGATGAGGAAAAGGGAAATTCATGCAGCTGAAGATGATGCTACAAGAAAAAAGAGAGAAGAATGGAGACGGGCCTACAAGAAGAAGATACACGCTTACAAGACAAAGTATAAACCGCAAAAGATTAGGCGTGCATTCCCGATGCAGGAAAATGAAGAAACGTAGATGGGAAGGAGTCCAACTAACGACTCCTTAAAAAGAAGCGCTTGGCGGGAGGCAACCCGTTATTAGAGTTTGCTTTCTTTTATCTTTCTCGTTTTAGTTTTATTTGATTTCCGTTTTAGGATTTTATTTTCGTCTTCTAAATCATCAGACATGACTGCTTGGGAGTGCGTATGGGCTAAGTGTGGGGTGGAATGAATTTCTTTTATGAATACATGACAAAATGATATAAATTTTGAATTGATTGTAAGTGACTCGCTGAGTCTATCCCTGACTCGACGAGTCTCTTCGGATCCCAGATAAGTTTAAATTCGCGACCAGACTCGCCGAGTCTGGCCCTGACTCGACGAGTCGATTTTATTTATAGAAAAAAATTAATTAAAAATAATTTTTACATATGGTAAAACTAGGGTTTTTAACCTTAATGAGATCATATTTCCCCCTTACTCGACGTGCGCCTCTCTTGTTTTCTCTCTCAAGCATTCATCAAGTTCTTTACTTTTTCTTCAAAATTCTCGAATTCTATCAACAAAGGTACTTAATTTCTTCCATAATTCTGTTAAAGTCATGATTTTTAGATGTTCTAAGGTGTCAATTTCATAGAATACCCGATTTTGAAGTTTAGTGAATTTTTAGGGTTTTGATTTTGTATTAATTGTGTTGTTTTGGATGGTTATTCTTACTCTAATACATCTTAGGAACGTCCATGGACAAAACCCTTGAAAAAAATTTCAAGTTTTATGGTCCAATTTCGACCGACCCGTCGATTGACTCGCGCAGTTCATACGACTCGCCGAGTCGTTCATGGACTCGACGAGTCCAGTCGGGTACCCTGACGGAATTTGTTTTGATGATTTTCTGTGTTTTTTGGGTTGTGTGCTCTTTGTTTTGCAGGGACCATGTTTTCAAGAGGGCAGAGCTCAAGTGGACACCAAGGGGATTTTCCTTGGTTGAATTTTCCTCCGATTGAATTTGCTTCAACAATGACAAGATGGAAGAAGAAGCTGGCTGAGGTCAGGAAGAAGGAGGTTTATGTACCTAATAGGGTTGACTGGGATTGGTTAAAGAATGTTCAGTACGAAGAAGATTTGGCGCATTACCTTTTGAATGAATTTACTTTTGATAGGGAGACAATTATTTGTGATGGATGGAGCCGGGTTTTCAGAATTCAAGAACCGGTGTATCGAGAACTCTGCTGGGAATTTCTCTCCACGGTATCTTTCCGAGGAGGAGATGATTGCTACCACCCCGCGAGTTTTAGTTTTTGTCTTGGGGGCGAATTCCATCAATGTTCTGTCATTGATCTTGCATGCCGGTTGGGAATTTACGACCGACCATTGGTCACTACTGCTATCTTTCGCGCCTTCTTGGAACAATCTTATAAGGTGTTCCCCGATGGTGTTACAAGTACTGGTTGGTGGAACACAATCGCCAACAAATTATATATTCCGAAGTCGGCTCAAGAAGGGAGCATTAGGTCACCCACACACTGTCTCATACACCGCCTTGTCTCCACTACAATAAATCAAAGGAAGGACGACGACAAGGTGTCCAACCTTGACGTATTTTATCTTTTGAGTATCATCACGCCCGACACCTTCTGCAACATTCCATGGTGTTTGGCCTCTTACTTATCGGAGGGTGTGGTCAAGGATCGCAAAACCTCCAAAATTAATGGTGGCATGTTCGTGACCCGGCTAGCCAACTCATATGGGTTGATGACCCGAGGTGCATGGAACTTGATGACAATGATTCCTGCCCCTCCCTTTAATCCCATTCTTTTTTGGAGGGCAAGAATTATTGAAGATTATGGCGGGGGTCATTATGCTATCCCGCATGACGATCCGGTGGTCGTGCCCGAGGCACCAGGTAGGAGGGTTAGATCGCGACGTGAGCAGGAAGTGGAGGAGGAACCGCCGGTGATTCCGGTGGACAATGATGAAGTACCAATGGATTGGTACAATGTCGAGATGAGGCGGTTACAAGACCAAATGGCGAGGGGTATTAATTTTAGCAATGAATCCCACGTGCGGCTTTTTGACCATTTCCATATTCCACACATTGATAGGGGTAACTTCCCCTACATACCATCTTGGGATGAGATCATTAATGCAAGGCGGAGTGGAGCTGGTGGAAGCGGGGCTGTGCATGGCCATGATGAGGAAGAAGATGATTAGTTTTTTTTTGTTTAATGGAACAATTTTCAATTTATTTTTGTTTTGTTTGGTGTGTTTGAATTTTTAGTTAAGACTTTTATTTTTATGCTTGATGTTTTATTTGCCTTGATGACTTTCAGATTTTGGATTAGGAATGCTTGCATAAAGGGTTTAGAGTTTGAGAGAGAAAGAAAAAAAAGAGTGGAAAAGAATCAATAAAGGGCAGAGTTTAGAGTTAAGGTGTCGAGTCCGGTCCTAAGGGACATGAGTGAATAATTCTAGAAGTTCTGGGAAGTTCTTGAGATTTATCAAAAGTTGGAACAAGTGCAGAACGTGAATTTTTCCACCCAGCGGTTGACTCGCCGAGTGCAATTGACCAACTCGACGAGCCACTCATTTTTATACCAAGAAGACTGCTGATTCGATGCTGTTGAACATACCACTTGACCACTTATTCTTCCCGATCAATTCCTGAAGATTTTACACTATTTTTCCAGTATATTTGGAGCTGCCCACATGTGATTTGTTGCCCAAGACGTGGATGAGCTGTTTCCATGTCTAAAGTCAATTGAAGATGAAGTTGAAGAAAAGAGATATCGACCTAGCGACTGCTACCCCAAGGGAGTTTGTTCTAATTCTCTCTACATTTCATGTTTTTATGTATAACATGCAATGAGGACATTGCATAAATTAAGTGTGGGGTAGGGGGTTGATGTCGTCTTAATAAATGTAGGATCCTAATGTCCTAATTTAGGTTAATTTTTAAAATTGCTGCATACCAAAAATGTGACTTAGGAATTAATTTAGAAAATTTTGGTAAAAAGTAATTAGGATTCCATGTTAGAATTGTGTTAATGATTGCATGAAAACCCAAATGTTTAGTTGAGCCTATATACGTTCTAGTGCATTTGTGGCTTCCTTATTCCGGTGAAATCATGGGACAAAAACACGACCTTGCTCAGCCCGAAGGATGCAATATGTTTAGCATCGTGTACCAGAAATGTATCCAGGAAAATTATTATCGTTAGCCAATAAAGGTTGAAGTTGAGCTCCCTTGCTTAAGCATGTAGGATTTTGAGTGAAAAAGTGAGGTACATGTAAAAAAAGAGAGAATTGAAAGAAAAGTTTGAAGAATTTTGGAGCAACTAAAGTGAAGATCAAAAGATCAAAATTCCAAGAGTTTAAAAATGGAAGATACCAACAAATCAAACAACAAGGTGGTGAATTCACAGAAATCAAAGATCAAATTATCAAGGAAGTGAAGAATTCAAAAGAGCTCCATAGTGGTATCATAAATTGTAATTCTAGATTATGTATGCTTGGGTTGCTCAACTAAAAATACCTTGAGGATAGGAGGTTTTCTATGGATGGATTCGGAGGGATGCATAAAATGAGCATTGTTCGGGATAAGTGGGCGAATGTTTATGAGGATTGTGAGTATTTGGAGTATGGGGGGTTATTAGGAAATTTTTTAGACACAAATGCATGCGTTGCGGTCTTGGCATAATGGCTGGGTTAGATTGGAGTTGTCATATGTGATTCTAATGTGCTAAAATTCAGTTTTGCTTGGGGGCAAGCAAAAGTCAAGTGTGGGGTATTTTGATATTTGCATATTTAGCCTCATAATAAGTATAGATTTTTATCATTTATTAGCTAATTAATTGCATATCATGGACAAAAGATACTTAAAAGTGTTTGAATTGTGTTTTGAGTTCCAAAAGTGAAGCTCGGAAGCAAAAGAAAGCAGGAGAAGCGGTTGGGAGCTCGGGAATTGAACAAAGAAGAAAACCACTAAAAACAACACCTACTTGGCGAGTAGGGTCGACTACTCGGCGAGTTGAAGGACCAACTCGCCAAGTCCAAGGTCTAAAATGAAAAATACTTAAATAAATTACATACCAAGAACCAGGTGCTACAATTTACCAGTTCTTCAATCGAGACTGCAGACCAAGAAAAAAGAGGGATTTTTAGTGTTAACCGAGGAAGAGGGTTTTGTGCGTAAGAAGAATGAAAAAAGGTTTGAATCACGATGCAAATCAATTAATTCGAAGTTACGGTATTGACCCTCCGTCTCCTTCATTAATACCAAACTATCATGTATTTACGTAAAATGCCACCGCTTCTTTCTTCATGTGTCTTGATTTAATTTAAGCCCTAGATCAAATAGATGAATGGTTCAGATCATGTCTCCTTGTCTCACAAAATCTTGTTGTCTCATCTGAACCTAACCCTATAAGTTGTAAGTGGGCTCGGGGTTTTGCCAACAGATGACGTTTTTAAGGGCCAATATTTGTTGACTCGGTAATCTCGTGCTTTATAATAATCACGAAAGTATCAGTTTATATATAACTTAACCTATGTTTTAAATTTGAAATTTTGATTTACTTATTTATAAATTGAAAATTTGATTTACTTTAATCATACCATGTCCTCATACTTTATATTTCTAGATCCTTTCATAATATGGTATATTATGAAAGGATTTGGAAAGTATAAAAGTATGAGGACGTGAAATGATTAAAGTAAATTAAAATTTCAAATTTAAAATAGAAGTTAAATTATATATAAAATGATTCTTTCATGATTGTTATAAAGTATGAGATTACCGAGTCAATAAATACTCCATTTGAGATTCACCGGTTAAGCATTGAAACTGATTCCAATCTTCAGTTGAAACCATTGAGTTGTCTGATTTTATAGATTTAGGTTGATCAAAATTTTTGGTCAAGTCTTCTTTAACTCGTGCAAGATATATTTTAATCATATATTGTTTAGATGACACCTTATTAGTCTTGGCTTTTAAGATTATGCTATTTTCTAAGGAAAAAAAATGTCTTGATCCTTCTCTTTATTAGAGAATTCCATCTAGGCTATATATATATATATATATATATATATATATATATATATATACACACATACACACACTCACACACGCGCACGTACACACACACACATATATATATATATATATGTATATATATATAATGATTACTTCTGATTGATAATTCACATATTAATGACCAATATACTTAATAACAATTTTGTAAAAGTCCATCTAGTTGGCTGATTAATTGACGCATAGACGCTAGGCGGTCTCCAGCCGCTTAAGATTAGTGCTAATATGTCATCCTAGCTAACCTTGGTCCTAATCGATCAAAAATTGTCAAGAAAATTGAAAGGTCAAAATATATTAATAAAATAATCAACAAAATTAAAAAAAGGTAAATAATCAATAAAAAATGAAAATTTTTCAAAGTTAAAGCAAAACGGTAAACAAAAAGTCCTAGTTCACACATCTTATCAGGTTTCTTTGGGGATTTTTTTTTTCTTTAGAAAAACTGTTCTGACTACTTATTGTTGCTTCACGCAGCATATCCGTACCATTTGGCATTTCGTAGTTGTTTGTTTTTTAGAAGACTTCTGACTTAAAAACTATTATGCGTGTGATGCGTGACACACACTAGACAATCTTCCAATCACTTCTCATTTTTCCTTAAGTTAAATTATTCAACATGGATTTGTTTTTTTTTTCAATGTGTTTATTATATTAATAATATTATGAATGATATTATAAACAATTCGAGTATATTTTATGTAATTTCAAATAATTTTAAAATCATTTCGTAAATTTCATATAAACATTTTTTGTGTTACATTGTCCATAACCAAATATTAATAAATTAAAAAGTTAATCACTAGAATTATCAAATTTATTGAAGCTAACCGTAAAAATAATAATTGTCTTCAAAAATTATAAAAATAAACATATTTTTCGCTAAATTAACAATTTTATTTATTGTTATTTAGCAAATAGTATGTTTACTTATTTTATATAAACATTTTTAAAAAACTTATCATCAAAATGATTTTTTATTTGATTAGCATATATATTATTAAACTAAATAAAATATTGATTTATATTTATTTTTAAATATTATATAGTTAATTTCAGTGAATTACAACAGCCTGTAGACATAAAAAAACAAACAACTTTTTTATTACAGTCTACAACCATTTGATCCACCTGTTCTACTCTACTGTAGAAGGTTGATGATGTGGTCCGCAGACTTTAGGTGTTTTCGCTTCGAAAAAACAAACACCTTAGTCTCTACTCTCTTTCACTGAATCGACATTAGTTTTTTTGGTTCTCTTCACGTCTCCGGTTAATTCCCTACGCCGTTTTATCCCTTGACCCGGTCGACCAACTATTGCTTAATTACTAGTCAATATTCACATCATATTTCTTCGGATTTGATATTATTGATGATCATTCACATCTTAACCACCACCTACAAGCAATCATTAGATACTTCTATGTTTAATGTACATTATTGTTATTTACCTATGAATATCATATATACAATTCAGGGGTTGTAGATAAAATATAGACAAAACTGCAAATTCAGTCCCTGTGGTTTTCAAAAACCTTTGGATGGAGTCCAAAAAGTTTTCAACTTGCATCGAAGATCCAAAATCAAAGTTTTTCTGGGTTTTTGGTCCTTGATACACTTGAAAAGACGATTTTACCCTTTTCATTTTATTTTTGTATTTTCTTTATTTATTTTGATATTTAAATAATTAAAAAAAAACTAAAATCTCTCTCTCTCTCTCTCGTTTGCATCTTACCATACAAATACCACCCTTCCTCCTTCTTCTTCATTCACGACCAAGAAAATCCACCAGAGGTGGAGTCGTTTTCCCGACCACCAAGGCAACAACAACCCAAACACACCCTCCTTTGTATCTCCTGCCCTACTCTAACCCCTGTCACCTTCCCATATATGCCTCTCGTCGTTCTCGTCAAGCCGAAACCCGGACACAATAGTAGGAGGCTGCCAGAGCAACCTTTGCCACCCACTGCTTGTGGTCGCCATTACCCTCCTACCACCACAAATTTTGACCACTACCAAACTATCCCCCCTCCCTCTTCTTCCTCGTCGTGTGCTGCCAGAAGCAAAGGGAATGAGGCAGCGGAGCTGCTATCGCTAGCCACCCGTCACCGACCACCACCTCGTTGCCGCTACTACTGTGAACCATCGCTACCTCTGAATGCTGCTTCCGTCGACCCTCTCTGTCCAACCACCACTCTACTTTGAAGGTGATTGCCTTCCCCCTCTTATTTGCTTCGTCCGATCAAGACAAGAGACTCACTGTGATGAGATTGTTTCCAATCGATGTGGGTGCTTTGCGTTAGAATGTGTGTGTGTGTTTGGGTTTCAATTTCTTTCTATTGCTTGATTTTGGTTTTGTTCATCAATTTGGGGATATCAAAGATGAAGTCCATGAGATTTTTTGAGAAGAGAGAGAGAGAGAGAGAGAGAGAGAGAGAGAGAGAGAGAGAGAGGGAGGGAGGGAGGGAGGGAGGGAGGGAGGGAGGGAGGGAGAGAGAGAGAGAGAGAGAGAGAGAGAGAGAGAGAACAATGGGTGAGGTGGGGATACTTTTTTTCTTTTTTTCTTTATTTTTTAATTAAAACAACATTAGAATAATTATGAAAAATACAAAAAATAAAATAAAAGGGCATAATCGTCTTTTTAAGTTTTTTTGGACAAAAAACCTAGAAAAACCTTGATTTTGGACCTTCCATGCAAGTTGGAAACTTTTTGGACCCCATCCAAAGGTTTTTGAAAACCACAAGGACCAAATTTGCAGTTTTGTCTAAAATATATCTATACTATTTACATATAAATATCATATATAAAATTCAGGGGTTATAGATAAAATATATCTATACTGGTTTCCGTTTTTTGAGAAAAAAAACTTTATACGTTTTGATATACTTTTTCTATAGATAAAAAATGAAACTTAATGGACTTTTATAAAGGTTTTCTAAATAATAAAATAATTTAACATTGTTTATTAATTAAACCTGATCGGTTACGTGTAACCGTTTTTTCTATTTTTCTATAAGTTTTGGTATAACTTGTCCCTACACCATCTATTGAATTTGAACATTTTCTACGCTCCTCCTTTTACCTTCTATTACTGAAATGCCACTATGATGTTTATCACCTAATTATGTGGATCACATGGATGCTATGTATTCTTACATTCTTACATATTAGTGTCTTAATAGACGAGATATCATTATCTCTTAATAGACGAATTAGCATTGTAAATTATTCTTTACCTTTGTTTATTATTCATATGTGGATTATAAGGAATCAATCCCACCTACGTACAAACCTAAACACAAGTACTATGGTGGGCCTTGTAATCGCTGCTGAGTTTTGCTAGCATCGTTGGCAATGGATTGAAAGGGTGATATGAATTCTCCACTATTTACAACACACGAACAAGTACACAAAGAGCATACAGGAATCAGATACCCACGACAATGTCCAATCGGGATACATTCTTCATTGCTTTTACACAAACAACGGGCATATGAGACTTGGAGGAGATTCAGCATACCTGTAATAATATATATGACAACTACTCCACTCATTGAACATCACAATAATACATGAAACCAAAATGAGAAGAGAAATGAACCTGAAGTAGAAATCAAAATCAAAAGGAAGATTGTCATTTGCAATGGAACTAAATGTATATAATATTGTATCTCCCTTTTATTCACTCATATATGGCTATAGCCATGGCTTATATAGAGCTTCTACTTATTCCTTCCATTGAAGTTTAATATAAAAATAACTGCAATGAAGTCACATTTGTTAGGTATGAATTCAAGTGCAAACTAACAAGAAATGTAGATAAAAATAAATGCATTTGATATTTAATAAGGTCAAATGCTTCAACTTCTATTAGTAACACAAAAAATTTCTAATAACAACTGAAATCAAACATACATATGAATAGGGATGAGCATCGGAACCGGGTATCCGCTTTTGGAACCGGAACCGCCTCGGAACTGCCGGTTTTGGAACCGGAACCGCCTAAGGCGGTTCCGGTTCCGGTTCTCATTTTTTCGGAACCGCTACCCGCTGGGTACCCGCCGGAACCGGTTTATATATATATATATATATATATATATATATATATATATATATATATATATATATATATATATATATATATATATATATATATAAAGGTGTGTTACTTAGACCGGTTTAGAATATATTGGTCCGATTTTGTCCGTCTTTGGTCCGAATTGATTTAATTTGGATCGAACTAAATTGCGGTTTTGTCGAAAAAAGTTAACAAAATTAATGCGACCGGGTTACCTGCTCCCGGAACCGGAACCGCCGGTTCCGGGACTGGTTCCAAATATTTAGGAACCGCCTAGAGCGGTTCCGGTTCCGGTTCTAACTTTCTAGGAACCGCCGGTTCCGGTTCTGGTTCCGGTTCTCGCCAAATGAGGCGGGTACCCGTCTACGCTCATCCCTACATATGAACGTGTTTGTATATAAGTCTCGTGGGGATTTATATCGCCTAACATTTAATAATCCTTTACTATAAAAAGACTAAAGTTTAGAGGGAAAAATCAATGGGCATTTATTTCGTTGACTTTGATAATTTTTAAGAAAATATAGATGTTTTCTTTTTGTATTTAAAATTAATTTGTCTACATATGTACTCAAATTTAGCCTCATGTAACGTACCCATTAATTAGAAGCTCCTACAATTGATTTAGCAAAATATGCAATTTATACATAGTTGATGCAAAAAATAAAAAATAAAAAATCCTAGAACAAATTAAGGATGCAATCGAGTGCAATGAATTAATCGACACTTTCAAGCTCGGTTTGACTTCAACTCTACTCGATTAGTTAGTAAAATAAATAAAAATACATTAAATTGCAATAAAAATACAATTAAGATCATAGGCTCTACTCGATTCGCATTGATTTAGAAAATATTAATAAAATAAAAGGTAAAATAAATATAACTTAGCTCGATTAAGCTCATGAGCTTCACGATCAGAACATTCCAGCAATAAACTTGATTAACAAATTAAGGGTAAAAGTGTAAATTTAATTGAGCTCGATTAAGCTCATAAGCTTCACGAGCCGAATATTTTAATACTCAACTTCGACTTAAATCGGGTTAATTTCCATTATTTTTCAAGTCAGTGTCGAGTATCTCATGAGCCTCGATTCGCTTACACCCCTAAGAACAACCATCATCTAAACCTCCATCCATGATGAAATGTATCAATCTCAAAACTAAAAATGTAATAAAAATAAAAAACGATTTTCAGAATAATTCCATATGAGATTAGATCAAAATGACACGTTTTCTAGTTTGTAAGGATTAACAAATTGTTTACCAGCAAAGAAACTATTTGAAGAAATATATAAAAAAACATACTATAAGAAGAAGAATCTTTATTTCAAAGAGTCTTCGGATACTTTTACATAAGAAAAATCTTACACTACCTATACATATTCTAAACCTTAAATGTGTCACTCGCTTCAGTGAAATACGATCAGGCACATGTATATTAAGTAAAATAACAACGAGGCTTGAACTTTTTGTTTCTTAGATTTATTGTATAAGGAGTTTAGGTGGTTGGTATAATGGTATTCGGTCCTCCGCAATCCAAACTTGAGAAATAAACAAATCGTTAAACGTCTACCAAGACTGTGACTCGGGAGAACGCTCCGATGCCAAAGTCAGAAAACAAGACAAGCTAATATTCGATATAGATCGAGGGAAATGCTTGAATTACGTACCCCTTGCATTTTGAAATTAGATCCCTTTTATACTCGGGTGCCTAGGGAAATGGAGACGAAGGTGGACCGGGCAGGTGCCCGTCTCATCGCCATTAATGCACCTTGAGGCCAAGAGTACAAAAGCAATGAGTGGGAAGCGTAGCTAGTCTTGTCATTATGAATACCTGAGTTACACTATCTTCCATTGGGTAATTACATGCTGTCGTATGTCATTTCCTATGCTCCTTTGATCTGATATCTTCAAGTGCTTTCTCATAACATATTTGGCTATTTAAGTGTTTCAGATTGAAAGTCCTCGGCTCGTTCCACGATCCCACATGCCATGTCGGTCCCTAGGACTTCGGTCTTTCATCCTCGGTCCAGGTCTAGTACATTCGGACTGGCCTTGTCGGAGGTGTCATACCTCATTAAGTCCCCCAAGTTCGAATTGTTTTTAATGATTCAAATTTGAGTCGTTATCTGTAATGCCCGTAACTTCGGGATAGATAGTTATGGTATAATAAGTGATAAAATGATTTTTTGATAGAAGATTATTTAGGACAAATAATCTTAACCAAAGTTATGGTATATGTGACAAGGATTCTGTACATATAAAGAATGTTGAAATCCGACTTCCTATGAAGAAGTTATGTTTATTCGAAGTTTTGTGATTAAACTAACACGACTCTGTCTATAGTAAAAGTGAATTTTTGATAAATTGCTTTTTAGCCTAAGTAATCTAAACAAAAATTGTATTAATCGTAAAACTGTGAGTGTGCATATAAGAAACGTCCAAATCTAACTTCATATTAGGAAGTTGTTATTTTTCGAAGTTTCAGCACAATAGTGTGGACATATAAATCAAAACTCAAATTAGTTGATTGTTAGCCAAAACAATCTAAACGAGACTTGAAGATCTCGTGAATATGAACCTGTCAATATAAATACAATTGATAACGGAGTTCGTATAAAGAAGTTATGAATTTCGCATGAACTTTAACAATCTAAATCGGTCTAAACATGATTTTTTTGTTAGAGTAAGAATTAGATGTTGCGACCTTAATGAAAGATGTAGAGCTCGTCGAGAGGATTCTGAGGATATAAAGAACGTCGAAAATGGAGTTTGTATGCGAAAGTTATGGTCGTCTGAATATCTATGAGGAACTACTTAGGCTGATGAGGTGGCAGCATTGGAGTGCGCCACGTGGCAAGGTTGGCCGCCCACTCTTCCAAGAGACAAGGCGACGTGGCAGGCTATGCACAAAACACATGGATCCATGAGATCATGACACATGTCACCTTCTAGAAGAGTGAGGTGTGGAAGAATCGGGCAACGACACATGGCGGGGGGGGGGGGGGTGGAGCCAGCAAGGTTGATGGGCGCGACACGCCTCATGGCCCTACCCAACGCTCCTCGCTTGCATTATAAATGATCCTTCAATTTCCTTCATTCTCACACCAAAGTTCAATCCCATTCTCTCTGGGATATTACTTCTTATTAGGTTCGATTTTTTTGGGGTTTCCTTGGAGTAGTTTAGCAAGGTTTTAAAGGGTCTAGGTGTCCGTAAAATAAAAGCTTTTGGTTTGAGATTAAGCCTGCATAATTTATCGGTTTTCGCTAAAATCTCTATAAGTTAAGCTACACCCTTTTGCTTTCAGTTTAACTTATATTTATAGTCAGAAGTTGTTATTATGAACCTATAAATAAGACTTATCAGTAATTCCAAGTCATTATATTGATTGATCTTCTTACGGGGATGATGTCTAGGCTGGATTTAGTGAGGTGTTTAAAGTGGGATTTCCAAATAGTTCACTCTGTATGCCAAACGGACCCTACCTCCGATATGATCCTACTTGGCTGTTCCTTACTTGATAGATCTTGATGTAGACATTAGGATTAGTGATGAATCTAGACTATCATTAGTTACTAGGAATATAAGACTAAAACTTAGTAATGTGAACATAGGTTATGCTAGAAGAAAAGATAAAGTACAAAGGCGAAGTTCTGCCCAAATTCCGAGGCATCGACTTCTATCAAGTGAGTGCATAGTTACTTTCATCTTACACATAGATATGAAGTATTTAGATAATTGAATGCTATATGTGCTTATGTGCAAAGATGTTATGTGTTTGATGAAATATAATAAAGATAAATTTTATATGATAAATACGTATATGTATTTTATAAATATAATACATTTTGTAATAAAGGGTAATGAAAGATGCTTTAGTACGATGAAAGATAAGATACAATAGTATGATGAGATATAGGAAATGATAGGATGCCAAGAAGTTAGAAATGGTACTAGTGTACTAACAATGTAGGAATGGTACTAGTGTACCAATGATATAGTCACCTAACAGAGTATAGGTGACGACCACCAAAGTATTTGATGACAGTCCCGTGGAACACATGCATGTTTATAACCTATAGGTGATGAACCTTATGTCCATTTGATGTACTCTACCCTGCTGACACGTATTGTGGAGAAATCACTGTAATTGTACTATCATCAACGATGATTAAGATGATCCTTAGGACAGATCCTTAGGAATGATAATAGAAAGAAACCTACTGACATGTATTGCGGAGAAATCCTTATAACAATATTGCCAGCAACGATGATTAAGATGATCCTTAGGACAGATCCTTAGGAATGATAATAGAAAGAAACCTACTAACATGTATTGTGACGAAATCCCTGAAACGAGATTGTCAGCAACGATGACTATGATGACCCTTAGGATAGATCCTTAGGGAAGAATAAAGAAGAAAACATGGATGGGTAATCAGGTTAATTGTTTGACAATTAAGCATATTAACTATATTATTGTGGGTTGAAAATCCTATATACTCACTAGGTTTCCTAACCTGACCCACTCAACTTCTTTGTATCACAGGTAAAGGTACAAAGGTACATGAATGATGAGAGAATCAAGGAGATGTATACTGATAATATAAAATACTATAAGGCCTATTTTGTTGGATTAGGTGTCTAAGCCCATATCTATGATTGGTATATACTTGACTCGATATAAGCATGGTCCATTTGGGTTGCAACTATTTGGAACAATTTAATATGATGGATATTTGAGAAAGAGGTTATTGTGATTTATTAATATATTATAAGTATAATATATTAATTGAGAAATCATATTATTTAATTGGTATTAATCAAGAATTAATTTGGAATTAATTTAGTGATAAAAAGAGACTAATTAAATTAATGGGGACTGATTATGTAAATTAGTGATACATATGGTTCGGGCTATTGATCCATGATGGGCTAAGTTTGTGTGAGAGTCCATGAAGATTTAGTCCATATGTGTGTTATGGATCATAATCCTCTGGATTAGGGTTTACAATTGACCTTTGGAATTCTACACTATATATATGTAGCCCCTAAGCCAAAAAATGGTGACTAGTGATTCTAAGAAGCCCTAGACGATTTTTATGTCTCCAAGCCTCTCTCTCCAGTTTCTCCTTTTATTCTTGGTTTGTTGTAAGATATTTGAGGCATCACACTTGAGGTGCTAGGCTCTTGAAAGGCCAAAACTCTACAAGCTACAACAAAGAGGTAATCTTCTAACTAGTATTTATGATTCATATATCAATATTGTATGTTAGTTGTATGCTTCATGCTTTGGAAATTTTTGTTGCATGTATAACTAGAGAAAACTTAGATCCAAAGCTATTAGGGTTGTATGTGCACCATAGGATTGTTATAGTACATAAAACCCAACAGTGGTATCAGAGTCATGGGTGCTTTATGTTATATAGATGCATAGATTAATTGTTCAAAGTTGAAAAAGTTGAAAAATTGCATTCTAACAGAAGGACTCAACAAGTCCATACATGAACTCGACGAGTCCATGTTCATCAGTGATGAACTCGACGAGTCCATTATCCTACTCGATGAGTTGGATCACCTGTTTACAATTTTTTTTGGGTTTTTTTTGGCCAAAATTAGATTATGATCATTACCACAAACTGTTTTGTACCATAAAATCTGTTTTTTCTGATATGGTAGTGATTATCCTCATCCAAGTAAAAGATAAATTGTCAAATTATAAAATAATTACTAGATTATATGATAAACTAATTATTTGTGTAATTTGATTTGAACTTACCTTAATACAAGAGTTGTATTATGATCAAATTGGTAAAAGATAAAATGGTTATTTTATAAGTTTAAAATTTGATCTAAATGTTTTTAAGGAGTTACAAAACTTGTCATCACGTTTTGGAACTCAAAGGTTTTTTTAAGGAGTTACAAAAACAAGCCATCAAGTTTTGGAGATCAACGCTTTTTTGAAGAGTTTCATAACTTGTCCTCAAGTTATGGAACATGAATCATCTTCATTAAACAATTAACTCCTTAAGTTATGGAATCCAAAAGTTTTTGAAGAATTACAAAATTTTCCCTCAAGTTTTGAAAGTTGAAAAGTCACAATTATGAAACATTGAATTCTAAAAAAAAACCTTGTAATTTGAAAAGTTTTCAAAAGTGTAACTTATGGGTTCATAATTTAAAAATTAACTAAATGGTTTTAATTTTGAATTTTATATTTAGAACCTTGATGTTTTTTTGAATAGATCAAATTACACCCTTATGACTTTATTAATAGTTAATTAAATGTTTAATTAAAAGAGTATTATTAAATCTATAATCATATGGTTTAAGTTTAATTAAATTAAGAGTATAATTTATTAATAGATTAAACCATCAAGTATTTTAAATGTGTAAAATACACCCTTATACTATATAAAATTAACAAGTTTAATATATTATATATGTATAATTAAAAAGTGAGTCTTACCGTTAGTAGGCCTCATTCACGAAGTCAATCTATAAGGGGTGTATAAGGAAACTGCCTATAAAATGGCAGTTGAATGGGTGTCCACTCTCACCCTCCACTTCCTTGATTGGTGGAGGGTCGTTAGCCGAACGGGTAGGATGGGACACAAACTTCCATTAAAAGTATAATGAAAATACCAAGTAACTAAACATTGATAAATTCCCAATCTTAGATACTTTGGAAAAATATGAATTTGGTGCTAATCCATGAAATTGCACATTACACCTTATTAGTCGTTAGTGGAGCATTTGTGGTTAACCGGCACACTAATATGAGACTAATGAAGGATGGCAATGGGTAGCTCGTGGTTTGTCATAGATCAATGGAGCGTGTGTGGTTAACCAGAACATTGATTAAGTGATAAATATCTTCGGGAGTACCAAGCTACTTTGCATGGTTATTCACACCTTGTTTGTGATCCTCGGTATCCCAGTCACAAACTTTAAGGGCATAATCGAGATTAAACATGCCATTGACAAGTTCAATGAATCTCAAAAGATCTAGGAATTTCAATTAATTTAAAACCTAATGTTCATTTTCGTTTTTCATGGTGAAAATTGGTAAATCATCATTTACCTACCTTCAAATATTTTGCAATTAGATTACGGCATCCCTCTTCCAAATTGTAAAATATTGTATTGGGTCCTAGCCTTAATATTTCATTTGGGTACTATATTAAGGATTCAAATCGACTAAACTTGAATTTATACCTTATAGATGTCTAGTTTTGACAACTATGGTCTTCCCGAATCTTAAGGAAAAGGCTTTCCTCATGAAGATGATGTCCTACGATTGGTTCGTGGAAATGGAAATCATACTTCACTTCCTCTACCTCCTCCAATAGTTCTCCATAACCCACATGTTCGAAGACTTGAAAAGTTCAAGATCACTCAAGCCCTATTGGTAAGCAAAAATGATGATGGAAAGTTTGTATATGCTCACGTATTGGACATGAAGCTTCATATTGACAGGCTGGGAATAGTGGGTTTCATGTTCCCAAGGAAGCTGGCTGTTGACTTGGTTCTTCATTCACTTCCTAAGTCATATAGTGAGTTTGTTAAAGACTACTATGTGACAAATCACGACGCGACCCTTATCGATCTTACCTATTTGCTTATTGCTACTGATTCAGCAATGATTTGGCACATTGGTAAAGCAAACCTTATTGGAAGATCTACTTCCCAAGCTGCCATGGACATAGGCAATGACATGGATATCCCATAAATGATTCCTTCTCCTAAAGGAAAGGAATTAGCCATGGTCAAAAGTTTTTGATCATAAGAGAAAAGCCAGTTCTGAGATAGTTCCATGTGCAAATGCCAAAGAGTCCACTTGTTTCTACTGCCATTTGAAGGGACATTGGAAATGAAGCTGCCCTGACTACTTGAGAGATCTAAGAGAAGGTAAAATCAAATTGTATTGTTCTACTTCAGGTAAGTCCACTATCTAACTCTATTAAGTTCCTTATTTATAGATTCTTGATACATGATGTGATAAGATTGCATTTTGATGTTTTGTAGTATCGAAGAAAATAAAGAAAGCTTAAAGGAAGAGTAATCCGAGTCTGGTCGCGAATCGGATTTTTGAGCTGCTACTTAGGAGTTATGATAGATTGCTTAGGAATATTTAGTAACATAGTTTTCATTTGTAATTACATTGTAAGGACAAGTTTTTCCTCACTTTTTATAAATAAAGATTTTTTTTTGATTTTATCTTATTTTATATTTCCTTGCAATGGCATTTGTAAAAATTGATGTTTGTATGTTTCTATTGTTAGCAATGTTGAAAATCGATGTGATTCTTAGATATTTGTGGTAGTATCATAAGTTTGCCAAATAAGGAAAGATTCTTATGCTTACAAGATTAAGTATAATTCTGAATCATTGAAAAAGTTTCAATGTACAACAAGACGAATAAGAAGAATCAAATAGGCATAAAGATAAAAGTTTCTCCAATCTGAAAGGAAAGGAGAGTACCTTAGTATCATGTTTTATGATCATCTTAATGATTATGAAACCATATCACAATTGATCCTCTAAGGACACCTTAGTGCATTTGTATGGATAAGAAGAGGAATCGGGAATTGTTGAAATGGTTAAATTAATGAAGGTAAGTCATATTTCGTTCCAAAATCGAGTCTTAGAGTTATACTCCAAGATTGTGACTTGAGTGACATGTCTTAAGTAGGTTTATAACACATCATGAAATATGGAATACAAATGTTTTCTAACTCTTGCATATTTCAAATTGGTAGTTGTGATGTTTTGGATAAAACAAAGACCAACTAACACCAATTTGTAGTGAAATAAAGAACATGGTTTGGCATGTGGAATTAAAGTTTGCACAATGAACATGGTGATTTGGGTGTTCAAGAGATGTATTGATTGTATATGGTGTTACAAAAATGGATATAGATCTAGTCTACATAAATAACACACACTTACATACTCAACTTTTACATCTCTCAAGCACACCTCTACAAGTGGACTAAACCCACCTTATATAAAGGTGTTTACATGTCTCTGTCTCACTCTCTCTAACTCATGAGTCAAATGGCTAAAGCACCACATGCAAGTGGGTCTACAAAAGTCAAACCATTTACAAAGTCATACATGAAGAACTTTGCACCCCAACATTCTCCCCCTCAAAGTTAGGAATGGATGACTGTAACGTCCAAAATTTCAAAACAATTAAAACTTTTCAAAATCACCCATTTTATTAACGTTGTTACAAAAAGGTTTTCAATACATTATTAAACAGAATGATTTCCCAGGTTCATATCATAAAACACCAACGCGAGGAACGGTACGATCACGCCTTTGCCTTGCCACAGACTCTTGAGAACCTGAAACATAAAACCACAACTGTAAGCCCGAAAGCTTAGTGAGATACCCCCAGAATACCAACCACATTTACGCCTTTCCAGGCCCTGACCTTCCGGTCCATGTGTCTCAGGGGACTTCCGTCCCTGCTGGGTAAACCTTCCGGTCCTACCCACGCCGACCTTCCGGTCCATCACACAACATAATCGCCTTCCGGCCCATAACATATTGCCTTCCGGCCCATAACATATCGCCTTCTAGCCCATAACATATTGCCTTCCGGCCTATAAGCATAAAATGCATATATAAAATAACAAACAATCATATAGCAGTTCATAGACAACAATCGATCAACAGTTCACATATCATAGCATTACTCTAACAAGATACCGGTCTAGCCGGTCACTATCATAACATTACCCTATGAATCAGTCAACATACTAAATGCATACATACGCCTTTCCAGGCCATGACCTTTCGGTCCACATAGTAATGCCTTCCGGCCCATAACATATAATGCCTTCCGGCCTGTAACACAGAATGACAACTACCCGGATTTCCATCCGGTAAAAAGGGTTGGCATTGGTGCCATAAACCCTAGCGATATAGTGAGGATAACTCACCTCGAAACTGCCAACTGAACAGATAGCTCAAGCTGCTCCGATCACTGATACGATCTCCACTCCTGGATAGCCGCCAATGCACTGAACTCAAACGATAAACAACAATTACCAAAATACCCCTGGAACCACTGGTCAATCATTGATCAAAGACAAGGTCAAAGTCAACCCCTGACTGACCCTACTCGTCGAGTCAACCCTGTGACTCGCCGAGTCCCCATACTCAGAACTTCACTCAACCTGCGACCTAACTCGCCGAGTCACCCCAAGACTCGCCGAGTTCAACGACTCTGAGTCCACTCGTCCTTGACTCACCGATTCCTTAAGATTCCCTTCCTACACGTCGAGCATCCCCTTTTTACTCGACGAGTTTCTCCTGGAAGAATCGCGGGGCCACCCCGACTCCACTCGCCGAGTCTGAAGAACAACTCGGCGAGTCCCAGTCAATCTTCAAGCCACTCGCCGAGTCTGAAGAACAACTCGGCGAGTCCATGCCATGCAGACGAGCAACTGCTTCCTGAAATACGTATGGTCCCGAAATACACAATCATGGGACCTTCTGGACCTCTAACCATCCTATTACTGGGTTACAAACGTTTGGGTAACAATATAATAATCCATCTAATCACCAAATGGGTTTCATAAACCCTAAATTCGTGCACACATCAATATAGCAGAAATGATCCGAGATATTACCTGAATAACACCCTCTCAGTGTCCCCAAACCTCAAAACTCGATCTCCTTGATATTCCTTTGGCCAAAACTCTTCTTCTTCTTGCCTAACAAATTCTTCAAGGCTCCAATAGCTTTCTCCCCTGCTCTAGACGTCCACAACGATTAGGGTTCTTCTCAATCGGCCAAAAGACGGACAATGACGGCCTAAGAGGCGTTATATACGATCCAAAACCAAACGGCTAGGGTTTCTGCTGAACAGCGTCGACTCGCCGAGTCCATATCTGGACTCGTCGAGTCCAGTCGCGAACCCGCGACCAAGTCTGCGGTCCTACTCGGCGAGTCTAGGCTCCAACTCGCCGAGTCCCTTCTCAAAACACCCCTAAATCATAGTTATATCGATATTTGAAATTTCGGGCTGTTACAACTCTCCCCCACTAGAACTAGACTTCGTCCTCGAAGTCTCACTCTGAAATTAGCTCCGGATGCTGCTCCCGCATCTCACGTTCCAGCTCACCGGTCATTTCCGGCCCATCCGGTGCTGCCACCGAACTAATACTAGAGGTATCTCCTTATACCTCATAGCCTCGATCTTCCGATTTTTGATGACTACTGGTCTCTCAGCATAATTCAGGCCCGCATCCACCTGAATGTCTTCTAATGGGACCACTGCCGACTCATCAGCTAAGCACTTCCTCAATTGTGACACATGAAAGGTGTCGTGGATCTGACCCCACTCCGCTGGCAACTCCAATCGATAGGCTACCCGGCCTATCCTTGCAATCACCCGAAATGGCCCAATGCACCGGGGCCCAACTTGCCCTTCTTCTTGAATCGAATCACTCCTCTCCAAGGAGAGGCCTTCAGAAGTACGAAGTCACCGACCTGAAACTCAAGCTCGGACCGGCGTCTGTCCGCATAACTTTCCTGTTGGCTTTGTCGAATCTGCTCTGTTGACCGAAGCACGATCTCTGTACTGCACATCACTCTCTGTAACCCAAGATGCGACTCTGCTCCAAACCTCAACGATCACTCGACCCATAAGGGTTAGGAAACCATGAACCACCGGATCCCCGATCCAAAGCCCACTTTGTCCATTCCGGACCGACTGAGAGATCCATTCTCACTCTCAGAGCAACTCTCATAAGTTCTCCTCTTGCCATCACATACACATGCTGAACTAACCCCAACACCCGCAGGTTGGAAGATCCGATACACTGATGATATCCTCGAACATCTCCCAAAATGAACCACTACATCCACCCTACACTCTGATCAGAATCACACTGAGAATTTAAGATTCTCTCTCCCCCTGCATCCCTTCTGAGCCTCAACAGACATCCCCAAACTGAATGGGTTCCTACTTTGCTGCCGCGAACACGATGCTCGAAGCCATACTCGAAATACTTTAACCATAACTCTGCTCTGTAGCTTTCATTCTTGTGAACTTGCACTCCCCTTCGGAGTTACACACCTCTCTCTTTTCCTTCCAAGGGACCCTCTTGGCCATAATGCCACTCCAATCGGTGCCACGGTGCTTGCCCCAAGCGACACCACCCTTTTTGCGTAACCGCTGTTCACATACTCTGGTTCTCATTGCAGGGGCTCTCAATCCCATGTACTCTCTCCACTCATCAAAATCACTGCCTCAGCTAAACAAGATCACTAACCCGGGTCCAGACCTTCCAATGCAATCATACTGCAACATACACGATCCGCAATCTCAAACTGATCCAGCAATACCAACAGAGTCTCCAACATGACTGGACCGACTCTCATAACACATACTAGCCACTCGAGGCTATATCTCTGTGGGTCCGTACACCCAAACTCTGCGAACCCTCAGGTTCTAACTCTGGGAACCTTCCGGTTCCAGCTCTAGAAACATGCACAACATAATCCCGTGGGATTAATATAGTACAACCCATCACGTACCTCAAACATACCAATACTCTGATCGCATAACCTCGATTACTTACTCAAGCTTGATCCCGGCCTCCTCTCAGGCCTCCACAATTAAATGCCCTAGGTCTGTATCCCGCCCCGCATACCCGACACCCGCTCTTGTCGGCCTATACTCTGAGCTGACAAACACTGCTGAATCCCAACAGCTAAGCACCCTCACATACTCATCGATCTCCTGGAGAATTCTCCAATTCTCCCCCACTAAAGCACTGGCTAACTGCCACCGATCGTCATTAACGACCTCTCAGAACAATCCTGCACAAAGAGAACATTTACACACTGACTGCTTCCCACAAGCATAAGCAACCCTCAGCAAAACACATCTCCTCCCTGATCAACCCACTCAAAAGAATCCAGTCTTTCAATCACCCATTCTACGACTGCAGATGCTACCCGACATTCAACCCAGTGCCGCATCTCCATTAACAACCCTCACGAACGATAACCAACGGAATTCCCAACAACAACCCGTAACCAAACCCACAACCTGCCAAAGGATGAATACCACATCGAAATCCACACAAGATACCAGCACGAACAATACACCATAATCAACGCAAGGCAATCAAGACATCAAGAAAGCCTCATACCCGCAGCTGCCTCCGGCACTGCTCCGTCTCCCTCTGCCGCAAGCCGATAAGTACGACCCTGAGCCCTTAGTGCTCCGCTCCGTCTTGTCCTCCTCCTGAACTCCTCGAGGTGGCCGGTGCTAGAGCCTGCACCGGTCCTGCAGAAAGCCGTGGACAGTTGACCCTCAAATGTTCAACCTGCCGACACTGATAACAAATCCTCAAATCCCGAATTGGCAATGACTGCCGACAATCCCGTGCACCGTGCCCCTCCTTTCCATACTTGCGGTATGCACCACCGGACCAACAAGCTCCGGTGCCATCCCTCCCACACTTCCCACAAGTGTGACCGCTCCGATCCCCCATTCTAACGTCTACGGTCCTGGACCGTTTCGGCGCCGACTGCGACTGCATCGGGGCCTGCCTCAGCTCACGCAACTGCAACCCATCCTCTAACTCACGCCACATGGCGGCCTCCTGCAACTCCAACAAGGTCTCACACTTCTGCGCAGGCACGAACTGTCTGATATCCCTCTTGAGCATACTCAGATCTGAGCCCGCTCCGAAGCGAACGCAGGGCAAAACATCGCCCTCTCAATAAACATCCTGGTGATCTCAGTCACCGACTCCGAATCCTGCTTCAGCTCAAGGAACTCCCGAGCAAATCTCTCCCTCTCATCTCGCGGAACATAGCGAGTACTGAACATCTCTCTAACTGATCTCCCTGAAACCGCAGCCCTCTGCGCGTCGGAATATGACCCCATGGTCAATCTCCACCAATAGGTCCAGAGCACACCTCGCCCTCTGATCAGCAGGGCATAAACTCGTGGAGAAACACCCCTCCACGTCTGATAACCATCTCATAGCAGCAATCGGGTCCTGAACTCCATCGAATGTGGGAGGCTTCGCATAATAGAAGTCCCGATACTGAAAACCCCGACTAGCTCCTCTCTTTGCCGTTGCTACAGTCGCTGTAACTGCCGCGGCAGCCGTCCCTGCGAGAGCCGCATATCGCTCATCAAACTACTCAATCATAGCGGTCCTGATCGACCCAAACAATTCTGGCGACTCAGCCCGCAACAATGCAGCAACCTCATCACGCAGGATCTCGCGAATCCTCGCATCCCGCTCGCTCGTGCTCGTCCGATCGATAACCTCCGATGGCACCGATCCACCCGGAACTCGTTCTCCAGCTCCCGATCCTGATCCGGATCCACTATCATCATGCCTCGAGATCTCCATAATGAAGACACCCTACCAATCTCAGACACTTCCCAAAATCCTGGGATCCAACTCTCGCAACCCTACCCTAGAGACCATGGTTTCCCTGATACGCGTATGGGTCCTGTGCTTTCAGTAGTACGGGCCCATACTACCTTCCACACCTACCCATATTTGTATGAAGTACTACCACAATACCCTAGGGAACATGCATAACAACTATCAACTCTCATCACTAGAGAAACACTGAGAACATCCCATAAGGGACCCTAGGCTACAGGCATCACATATCAGGCAACATTATCATGAATTCCTGAAGATCCCTAGCCTAACTCTAGCATGCTGTTCTATCAAGCTCAAATAAATAAATATCATGTATGGTATCTTGGGGTTACTTACTGGCTCCGGCTGATCGTACCTCCGCGTCCTCCTTTTACTAAATTGAAAACCATTTTAATTTCTCATTTTAATTTTTCTTTTAAAAATCCTCCTCGATTTGAGACTGGAGTCACATGAATGTTTCCCCAATTCACTCAAACCAAGGCTCTGATACCAACTTGTAACGTCCAAAATTTCAAAACAATTAAAACTTTTCAAAATCACCCATTTTATTAACGTTGTTACAAAAAGGTTTTCAATACATTATTAAACAGAATGATTTCCCAGGTTCATATCATAAAACACCAACGCGAGGAACGGTACGATCACGCCTTTGCCTTGCCACAGACTCTTGAGAACCTGAAACATAAAACCACAACTGTAAGCCCGAAAGCTTAGTGAGATACCCCCAGAATACCAACCACATTTACGCCTTTCCAGGCCCTGACCTTCCGGTCCATGTGTCTCAGGGGACTTCCGTCCCTGCTGGGTAAACCTTCCGGTCCTACCCACGCCGACCTTCCGGTCCATCACACAACATAATCGCCTTCCGGCCCATAACATATTGCCTTCCGGCCCATAACATATCGCCTTCCGGCCCATAAGCATAAAATGCATATATAAAATAACAAACAATCATATAGCAGTTCATAGACAACAATCGATCAACAGATCACATATCATAGCATTACTCTAACAAGATACCGGTCTATCCGGTCACTATCATAACATTACCCTATGAATCAGTCAACATACTAAATGCATACATACGCCTTTCCAGGCCATGACCTTTCGGTCCACATAGTAATGCCTTCCGGCCCATAACATATAATGCCTTCCGGCCTGTAACACAAAATGACAACTACCCGGATTTCCATCCGGTAAAAAGGGTTGGCATTGGTGCCATAAACCCTAGCGATATAGTGAGGATAACTCACCTCGAAACTGCCGACTGAACAGATAGCTCAAGCTGCTCCGATCACTGATACGATCTCCACTCCTGGATAGCCGCCAATGCACTGAACTCAAACGATAAACAACAATTACCAAAATACCCCTGGAACCACTGGTCAATCATTGATCAAAGACAAGGTCAAAGTCAACCCCTGACTGACCCTACTCGTCGAGTCAACCCTGTGACTCGCCGAGTCCCCATACTCAGAACTTCACTCAACCCGCGACCTAACTCGCCGAGTCACCCCAAGACTCGCCGAGTTCAACGACTCTGAGTCCACTCGTCCTTGACTCACCGATTCCTTAAGATTCCCTTCCTACACGTCGAGCATCCCCTTTTTACTCGACGAGTTTCTCCTGGAAGAATCGCGGGGCCACCCCGACTCCACTCGCCGAGTCTGAAGAACAACTCGGCGAGTCCCAGTCAATCTTCAAGCCACTCGCCGAGTCTGAAGAACAACTCGGCGAGTCCATGCCATGCAGACGAGCAACTGCTTCCTGAAATACGTATGGTCCCGAAATACACAATCATGGGACCTTCTGGACCTCTAACCATCCTATTACTGGGTTACAAACGTTTGGGTAACAATATAATAATCCATCTAATCACCAAATGGGTTTCATAAACCCTAAATTCGTGCACACATCAATATAGCAGAAATGATCCGAGATATTACCTGAATAACACCCTCTCAGTGTCCCCAAACCTCAAAACTCGATCTCCTTGATATTCCTTTGGCCAAAACTCTTCTTCTTCTTGCCTAACAAATTCTTCAAGGCTCCAATAGCTTTCTCCCCTGCTCCAGACGTCCACAACGATTAGGGTTCTTCTCAATCGGCCAAAAGACGGACAATGACGGCCTAAGAGGCGTTATATACGATCCAAAACCAAACGGCTAGGGTTTCTGCTGAACAGCGTCGACTCGCCGAGTCCATATCTGGACTCGTCGAGTCCAGTCGCGAACCCGCGACCAAGTCTGTGGTCCTACTCGGCGAGTCTAGGCTCCAACTCGCCGAGTCCCTTCTCAAAACACCCCTAAATCATAGTTATATCGATATTTGAAATTTCGGGCTGTTACAATGACCCACTTCAAATCTTCCAAAATCGAGCAACTACGCGGTTCGAGCCTCAAAAGTGACACATGTCGAAACGAACTCAATCTTCAATTCTTCCATGATTCTTCAATTTGGGCTCTAGGATGTCAGACCATACAAACTGAGCATCAACGAATGATTAAGAGTATCCCAAACTCCAAATAATCACCCTAAAGTTGAGCATAAAGACACACCCCAAAAATCTTCAATAATTCCAAATCCATTTCGAAAATAAATCATTTTCGAACTTCTAATTGCATCATTTCGTAAGCTTCAAAACTTCAAGATCACTTCGGTATTCAAATCCGCGTAATATGAAAAATTCAAGTTCGAATTTCCATATAAAATTCTCCCCCTTTTTATAATCGAAATTTGATTATAAAACCTCCAAGGAAAGAGAATGTGCTCTATTGGGAATTTTTCGTGTCAAAACTCCCCCGTAACATGTGGCCGAAACTTTGTGCTTCAATCCGGAAAACCCAAAAAATATTGAATTTTTAGCTTCGTTCATGGATCACCTTTGACAAAATTTCTCAAAAATGGGTAGAAATTGTCAATTTCAAAATTCCGCAGTGACCCCGTGCGCCCAAAACAACAAAATATGCAAAACTCTCCCCCTTTTCCAAAGCTGGGTAGAAAGCATCAATTTGCATAAAGTGCAAGGGCCTGAAATGCATATTCTTCAATTTCTCATCAAAGTCAGTCCATTCCCGAATTTGGGTATGAACCGCCAAATTTTCGAAAAGACTTTTCATTTTCCATAACTTGAGGACAAGTTATGGAACTCATTAGAATAACTTATGAAACCTATGAGTTTTTAATGTTCATGAATTAGACTCTTCATATAACTTGAGAACAAGTTACAAAATTCAATTCAAGAACAATTTAGATCAATTCTAACTAACAACATATCATATAATATTCTATTGATCTAATATATCTCATATAACAAGATAATATCAAGTCAACAATTTACAAGCAACTTTGTTTATCATATAAAACAACAATTATCTTAAAACTTTGACAATTATCTCTTGATTGGATGAGTATAATCACTACCATATCATAAAAAACAGATTTAACGATTCAAAACAGTTTGTGGTAATGATCCTAATCCAATCCAGACCAAAAAACCTGAAAAACTGTTGTCTGATCAACCAACTCGTCGAGCCCAACATTGGACTCGTCGAGTCCAAGGAAAAAACCAACCTACTCGTTGAGTCTAATCATGTACTCGTCGAGTAGGCTATCAGGACAGTTTTTCATCTTTGAAAAATAATACATTAGCATCAATATGATAGAAAACTATCTTAGGCTCTGATACCACTGTTGGGTTTTGAGCATTATAACAACCTTATGGTGCACATGCAACCCTAGATGCTTTGGATCTATGTTTTCTCTAATTATACATGCAATTTGATTTTCCAAAGCATACATCCTAACTAGCATAAAATTTGAAAATTGAACAATACAACTAGTTAGATAACTTACCTATTAGTAGGACTTGTAGTTCTTGGCCTTCAAAAGCTTGAGCACCTCAAGTGCGATGCCTCTAATGGTTCACAAACACCAAATGCAAGAGGAGACTTGAGAGAATAGGTTAGAAAGCTCAAAATCATGTATCACTCTCTTGGAATGATGGGGCAACCAATTTTGGCTCTAGGGTTTTCGTTTATAGTGTGGAAAATGCTAGGGTTACACCTTGCAAACCCTAATGACCTTTCATATTACTTAGGCTCCATGGGTTAAACCTCCATGGACTATCCATGGACTATCACATTGGTTTAGCCCATCCTAAATAACCATGGATCGTTGGCACACACTCTAAGAACCATTGATTTACATAATCAATCCCCATATATTTAATTGGTCTCTTTTGATCACTAAATTAATTCCAAATTAATCCTTGATCAATATTAATTAAATAATATGATTTCATATTAATATATTAGAACTTATAATATATTAATAAATCATAAATAACCTTATTCTCAAAAGTCGATCCTATCAAATTGCACTAATGAAGGCAACCCAAAAGGACCATGCTACAATTGGGTCAAGTACATCCCAATTATAGTTATGGGCTTAGACACCAAATCCAACAGTAAGAACCTGAAATTTAGAGAGATTTGACTTTTAGTTAGATGTTGACTAAAAGGGAAAAATGGTCATTTATGATAATTATATAGATTTATGAAGTTGTGGCTTCATGAAAATATCCATGATAAGTTTAAGTCACTTAGAAGATGTTATGTGAGTAAGTTCAAGAGAAGAAATGCACGGGAATGTGCATGTTGGTCAAAAGGGGTAAAATGAGAAATTTTATGCTTTTGGGGTCAACTTTGTGAATTAATAGATTAAGACCCGTATTAATTTAGTGAGAAATGGATTAACATAGTTGTATATCATATTCCCACCTTCATGTGGATATAAAGATCATTGAAAGCGGTTTGGAAACGAAGAAGTTATGTGTGTTAGAAGTTGGGATAAAAGTTGTCCCCAAAGCTTGAATGGAATCAACAATGCACTTTGCTAATCTCCAGGTGTCGCAGTGTGACAAACAAATCGCCACGGCGCGGTGGCGTAATGTACCGTCCCGAAAATCCAAAGTAAAATTTTCATTTTTAAAACAATAAGTCATACAAACGAGTTGTTCCAAAACCGATCGAAGTGAATATATTATTTAAACATTAGAGTAATATCATTAATTGCCAATGCGAAAATCTCTGGGGGTGATATGCCATCATGTCGGACCCTTGTCCTTAGTATCGGATGTACCTGAAAGCCTGAAACATAAATTGAAAATCGTAAGCACAAAGCTTTGTGAGTTTCCCAAAGTACCACATACCATAACATACAAGTGTCATAGGCTACCCCCTTGGTCTTTCCTTGCAATGTCGAGGCCAAATCTCGGTCTTACATACAAGTGTCATGGGCTACCCCCATGGTCTTTCCTTGCAATGTTGATGGCCAAATCCTGGTCTTACATACAAGTTCCATGGGCTACCCCATGGTCTTTCATACAATTGCCAGGGGCCAGATACGCGCCTGGTCATTATCCGATTAAATTTCCCCGATTTTAGGGTTTTTCACATAAAATGATAACTAGGGTTACTGCTCCATACTTAACCCTTTGAGGACTTAATCCGTTAATTCCAATATTGCATTAAGTTAATTGTAGAGGATTGTCACTTATTATTTTAAGTTTAATAAATAGTTTTAATGCGGGTCCCGACCAACCCCAAAATTATGGTTTCTTGATATTAGGGTTTTCTAAACCCTAATTAGGGTTTTAAACTCCTAAAGTTAAGTGATTAACTAATTAAATAAATATATAATTAATAACTTGGGCACCACCCACTGCCACCTCAGGCAGTGGTGGTCGCCGATAGTCCATGGCGAAAAGAGGCGGCAGCCACCCGCACATGGCGGCGGTTTGAGTAATAATTCAAACAATCCAATACACATACAATTTCCTACAACACACACACTAGCACCAAAAAGAATAAGAAAAAGTCCAATACAACCACCAAAAACGGTGGCCGGCGGCGACATGAGGTGGCAACCACTACCTCACGGTGGTGGTGGTGGTGGTGGGTTTTCTTCGGTTTCTGATCAAGCAACACCCAAAAACAACATCCAACTCAAATAAACACACACATAAACATCATTTCACACACACACACACTTAGCCACCACTCACGGTGGCTGGTTGCGATAGAAATAGAAGAAATGGCAGCAGCCACCATGGTAGGTTGCCATGGTGGTCTTCTTGTTCTCCGGCCAACAACACACACCAACATACTGATGTTGGATTAGTGTCTAAGTCCATAACTATTTTGGTATGTACTTGATCCGATGGTGCATGGTCCTTTTGGGTTGCCTTCACCAAAGCAACTTGATAGGATGAATTATGGAGAGAAATGATTAATTATGATTTATTAATATATTATGAGAATAATATATTAAAGGAGAAATCATATTGTTTAATTAATATTAGTCAAAAATTAATTGATAATTAATTTTGTGGCTAAAAGAGATTAATTAAACTTAAGGGACTAGAACTATAATTATAAGATAATTGCAATTGGGCTATGGATTACTTAATAATATACAAGTTGGACGAATTATATGGGGAAGCCCATTAGAAATCATCCAAGGGATATACTAAAGCAATCCATGGGCTACTTAGGGCTTAAGCAGTTAGATTAGGGTTTCCTAGTTGAAAACCCTAATAGCCTACATGTGTATATAGCACCCTTAAGCCCCAAAAACGTGGCTAACAGTTCCTCTAGGGCTTTGGACGTTTTTAGGCAGCCTCCTCTCTCCTTATTCTTCATCCTCTTGCTCTTGGTGTTTGTGAACCATTAGAGGAGTGACATTTGTGACTCTAAGCTTTCTAAAGTCATTACAAAGAGGAATTGAGATTGTTATTGCTACATAACAATCAAAGGTAATTCTTTAAACCCTAATTTCAGTTTATAATATGTTAGATCTAAGATTGTAAGTCTTGGATACATTGCATGTACAATAGAGAAACCTAGATCCAAGCATTAGGGTTTGTATAAGCACATAGGATTGTTCTTATGTCAAAAACCCATTAGTGGTATCAGAGCCTTGATTGGTTTCTGTTGTATGTGATGCTATGTTGAATTATTAACTGAAAATCGATTTTTTGGCCTCTGCCCGACCTGACTCGGCGAGTCAGCGGATGAACTCGGCGAGTCCAAGGGCCAGACAGAGGGAATATCAGGATTTCTTGCTGTTTTGCTGAAGGATTAATACCAAAAACGTATTTTTATGATAAAATCCGATTTTTATTATATTTAGATGATTATCCTTCATAAAACAAAAGATAATTTCAAATCTTTTGAATAATAGTTTCCTTATATGATAAATATGGATTATTTAAATTATTTGGTAATTATCTTATGGGATTAGGTCAAATATAGATAATGACAAAATTAATTGTTTGATTTCTATTATTTGTTATTTGATCATTGTGTTGTGAAAAAGTTTCAATTGTGCCCATGTAAGTTTTATGGTTTAAATTTGAACTTAAAGGTTTTGTTTTGAAATTTAAATAGTTAAAACCCTAATGTTTTGAAATGTTCTAAAACTTGCCCTCAAGTTTTGGAATTTAAAAGTTGATTAACAGTTTAATTTAGAAATGTTAAATTCTAAAACCCTAGTATTGTTTTGAAAAGTTCAGATCACACCCTTATGGTTTTATTAATTAATTAAAGTGTATAGTTAAAGGAGGTTTAATAAATCCATAAAGTTTTGGTTCACAATTTAATCAAACTAAAAGTATAATTGTTAAATTTGACCACCTAATATTTTTAAAGTGTAAAATACACCCTATACTATATACAACATTAAAAGTCTAATATTATATATATATATATATATATATATATATATATATATATATATATATATATATATGAGTAAACAGTCAGTCTTACCGTTAGTAGGCCTCATTCACGAAGCTGGTCTATAAGAGGTGTTTAAGGAAATTGCCTATAAAATGGCGATTGAATGGGTATCCACTCTTACCCACCCCACTCTTGACTAGTGGAGGGTCGTTAGCCAAACGGGTAGGATAGGACAGAAACCTTCCATTATAAGTATAATGAAATACAAAAGTAACTAAATGCTTTTAAAAAAATTCCCAATCTTAGTTACTTTAGGAAAAAGTGAATTGATGAAATTCCATGAAATTACACTTTGTGCCCTTGAGAAGACGTTAGTGGAGCGTGTGTGGTTAACCGGCACACTAAATGGTTCTAAGCAAAGGTAGCAAATGGTAAATCAATGTTTGTCATAGTTCAGTGGAGCGTGTGTGGTTAACCGGCACATCGGATAGGTGACTGTAACATGTGGGGGCACCATGTAGATTTGCATGGTTATTCACACCCGCTTTGTGATCCTCGGCATCCCAGTCACAAACTAGAGGGGCATATCGAGATTAAAAATGCCATTGAAATGTTCAATGAATCTCAAAAGATCTAGGAATTTTCAATAGATTTAAAACTTAAGTTTCTTTTTCGTTTTTCATGGTGGAAATTGGTAAATCGTCATTTACCTACCTTCAAATATTCTGCAACTAGATTACGACATCCCTTTTCTAGGTTGTAGAGTATTGTGTTGTGTCCTAGCCTTAATATCTCATTTGGGTGACTTATTAAGGACTCAATCAATCAACTAACTTGAATTTAATTTTTCTCCCGTTTTGTAGATGTCAAAGTACGACAACTATGGTATTACCAAATCACGTGGAACAAGCTTTCCACATGAAGATGATATTCCACGATTCGATCAAGGAACAAGAGATCATGCTTCACTTCCTCCACCTCCTCCAATTATTCTCCCTAACCCACAAGTTCGAAGGCTTGAAAAGTTCAAGCTTACTCAAGCCCTTTTGGCAAGTAAACATGAAGAAGGAAGGTCGGTGTGTGCACACGTCTTAGAGATGAAGTCACACATTGATAGGTTAAGAATGGTGGGATCCGTTGTCTGTGAGGAGCTGGCTGTTGACTGGGTTCTTCAGTCGCTTCATAACTCATATAGTGAGTTCGCAAGAGAGTACTGTATGATGAACCACGACGTGACCCTTATAGATCTCACCTACATGCTTATTGCTGCTGAATCAACAATGGTTTGGCGCACTGGAAAAGCAAAATTGATTGGTGAATCTACCTTCCAAACCTCTATGGATATAGGCAATGGAAATGAAAGGCATGCCATGATCAAAAAGTTTGATCATAAGAGAAAGGCAAAGTCTAAAGTAGTTCCATGTGCTGTTCCAAAAGAGTCAGTTTGCTTTCATTGCCAAGAGAAGGGGCAGTGGAGACGAAGCTGCCCTATTTACCTAAGAGATCTAAGAGATGGGAGAGTCAAAATGTATGGCACTGCTTTAGGTAAAACCCATTAACTAACTCTTTTAAGTTCCCATTCTAGATTCTTAATACATAATGTGATAAGATTACAATTGATGTTTTGTAGGATCGAAGAACAGAGAGGAAGCTTAAAGGAAGAAGTGAGCGGAATCTAATCGTGAAGAAATGGATTTCGATCTCATTGCTTGAAGATTGGATTCTTGAGCTACTACTTGGAGTTAGAATAGATTGCTATGAAATATATATTAACATAGTTTTTCAATGAATTGCATTGTAAGGACAAATTTTTCCGCAATAAAATAAATTTCGATTTTATATTATTTATTTATCCTTGCAATGGCGTATATGAAAAATTGATGTTTGAAGGTTTCTATAATTAGCAATAATGGATTTGATTCTTAATTATGTTGTTTGTGGAAATGTCGAGAATTTACCAAATAGGGAGAGTTTCTCATCGCCCAAGTTTCAATTGGACAGAAACTTGGAATCACGCAACATAGTTGCACGATGAATGAGAAATTTCATATTTGGAAATTAGACTAATTCGTTGACAAAGTGTCAAGTGAAGGACTAGGAGATCGAGTACACAAAGTTGTGTCTTGATCAAGTCCACCACAAGAGTGATAAAGATATTCGTCATGATTTACTAAAGGTTTAGTAAATATGATTATACTTACAAGATTAAGTGTAATTTTGAATTAATTGAAAGAGTTTAAATCAATAGCAGAACGAATAAGAAGAATCAAGTAGGCAGAAAGATAAAAGTTTCTCTATTCTAAGAAGAAGGGAGAGTACCTTTTATTATGTTTTATGATAGGTCGTAATGATTAAGAACCATATCTCAATTGATCCTCTAAGTGAGTCTTAGTACAATTGTATGTCTGAGAAGAGGAATCAAGAATTGAAGAAATGGTTAAATCAAAAGGCCAATCATATTTCGTTCCAAAACAAGTCTTAAAGTTAAGATTGTGACATTGAGTGACAAGTATTAGGAAGGTTTATAACATTCATCAAATGTGGAAAGTTGTGATGTATTGGATAAGACAAAAACCAATTGGGACCAATTTTATGAAGTGTTTTGTTTTGATAAAAGCTACACTAACTCTTGAATATTTGTTTGTCAAGAAATGTTTATTGACAAGAGAATCTTATATGTCAGGAAGTCAGTGGGAGTCTTAATGGTCTTGAAAGGTTTCAAGAACAAATTAAAATTAAACCTTATTGATCATCACTAGCACACGACTTGAGGTTTACAACCTATCGTGTTGACACTATCTTGTTTCTGTGCGATTCCAATTGAGTTAATTATGCATGTGAGTTCTATGAGTTCTCATTTGAATACATAAAAGGAAAGGACCTTGATCAATGGAAAGTACATTGATAGGAAATGGTGAGCTGCTTAACTACTTGGAAGACATGGTGGGCACTCGTGTTACCATAAGGCAAGAAATCAAGATTGAGAAGGTTCGGTCCATATGAGTTTGGATTTGTCACAAACATTGGTTTTGACAAATTCGCATGGATAGGAACACATACACCATTAAAATCTAAGTGTCATAAGATTCCCTCCTTCATGAACATGACTGTGAGGAAATGCTTTCACTGAGAGAGATTTTAAGAAGATAGTGAAAATTGTATTCTCGAATTCGATTATGGTTACGGTATCCCTTTCCATGATTCGAATTATGAGATTTGGCAATTAGTCTGAATTGTTTAGATACACATATGAGCTATCTAAGGCAAAGGTGTATAAGATTAAGAATCTTTGATAAAGGATTATCAAAGCATTAGGTATTAGAAATATGAACTTAAGAAATTCAATAGGTATTGTTTTTCTGGAAGTTAAGCTGTTTTTTTAATACATGTCAAAGCTAGTGGGATCATAAGTGTTATGCTTATGTGATAGATAATCATCATAGTGGGAGCATAAATGTTGTGCTTGTATGATTATTATGGCAAGTATTACAAGTTAGCAATATTAATTATAGAAAACAAGAGTTATATTTTGCAAAGTCGTAAGGGTTGAAAAATTGTTTTGCTATAATTAAGGGAGAGAATATTATGCTTCATTTCAAATCTAAAGGCTTAGGTTGTGGAATGTTAATAAATTTAGTCAAGGATACATAGTGCGTTCTCAAATTTCGATTATGATTATGACATCCCTCTTCATAGTTCGAATTATGAGAACGTGACACATAAAATATTATGGCAAAAGATTTATAAAGTATCGTATCTTTATGTAAGACATTATGCATCGTGTCCCATACGCTTCGGGTATAGGATTGATTGAAAATGCTATAATATTTGACCATTCTAAAATTTTCCAAATGTCTAGCGCATTTAGAGGGAAAAAGGACAAGAATCGGTTTTGACTAAGATAATTAAACAACTATTAAAGTTCGATCCAAATCTCGCTGAGGATTGGTCGCTTGTGAGTAGTTGGAAGTATGATATTGGATGTACCATATCGACGTTATTATGAATAGATAAGATTCTATTAAGAATAAGTTGTCATATGGCAAATATGAAAATGTTTCCATATTAGGAGTTGGATATTGAGAGTCTATGTCTAGATTAGAAAACCTTATGCAAAAGGATGTTCAAAGGAATGTACTTTGAGTGAGAGACATCACGTCTATGGAGTTGTATTGTAACAATCTCAAATAGAGAACTTTGTAATTTCATTGACAATAGTCGTTGTGATTTTTGTGCTATGACATTATGAAAGGATCATTACATAAAATGTTAGAATCTAGCATATTTTATAAGATGCAAGAATTTGATATTCTTTCACTTGTGAAAAGGATTGGAAGTTGTGAAATGAGTATGATTGGAAATGTGTTCATTTGATCTATTTCACAAAGTAAGAACTGTAGGTAAACATTGTGTGCATGCTAAGAGCATGGGACAAGTGTAGTAATAATATAATTAAGAAGTTGATTACCCGAAACAACAAATAATGAGTAATCAATATGGTGATTAAATAAAATGTTTATTTATACCCAAAGTTTGGGGCCATATGGGATTAGTATTATTCTTGTGTTTCACTTTGCATGTTTTGACTTCCTGAATAATTAATTATTTCAGAATAATCAAATTGTTCAAACGGACCACAGTCGTTCATATGTTGGAAGTATGTATGAATGAAGACTGTCATGAATTGGTGTGTGGATTGTCTAAAGTGTATTAGACATAAGCAAATGTTTGCTGCAACGTTCATGAGTGCTTATGAATACGATTTGAGCATTGGATTAAACCCACGCTCACTTGGATCACTTCATGAATTATATCACGAATGATTGGTGAGACGATAACATCTTATATTCTTGAAACCGAGATGTGTAAGTTGTATCTTGCGAATCGGTTGCACATTGATAATATGTAAACGCGCCAGTAACTTGGTGTTATAAAACATATTGTTGTGTGTGATTCGGTAAGTGAGTGCAAGCGAGCATTGAGTCAAAGTTTATCTGTTCCTTTTATCCAAAGTAGGATAAAAGCGATATCTTTGGGCCCCTCGATGATTTAGTGATGGCACCTAAGTGCTTGGCCAAGCCGGGACTAAATTGATGGTTCAATTGTAGTCTGTTGTCAGTCGTCATAAATCGGAAGTCGGGAAATAGTATAGAGAGAATGATTAAGTTCATGTTTCATACTAGAATGGAGGAATATATGATCCCTTATCTAAAGGACACACGTATCTGATAAGATCAGAGTTGACAACGGCTTTGGAAAGCTACGATTGCAGATCAGGATCTGAAGTCATACGCAGAATAGTTATTAGACTTATCCAAGTGAGAGACTGTTGGATTAGTGTCTAAGTCCATAACTATTTTGGTATGTACTTGATCCGATGGTGCATGGTCCTTTTGGGTTGCCTTCACAAAAGCAACTTGATAGGATGAATTATGGAGAGAAAGGATTAATTATGATTTATTAATATATTAGGAGAATAATATATTAAAGGAGAAATCATATTGTTTAATTAATATTAGTCAAGAATTAATTGATAATTAATTTTGTGGCTAAAAGAGATTAATTAAACTTACTAGAACTGTAATTATAAGATAATTGCAATTGGGCTGTGGATTACTTAATAATATATAAGTTGGACGAATTCTATGGGGAAGCCCATTAAAATTCGTCCAAGGGATATGCTAAAGCAATCCATGTGCTGCTTAGGGCTTAAGCAGTCAGATTAGGGTTTCCTAGTTGAAAACCCTAATAGCCTACATGTATATATAGCACCCTTAAGCCCCAAAAACGTGGCTAACAGTTCCTCTAGGGTTTTGGACGTTTTTGGGCAGCCTCCTCTCTCCTTATTCTTCATCCTCTTGCTCTTGGTGTTTGTGAGCCATTAGAGGAGTGACATTTGTGACTCTAAGCTTTCTAAAGTCATTACAAGGAGGAATTGAGATTGTTATTGCTACATAACAATCAAAGGTAATTCTTTAAACCCTAATTTCAGTTTATAATATGTTAGATCTAAGATTGTAAGTCTTGGATACATTGCATGTACAATAGAGAAACCTAGATCCAAGCATTAGGGTTTGTATGAGCATATAGGATTGTTCGTATGTAAAAAACCCATCAACTGAAGCGCGCACCCATACACGAGTAGAAACACCCACCACGCTTGTACTTCGGTCTTGGAGGAAGAGGAGGACAGAGGGGCGACGAAAGAATGGTAGTACGAAATAGAGGTAGTGGCGGCGATGCAATCCAAGCCTAGTACCGGCAGTGACAAAACAACAACAAGGAAGGAATGAAGAAGTGAGAGGTGCACAACCTCTAACCAGAACAATAGCAACGACGGTGCTCAGCTTCGCTCCTTCGTCTTCGACATACGCGACATTGTCTCACGGGTGTTGGGTTTTGAGCAATCTAACACTTCCTAAGTGTGCATGCAACCCTAATAAACCTTGGATCTATGTTTGTCTAAATACATGCAAAATAATAATTTTCCAAGGTTTATAACCTATCTAACATGGCATGGGTAACATTTCAACATAAAAAGTTAGAAGAGATTACATACCTTTTTGATGAGTTTGGTTCTAGAGGAGTTTGAGGGCCAAGCACCAATAGTGTGAATGCCTCAAATGGAATCACAAAACACCACAAACTCTTGGAAAACTTTGAGAGAGTATACACACTTTGTATTTTCGGCCACACACAAGCACACACACACACACTAGTTCACTAGTTTCCATTTCATGCACCATAAGCATGCTTATATAGTGTACATGGTTAGGGTGAAACCCTAATAACCCATGACCTTTCCTTTTCCAAGGATCCATGGGTTAAAAGCTCCATGGATCATCCATGGACTTCCATCAAAGCCTAGCCCATTAACAAATGAGTGTTAGCCCACACCGTATAAAACCAATAGCCCATAATCTAATTAGTCTTCCTTTTAATCTCTAAATTAATTCATAATTAATTTAAGACTATTACTAATTAAATAACATAACTTCATATTAATATATTATAAATTATAATATATTAATAAACATATGTGTATAACTCTCATAAAATTATCCATAAATAGTTTGGATGAGATGCAACCCAAATGGACCATGCCGGTCGGGTCAAGTATATACCAAATAAGTTATGGACTTAGACAGCTTATCCAACAGACTCCCACTTGGATAAGTCTAATAACTGTATTTGCCTATATAACTTCAGGAACCAACCAGCAATCGTAGCTCTCGAAAACTCCGTTGAACTATGAAGCGCCATTTTAAGACAAGTGATCATATAATCCTCTGTTTTCATGATATCAGCCGGACAAACACATGGAACTATGTCTTGCTTATTGTCTGGCAGTTGTTTCTCGATTTCCGATTTGTTTGACAAAGAAATTTACTGAACACATCAGTTTAGTTCTGACCGGGCCCGGTACATGGGTCAACACAAAATCATCGAGGGGCCCAGATATCGCTTCTATTTCTAGAAGGAACAGATAAACTTCGACTCATATGCTTGTTCTACTACTTGTTGAATTGTACACAAAGGCACGTTTTATAACATCAAGTTACTGATGCGTTTTCGTGCAATCAATGCACAACCAACTCACAGGTAACAACTCATATCTCTAGGTTTGAAGACTTATATGATATTATCATCTCACGATCACTCAAGATAAATTCCATGAAGTGATACAAGTGAGCGTGGGTTTATACCAATACTCATAACTTATGAGTACTCATGAACGTTGCAGCAACCATTGCCATGTCTAAACACCTTTAGCCATCTACAATCCCAATTCATGACAATCTTGATTCATACCTACTTCCGACGTATGACCGATTGTGGAGGTTTGAATAAGTTAATTATTCTGGAAGTCAAAACATGCAAAACTGAAACAATAGTAAATAATTGACAATGATAGTAACACTTTACTCATAAATAAATCACAAATTTTATTCATCATCAAACGTCGATTACATCTTACAAGTTTCAGGAAAACTATCTAATCTGTAAAACTAATATCGTCCCTCAGCCCGATGCGCCTCGCATGCTGAAAATGCTTAACCCTCGTCAGTCCCTTCGTAAGGGGATCTGCAAGATTCTCATCCGACAATATCCTCCTTGCCACGAGGAGTCCTTCTTCAATCTTGTGTCTTATGAAGTGATATTTTCTGTCAATGTGTCGGGATCTGCCATGATCTCTCGGTTCCTTGGCTAAGGCAACCGCACAATTGTTGTCACAGAAAATCTCCATAGGTTCTTTAATAGCTGGTACAACTCCAAGGTCTCCGATGAAGTTCTTTAGCCATATCGCCTCCTTTGCTGCTTCACTCGCTGCTATATACTCTGATTCACAAGTCGAATCAGCCACCGTCTCCTGCTTGGAACTCTTCCAAGAAATTGCCCCTCCATTTAAGGTAAAGATCCAGCCCGACTGAGAGCGGAAGTTATCCCTATCAGTCTGAAAACCATCATCACTATACCCTAACACTCTCAAGTCATCACTCCCACCAAGGGTAAGGATCCAATCCTTAGTCCTCCGCAGATATTTGAGAATGTTCTTTACCGTGGTCCAATGAGCCTTGCCAGGGTTCCCCTGATACCTGCTGACCATGCTCAAAGCAAATGCCACATCAGGGCGGGTACAAGTCATATCATACATGATCGAGCCAACAGCGGAAGCATATGGTAATTGGCTCATCTCAGCTATCTCTGCCTCTGTACTCGGACTCTGAGTCTTACTTAGTTTGGCATTGCTTTGGATCGGTAAATCTCCTTTCTTGGAATTCTGCATGTTGAACCTTTTCAACACCTTATCCAAGTAGGTACTCTGACTAAGTCCAATTAGTCTTTTACTCCTTTCTCTTAATATCCTTATCCCTAGGATATAGGTAGCCTCCCCTAGGTACTTCATAGCAAAGCACTTCCCAAGCCAGGAGTTAACCTCCTGCAAGGTTGGGATGTCATTTCCTATAAGTAGTATGTCATCCACATACAGTACCAAGAAGCTAACTATACTCCCACTAGCTCTGACATACACGCAAGACTCATCTTCACTTCTCGAGAAACCAAACTCTTTGACCTTCTCATCAAAACAAAGATTCCAGCTACGAGATGCTTGTTTTAATCCATAAATGGACTTCTTAAGCTTGCATACTCTATTTGGGTACTCTGCACTGACAAAACCCTCTGGCTGATTCATGTACACATCCTCAGCCAACTTTCCATTAAGGAAAGCGGTTTTGACATCCATTTGCCATATTTCATAATCATGAAATGCTGCAATGGCTAGCATAACCCTAATAGACTTAATCTTTGCTACCGGAGAGAAGGTTTCATCATAATCAATACCCTGAGTCTGAGTAAAACCCTTCGCAACCAGTCGAGCCTTATAAGTATGCACTTTTCCTTCCATGTCGGTCTTCTTCTTGAAGATCCATTTGCACCCGACTGTTTTACGGCCTGGTACATTGTCAACCAAGTTCCAAACTTGATTGTCATATATGGACTGAATCTCGCTGTCCATAGCCTCCTTCCATTTAGCAGACTTCGGGCCTGCCATGGCTTCCTTAACACTGCTAGGTTCATCCAAATTTACCAGTGTACTATCGCTGATAAACATATCACCTTCCGTAGTAATATGAAAGCCATAATAAAACGAAGGTGTGTTCCTAACCCGTGTGGAACGCCACGGAGGTAAAGACATGTCAGCTTGCTCAACAGGAGTTTCCTCCTCAGGTTGATTGCTAGTGTCTGAGGTTCCTTCACCAATTGCTTCTTGAATTTCTTCAAGATCAATTTGCCTCCCACTGTCTCCTTGGCTTATAAATTCTCTCTCACGAAAGACCCCTCTTCTTGCTACAAAGACCACATTCTCATTGGGTCTGTAGAAGAGGTAACCGAAGGATTTCTGTGGGTAGCCGATGAAAATACACCTTTCACTTCGGGGTTCGAGCTTATCATGAGTCTCACGCCTCACGAAAGCCTCGCAACCCCAAATCCTGATGTGGTTCAAATTGGGAACCTTCCCAGTCCACATCTCATGAGGTGTTTTGGTAACCTTCTTTGTAGGGACTAGATTAAGGATATGGGCGGCAGTCTCTAAGGCATACCCCCAAAAAGAGATTGGTAGCGAAACTCGACTCATCATAGAGCGAACCATGTCCAACAAGGTTCGATTACGCCTCTCAGCTACACCATTCAGCTGTGGTGTCCTGGGAGGAGTCAATTGTGAGACAATCCCACACTCCTTAAGATAGTCAAGGAACTCGGTACTAAGATACTCACCACCTCGATCGGATCGAAGCGTCTTAATGTTCCTGCCCAACTGATTTTCTACTTCCTGTTTAAATTCCTTAAACCTTTCAAAGGTTTCTGACTTATGTTTGATTAAGTAGACATACCCATATCTACTAAAATCATCAATAAAAGTCACATAATACCGATTAGCATCCCTTGTGGCGGTTTTGAATGGCCCACATACATCAGTATGTATTAGGTCCAACAAACCCTCACCCCTTTCACAAGTTCCAGTGAAGGGTGATTTTGTCATCTTTCCAAGTAGACAAGATTCACAACTATCATCCGATTTAAGATCGAATGATTCCAAAACTCCACTCTTTTGGAGTTGGCCTATGCGTTTCTTGTTTACATGTCCAAGACGACAATGCCACAATGATGCTTTATCTAGGCTAGTAGAAGAATCAATATACAACACTAAGTTGTCTACAATCGACACAGTTTCATACACACCATCACAAGGTAACGCTTTAAAATAAAACACATTTTTAAAGAAAGCATTAATACCACCACATTCATTATCAAACGAAAAGGTAAAACCTTGTTTGTACAAAGCATGAAAAGAAATAATATTTCTCGCCATTTCAGACGAGTACACACATTTATTCAAATCTAATTTTAACCCATTATTAAGCAACAAAGTATAAACTCCAATCTTGGAAACAGGTGAAGCCTTCCTATTCCCCATGATCAAGTTTATCTTCCCGTGCTCCACATCCTCACTTCTTCTTAGGCCCTGCATATCAGAACATATGTGAATACCACATCCTGTATCAAGCACCCAAGAGTTAGAATATGATGAGTAATTAGACAATATTGTGTAAATACCTGCATGGGTGGGTTTCACTTTCCCATCCTTTAGATCCTGCAAGTACTTAGGGCAGTTTCGCTTCCAGTGTGCCTTTTCATGGCAATAGAAACATTCAGCATCCTTGGGAATGGCAGAAGGAGTGACAGAACCGCTCTTGGTCTTCGATGAGGAGCCTTCAAGAGACTTTCCCTTGGTACCCTTCGAAGGGTGCTTCCTCTTTTTCCCTTTGCCTTGCCCGATAGCCAAAACAGGGGTAGATGTTGGAGTAGGAGTAGTAGAGGTAACAACCGCCTTGCCCTTAAGACCGGTTTCTGCGGTCTTCAAGAGTCCTTGAAGCTTGCTGAGGGTAACTTCCTCCTTGTTCATATGATATGTCATACGAAAATGGTCATAACAAGAAGGTAAGGAGTGCAAAATGATGTCAATTGCCAACTCCTCAGGGATGTTCACATTCAGCTTCAGCAAACGGTCCACATACCTTTGCATCTTTTGCATGTGAGCCGTGACGGAATCACCGTCCTTCATGCGGGTAGTTATTATGGAGGAGATTATTTCATACCGCTCCTGACGAGCACTCTGATGTTACCTTTCCATCAGGTCTTGGTGCATCTCAAAAGGGTAGAAATCTTCATATGACTTTTGGAGCTCGGCTGTCATCGTGGCCATCATGATACATGCCACCTTAGTAGCATCTCTTTCATGTGTCCTGAATTCAGCAATCTCCTCGGGAGTAGCAGTAGACTCATCAAGCTCTTTTAACTCCTTATCGAGGACATATTCCTTGTCCTCATAACAAGTAACCATCCTGATGCTCCTAATCCAATCCATGAAGTTGGAACCATAAAAGATGACCCTCCCACAAAGATTCATGAGAGAGAAAGAACCAGTTGGGTTAGAGCCTGAAGCATTAGTGTTGGAAGACATCTGAAGGAAGAAAGCAAGTTTAGATTAGATATATAGAATCCTTAATAAGACACCCAAATGTAATATTAAGGCTAGGACCCAATCACAATATATTATACTTAGAAGAGGGATGCCGTAATCTAAGTAATAATATATTTGAAAGGTAGGTGAATGACGATTCACCAATTTCCACCATCAAAAACAAAATGAATTATTAGGTTTTAATTGGATTTGAAATTCCTAGATTCTTTAGAGATTCATTGAACTTTTCAATGGCATGTTTCAATCTCGATTGTGCCCTTCAAGTTTTGTGACTGGGATGCCGAGGATCACAAAACAAGGTGTGAATAACCATGCTAATTCACTTGGTACCCTTAATATTATCACCTAATCAATGTGCCGGTAAACCACACACGCTCCATTGATCCATGACAAACATTAAGTCACCCTTCGTGATCCTTACTAGTCCAAGTTAGTGTGCCGGTTAACCACACACGCTCCACCAACGACTTGGTAAGGTACAAAGTGTGAATTCCATGGACTAGCACCATGTTCACATTTTTCCTAAAATAACTAAGATTGGGAATTAAAAAGGTTTAGTTACTTTATAATAATCATTATACTTTTAATGAGGATTTAAAGTCATTGTCCTACCCGTTCGGCTAACGACCCTCCACCAGTCAAGCAAGCGGTGGGTGAGAATGGACACCCATTAAGTCACCATTTTATAGGCAACAACCTTATACCCACCTTATAGACCGGCTTCGTGAATGAGGCCTACTAACGGTAGAACGACTTATTCTTATACATATATATAATAATTAACCATTAATGTTATAAATAGTATAAGGGTTGAATTTTAACTATTAAAACTCTAAGGGTTGGAATTAAAGTTTATTAAAGTGTGTGAAACTTTACAAATTCCAAAACTTGAGGACAAGTTTTGTAACTATCCAAAACTTTTCATTTCATAACTTATGAATTAAAGGTTCATAAAAATGAAGACTCTTCACTTTCATGTAACTTATGTGTTTAAATGTGTGTGTTAAAGAAAGTGACCTTTGGATATCCATAACTTGAGGACAAATTATGGACTCCATTAAAACACATAAATGATCAAGAATTAATTCTAAACAATTCAGCAAATAATTCCTATCATCTTGTAAATTCATAAGAACATGAACATGATCATCAAAATTTCAAGAATTATATTAACAAATAAAAATCATGGAATTTTGATATATGCTATTGTAAATGGATTAGAACAACCATTACACCAACTAAAACAAGTTTTAAAACACCAAAACAGTTTAGGGTAATGTTTCTAGTCCATTTCCAGCAGCAAAAGTCGAAAATCTGCACTCTGTCGCTCCTACTCGTCGAGTGCATGAACCTACTCGGCGAGTAGGTTGAAGATACACATGGACTCGGCGAGTCCCCCCATGGACTCGGCGAGTTCATCAGTCAGACAACAAGTTTTTCGACTTTTTCAACTATTTTGCATCAAGTATCAAACAAGCAAGCCTAGGCTCTGATACCACTGTTGGGTTTTGAGCAATCTAACACTTCCTAAGTGTGCATGCAACCCTAATAAACCTTGGATCCATGTTTGTCTAAATACATGCAAAATAATAATTTTCCAAGGTTTATAACCTATCTAACATGGCATGGGGAACATTTCAACATAAAAAGTTAGAAGAGATTACATACCTTTTTGATGAGTTTGGTTCTAGAGGAGTTTGAGGGCCAAGCACCAATAGTGTGAATGCCTCAAATGGAATCACAAAACACCACAAACTCTTGGAAAACTTTGAGAGAGTATACACACTTTGTATTTTCGGCCACACACAAGCACACACACACTAGTTCACTAGTTTCCATTTCATGCACCATAAGCATGCTTATATAGTGTACATGGTTAGGGTGAAACCCTAATAACCCATGACCTTTCCTTTTCCAAGGATCCATGGGTTAAAAGCTCCATGGATCATCCATGGACTTCCATCAAAGCCTAGCCCATTAACAAATGAGTGTTAGCCCACACCATATAAAACCAATAACCCATAATCTAATTAGTCTTCCTTTTAATCTCTAAATTAATTCATAATTAATTTAAGAATAATACTAATTAAATAACATAACTTCATATTAATATATTATAACTTATAATATATTAATAAACATATGTGTATAACTCTCATAAAATTATCCATAAATAGTTTGGATGAGATGCAACCCAAATGGACCATGCCGGTCGGGTCAAGTATATACCAAATAAGTTATGGACTTAGACACCTTATCCAACAACGGGTTCGCCGATCTTCGATACCACCGACAACAAAGGTTTGTCGGGTCTTGGCTGATTGGAAAAACAAGAAGGGGGTGGTGGCGGCTGGAGACGAGATGTGGTGGCTGAAAAAATGGTTCTAGGGTTAGGGTTAGATGAAGTTGCGTTTTTAAATGGATGCAAAGAAGAAGGTGACGGGTTATGACCCCGTCCATATACAACTTAAGCCCAAAATTCACTTTCAGTCCTTCCCTCTCAATTTCTTCTCAACTTAGGTCCATAACTTACCAAACAGCCCCCAACTGTCAGAATTCATTACAATTCAAGTCCTAATATTACAATATAGACCCCAAATTCTAGAATTTATACCATTTAACTCCTTATGGCTAATGCTGATAAATTACTACGGAAATAGGGCTAAAATAAAATAAGATTTAAAATACATCTCGGGGTTTTAGGGCTTATTATTTATTAATTTTTATTTATTTGTTTATTATTATCCTTATTTATTTATTTATTTACTTATTTTATTTTATTTATTTCATTTTTAAACGGAATGTTACATTATCCATAAGAATGGTCCCAACAAAGAAGATCCAATCTTTAAGTCTCAAAGAGACCCAAAAGTGCATCCTTTTCAGCTTAATCCATTAAGTACAAGTCTCAAACCTTTAGATCTGAAACCAAATGATGTTTAGATGGATAAAGTTTCCAACGTTATCCATAACAAGGTCACAGAATTTCAAAATCTAAACTTGATGCACTTAAAGTGACCAAAAGCTCATAACACCCAAAACTAGCTAGATCTAACAATTTCAACATCAAGATTCAAACTTTATACATCTATAAGAAATATCATAGTGAACAACATCTGGATCTACAAGCTCTAATGATACCAACACTTCTTCAATGAGTTCCTTCTTCTCCAAGGTGCACCAAGAACACTCTAAAGCACTTAAAACACTTTCTTTTTGCTCACAAGGCTCAATCTAGGGTTAGAGTTACAAGAGAGGCTGTTGGAGAGGTGGGGGTTGGGAATGGAATGGGTTGGGGAAGTTAAGGAGCTTAAATATGGCTTAAACCATGAAAATAGGGTTTGGGCACTGATCGTGTATGCCCAACATACTCAAATTATGCCGAACGTAGTAGGGGTGCCCCATTATGCCCAACGTACACTTTGAGTACGCCCAACGTACGTGGCTAAACCCCAAAACAACCCTAACTTCAAACGGTCATAACTTCTTCGTTCTAACTCCATTTTCGACGATCTTTATATCCACATAAAGGTATTGAAGAGCTCTACAGTATTATATACATATCTTGGACTAAAAACTTCTTGAACAAAAATCCATATTTCATGCAAGAACCCGACCTATGACTTTTCCCGTTTTACCCTTTGACTCCAAAACACAATTTAAAGGTTTAGATCTCATAACCATCATTACCTCCTTCCAAAAGGTTTAAACATCGCCTCCTTAAGGCCGAAAGCCTTTATACAATCGACTTCTAGCCGACGACCCTGAATCACATAATGATCCCAAACAAGGTGTTACACGTAAGTTGGCTGCCATTGACCATGGGTCAAATGGTCACCATGGCGTGGTGAATACCCCACGACGGGGAGATCCTGAGGCCAGAAAACAGATTTTAACCTGTTAAGAGCTTAATTTGATCCATTTGAAATGGGGGAGGGGATTAGGAGCCCAAAGGTCACGATTTTGTTGGCAATTTCATGCCGAGAGAAGCTATAGATTGTGGGTTGTTAGGATTTTCATCTTATCAACAATAAGGTATGATTTCTCTATTTTGAGGAAATGTTTAAATTGGTTAGATTGATTGGTTTGATCAACCTATAGATTGAGTATGATGCTATTGATAGTGCCTAGAAGCTTTAACCAAGCTTTGGAAGTGATTGTCATGGTGAAATCAATCCAATGAGGGTTAGGGTTTGAAACCCTAACTAGTCATTAATGATTGATGCGTTAGATGTTAGATTATGATGAAATAGGTAGTATGGGATGTTTAATTCATTGTTTGTGTTAGATTAGAAATAGAAAATGCGAAGTTAGAAATATGATCCATTAAATGGTCGTTTTGACGATAAGTGTCATTAAGCTCTTAATAGGATAAGACATGTATTAAGAAGATTGAATATGTGTATGAATAGGCCTAAGAGCAAAGAATATGGATCAAGGTGCATCAATCAAAGAATGGATCCAATGGTAAGTTATTACACTCACTCCCTCTCTCTTGATTATGTTATACATATTTATATGTTTTTATGTATGTTTGTAAGTAAGTATCATGTATCTGAGCATGATATACAGAAATAACATATAGGAATATATGTACTATAATCTTATGTAAAATTATGTACTTGTGGTTATACATTTAAGATCATGTAGCTGAGTATGTATGTATAACGAAAGTATGTACAAATGTATAAGGGAAGGATAAGGGTATTATAAGTAATACCTATAAGAGTAGATAAAGAAAGAATAGGATTATATGTATTACAATCCTGAGATAAAGAGAAGAATGTCCATGGGACAAGTATTATGTGATGAGTCACATAATAGAGATAAATATGCTTAGAAATATGATTCCTGTAGGAATGAGATACAAATTCTTACGGGAATAAGAGTAGTATTCCATCGGGAATAGAGAGTATGATTCCTACGGGAATAAGAGTATTGTAACATCCCAAAACTAACAGAAAAATTTTCATTTTTTAATAGGAAAAACATTTAATATATATGTCATAAAAGATCATCAATGCCAAACAGTGTTTCAAAAGGAACATCAGAGTATCATCAAACCATGAGAGTGAAATCTCTTGTGGATGCGATGTAATCATGCCGGACCTTTCCTTCTTGAACTAAAAGTTGTTAAACTACAAAACCGTAAGCACAAAGCTTAGTGAGTTCCCCAAAATACCACATACCAAATAAATGGACCTAGCCCATACAAGCAAATGGGCCAAACCAACATATAACAAATGGGCCAAGCCTAATAATAAATGGGCCCAAACCAACATACAAATGGGCCCCTCATAATAATAAATGGGCCCAACTCAACATATAATAGATGGGCCTAACACACCATACATAATAATCGGCCCAACCCAACATACATAATAATGGGCCCAACCCAAACCTACACATGCAAGAGTCACAAAAACAACTAGTACAATTCAGTGGGCCGCCATTGGTGTCTTCGACCCACGAGCATAATGAGAAGACCCACCTCAATTCTACAGACAAACAATCCTCACACACGGCTGTCGGAACTGGAACTCCTCACTCTAAACAATACCCAATAAGACCCTAATTAGCGATCAAGGTAATGAATTATACATGAGGGTCTTAATCATAACATTCTTACTTTTTTAGGGGTAAAAGACCATTTTACCCTTCTAAGCATAGGGCCCACTTTACTTGGCCCTTAATCCAATTGTTATTAACCAAGAACAATTGTTAATATAACAATCAACCTTGAACCTTTCTTTATTCGAGCTGCTTGTCTTATACTGAACAACCCCTCCCCCTCAAGGCATCTTTTTCCAATAGCGAGATTAAGCACGTCTGTGTCGTCGAATATATGTAGAAGCTCGATCTTTTGAACTGGGTCTACCATCTGTGATGGAATGTTGACATTATCAATGCCTGGACATGAAGGCAAAGGGGGCATACTATCCAATATGGTATCTAAATACATATGTTTAGGTTCATCATCCGATTCTTCTCCATCAAAATTATTCTCTAGGTCAGATATATCTAAACAACAATCTACAAACTCCCCGTATCCATCTAGTTCAACATCATTCAAAAAACAAAACTTTTTTTGTTCTAAGTTTCAATATCGACCTGATTAACTATACATTGTGGTTTGTGCTCAAAATAATCATGTGCACCCACATCATTAAATGTATGTACTAACATCATTATCACTAACGTACTTATAATTCTCAGGTTCCACATATAGAATCGGTTGATGCATAATGTTTCTGTTTTCAACAACACTATGATATTGGGGGTACACTATGAGTGATGAGAGTACACATTGAATTGTTGCTCCCTTTTCTGTTGAATATGTTTGTAGTAGATGACTTTTCTATATCGTTGCCTTAATTAGCACCATCACCTTCATCAACCATCATATACATAGGTTTTCCTCCAACCACATTAATTACCTTAATTAGGGGTATGATATCACCATCATCAACTATGGTACAATAATACTACAAGGATGTTAGAAAGAAAAAGTAACAATTCGATTTATCTACCAAACCAGTCTTATTTTTCACAAAATTTAGAGTTATTAAAATTGGTGGTCTTTAAAATATCACACCATAATTAGTTGTATTTCTTGCTAGTATAACTAAAATGAAATATTCAACAGAACTCATTTTGATAATTAAAAAATAACACTCATATTTTATTTTCTAAAAAATATTACGAACAAAAATGATCAAGATACCATATGTCAAAAAAATTATAACCGCGATGTTACCTTTACGACTTTCATGATAATTTTCTTAGCTTTCAAAAAAAATGTGGTTTTCTAAATATATATTGTATTTTAGTGGATAATCATTTATTTGAGATTTTCTAATATGTGTATATATAAGAACTATTAATTATGGAAAATATTACCATCATTAAATATAAGAACTATTAATTATGGAAAATATTACCATCATTAAATGTGAAATTCATTAATTATGAAAATATTTTTTATAATTAATTATATTCATATTTGATTATAGTAATATTTTCTATAATTAATATTTCAATTAATATTTTTTGTATGGGTACATATTAAAAAATCCTTTATTATTTCTTCTTTTTAATATTTAGCATTAGTACAATATTTAAAGAAAAACCCAAAACTTTATTTTACCTTCATGAACATCACCGCCACCACCGGCGACGCTGAAAGATCCAAAATTTGGTGTGTCTCGTCTCTCCGGCGACGATAATCATCCACAAAAAGCAGAAGTGCTTGGAACGTTAAACGGGCCATTTAATTTGACTAATCGTTCATGTTGACGGAGGATCGGATTCTGAATCCCAGGTAACACTTTGGACCTTGTTTTCTTGACTTTAGTCAATTAGGTGTTTTTAGACTTTACAATTCGGTATCGTGGTTGGGGGTATTGTAAAGAATAGTGTTTTGGGACTTTATGATTGTGCGGTTTAGGAGTGATATCAATATGATACTCGGGTATATTTTCTTTGTTTTTCTTGATCTGCGTGTGTTTTTTTTTGTTCGTCATTATGATTTGTTTTCGTTATTCTTTGTTTAAATAACGTAGATGCTGATATGATGCAGTTTTCTCTTTTCATATAATTTGATATAACTGTGGATTAACACTGTATCTTGAAGACTTAGCTGAAACCTAAAATCAACTTTTATTAATCTCGTGAAACAAATACAACTGAAAACTCGCTGCAATTCCCTTAACCTGCTCTCAAGAACACAAACCCCAACACACATTCATTACACATATGAGCAAAGCGAAATATGAAAGGAAAAAAATGTCTGACTCCTTTTAAAAGAAACGTAGTAAAATACAAAGCGAATGAAACAAATTTATATTGGTCACAGGTTACAACACAGCCCCTCTATCTCCACAACAATCTGCAAACAACCCTCCAGTTTCAATGTTCCACTTTGTTGAACTCTGAAATAAGAAGACACACATAAGTATTGAACACCTTAATTTATTCATGAATGAATCAATGGCTGAATATATAGCTAGTACAAAGCTAATTGTGCGAAAGAAAATCCACTACGGCTAAAGAGTAGGAACGGATAACAACGAGCTAAAGAACAGGAACATAAATCACTGATGCCTAAACTATAGGCATTTTATTCTCTAACGATATCTCCAACAATGCCTCCCCGCTATCTAACTGTTTAATCTTTACATACTCCGAGCTTGTGGCGTAGCCTGGTGAACATGATAAGCCCATTGATATTCTAGAATAAAATACTGAAATTGACAAAGGATCCATGACTCAGGGGCTGTTTGTTTACCTCTTAATTTAAAAATTAAGAGGTAACCTCTTAAAAATTCAGATGTAGGGTGTTTGATAGCATCTTATTTTATGCCACTTAAATTAAAAAACACCTCTTAATTTCTCAGACATGTGATTGCATCTGAAAAAAAATAAAAATAAATAAGGGAAGGCGTGTTTCCTGTTTTGCCCACAACGACGCAACCTCTTTTTCCCCTCCCAACCATCAACGACGCCTCTCCTCCACTCAACACTGCTACAACTCCGATCCCCTCTCCTGCTGCCGCCGTCGGATTCGCCTGTGGCGCCTTCATCTCCTGCTCCAGCTGCATCGCCTCCGGCATCATCTCCGGGTTTTCCCTTGATATTTCAGTCCCACTTTCCCTCTTCTCTTTCAATACACACGACGTTCCCTCACTCCATCTTCGGAACCAGCCCGCCGGATCTTTCGCCAGTGCCGTCATCGCCGAAGCCTTCCAGGTCCCTCATCGACAACTCAACTTTTGGTAAGGTTATTTTTCCCCTAAAACTCGATTATTCTGTTTCAATCCCAATCCCAAACAACATTCAAGCACGATGGTGAAAGTAAGCATTTTGTTGGAACTTTGACTATAAAATTACAATGTGGGACTTATCCCACATTGGTGGAAGAGAAAACCTTCTCCCACCTTATATGTCTAGTCCCACTCATTTAATTAAATGGGTCAAGTAATGGGTTAAGCATATTGGGCTTGGGTTGTGGTGTTGGATTAGCCTAATTGGACTCAAAATGGGCTAATATCAAGAGAATATTTAATGGTCAAAAGATGGGCCTTGGGGTCTTCCTGATTAATAAATAATTTTTAATTACGAAATTAATTTTTATTCTTTATTTTTATTAAATTCGTAATTACTGAATGACAGGTTTTGAAAGTTATTTTCGGTTTTGACGGTTTCCAACTGTCATAACTAATACCTATAAATACCTGTTTCATTCATCTGTGAGGGGTTACAGAAATCATTTTCACACCACAAAATTCTCTTTCAAATTCATTCTTCCAAAAGATGAAGGGAACATAGGAATTTCGTCAGATTCAAGATCACTTCTTGGATTGATTGTTGTATCCTCTTGACAGATCCCTACCAGGGAAATTTCTGTCTTAGGACACTGCATAGCAGGCCTCAATCTGTGCAATTTCCTGATTATATCTCCTGTGTAATCTTAATACAAATATGTTTTTCTGTATATTGATTCTTATATTTTAGATATATTTGAATTTCGTTTGTTTTATTTCAATTAGAATTGTTGATTGTATACTTCTGTCATAACACATTTTGTGTCGCTCTCTCCATCAATTTTTTTTGGCTTGATTTTGTCGATCCTACCCCTTGTGTTGTTGCCCCTGTTCATCAAAGTGATTGCTACTTGTTAGGTTATATTTCAATTTTGATCTGATATGGTCTATATGTGTTCATTCGAACATACAGCGAATGGTTTTACTTGATTGAACATAATTGTTTGATTGGAGTCGAACGCAATTGAGTCAATTGTGTTCATCAGAGTCAAACATAAAAAGTCAAAATTAAATTCTTATTTGTTGATTCAGTGAATTTCAATTCTAGTTTTGTTCATGTTGATAGCGAATGGCTCGATATTGAGATTGGGAAGTCAGGTTTGATACTTGGATAGCGAAGATGACACAGTCGATTGGAATGATTGGAAACTATTGGCTAGTAATTATAATGAAATATTAGGTTGTTTAGTTTTCATTGTATTTTTTTGTAATATTGGGTGTATTGTTTAGCATCCTACTTCCATGGATTTTTTTTCAAAGATACCATGGATTTTTTTTCTAGAGGAAAGCTTCACTACAAAATATCTGGATACCTTTTTCCAGCAGCCACCAGGGTATAGATACTAGTAATAAAAGACAAAAAATGGAATGCCAGCACACAGATCACAAAACCTGCTGTTTCCACTACCTTGTCTACCAATATCACTACTATAGTGCTTACTTCATAAAGACAAAATCCCAACAAACTAATTAAATACACAGAGAATGTTCAATCGAAAGCAGTCCAAAACAAATTGGGATTTGGGCCACAGCATTTCATTAGGAGGTCAAGACTTGGTATTGACCGGGCTTATCGGCCCAAAATTTCATCTTGAGTTTGACACTCTAATACCCCTGTAAGAGGAACCCTTGGTTTGGAATTTGCAAAGTTTGCAATAGACAGTGGGTAGTGAGTTTCCTGGTGTTATTTTCTACTGATTCACTCACTTTTAATTGTTTTCTTCCATACTCCATCTTCCATTGCTTCCTCGAATGTGTTTCGATCTTCAACAACTTCTACCATACAGTTGTTGATGAGTTCGTGTTCTCGAGTATTTTCTTCTCCTCTAATGAATAGTTGTAAGCTTGTAGATAATGAGGAAGCCTTCTAACTCTTGTGGGCCTTTGTGACCCTTCAACAACATTGTTACCTGCTTTTCTTTTGGTGTTGTAGATTAAATAACTTCTGGTTCTGGAATGAGAGATGGCACATCTCTTGAAGTCTCGACTTCATGTTCTTGTTCATAGGTTTTTTCTTTTGGGTTGATTAGTAATAGGAAAAACTGTAAGTAGGATGCTATAATAAACAAATCAATGGAAGTAAGTTTCTATTTCTTGCATTTCACACGAGTGTAGAATTTCGGATCAATAATTTCTTACATCCTTTTTGCAGCTTGTCTGGTGAACTTTGAAAAGATACAATTCTAATCCAGATTACAAGCTCTTGCATGATCAAGGTATCAATTTTCTTTGTTGACGATTCAAGATGTTATATAATTTTATCTGCAAAATTGATACTTCATAAGATATGGACACATTGATTTGCAAATGAATTTGCTAGAACAGTTTACTTGTATGTTTAATGTCAAAACTTGAACGTAAGAGAGATGATATTTGCCATCAAGCGCCATGTGTAGTGTTGGTGTTGGTGTTTGTGTTTGTGGACACTGAACAGTTAATTGTATTCTTAATTAATGTGCGTCACATTCCAAAACATGAATGTTAGTATGTAATTTTTGGTGAAAACTAACAGATTTATCTGATTTTGTGGGAGTGCTAACATTTAAATTTTGGTGAAACATTAGAATATTATGGAACAATAAAGGAGAGAATGATGCCCAACTGAAAAAGCCTTCTGAGTTGTGTATCTCTCTCTCTCTCTTAAACCGGCAAGATGAAAATTAGTAGACACCCGGGAAGGATACAAAAAACTAGAAAAAACCGAAAAGCATTTCTAGTCATCAAGTGCAAGCATGTCTGTAATTCAGATATATGAGTCATAAATTTGCAACACATGGACATGCAATGTTGGACGAGTTAAAGATTAAAATTATTTACAAAGTGAGGCACACTGCTTGTCTTATACTAAACAACATTCATTGAGTTCTTCATTTCCTCGAGGAGTTGGTCAACCGTTGGATAAAAGACACAGACAACTTCCCCAGATTAACATATGAAATAAGTGATGACGATCAGATTGCTGCAATCCGACAGTTGACACTCACACACCTACTATGCCCTTGGTGTGGCCGGTATACCCCAAAGCCTAAGAACGATGTCATGGGTCTTGTTATGGGATGATTTCCAATAATACTTGAACCTCATGGACCATATTTACAACATCATTTGTAATGTAATTCATTTTCCCGATGAGTTGGTCATCTGTTGGATAAAATAACCTCTGGATGACCATGTAAGTGATGTATGGAAGAAATGAAACAACTACAACTAACAGTGTGGATGGGTGCAGGGCCCACAACTAACAATGTACCAACACAACACGCTTCCACAGATTAACATATTTTGGATCCAAGTGGTGAAATGAATTGTGATGAGAGCAATTTGACAGATAACTGTCCAAATAATCATGGTGTACATAAACACTCTTAAGTGTGAGATGTCTGCTATTTCTCCTCCATGTCGGAAGGCCGAGTCAGAGAGAATCTGGACGCTTAGAGTGAATATCAAAAGAGATGTAAGTATTCCGTTTCCCATCCAGGATTTGCCTCCAACTAAATGAAATGCCCTTTTGTCCCTGTTGATAAATGTCTTGATAAATGTCTGGAAACTGTACATGCAGCAAGGAAAGAAGCAGGCTTAGAATTCCAACGATACAAAGATTACTAATTTGGTTTTTTTGCAAAAATACCTCAAGGCAACTATGGAAGGAAACGTCTTGACCCAAGACGCCTAACGATATGACATGAAGGAATGTTAGAAGGGGATTGAACATAAGCACATACCATCCGTCATACAAGACAAACCCCGCCGAACTTGGGGTAGATTTCAAAGTAGAATAATGTAAGGCAGAATACAATGTTTTTGTACAGAGAGTAGAGAATCTGCAGCAAGAGACCAAGATTTACAGAGTATGTTTATGATGTTGTGGTATACACCAGACCGAACACCAAAGTGGTCCGCAACTCCATGACATTGCCTTATAAACGGAGCAGGGTAGAGACAAGGTTGGACAAGGTGATATATGTTTTGTTTTTGATGTTGATAATCATATCCTTGATCACCTCCATTGGTTCATCTCGATACACCACGAAGACAGCAAAAGGACATTGGTACCTTCTCTTATGTTCAAGTTGTTGGTGTCTTCTGCATACTTTTATATGTCACTTCCATTTTGAATTGAAAAAAAGTAATCAACCAAGACAAGAAACTTACTCGTCAGCGACTTTGCAGAATAGAAAAATCCGACCATATTCATCCGTTGTGATCAATGACATCCTTTTTCGCGATCTATTGAATTCCAATAGATTCAATACCTCGTATTTCCTAAAATTGACCAATGAGAGTTTTTTTCTTTTAATATGCAACCTTATAAGATATTAATAAAAATAAATGAGGAAAATGCAAAACGGTGTGGAAAAGCACTGACCTTTGCAGCTCGTGGGCACGATTAGTATTGATCTCTCTGACAAACATAGAAGATTGTGTCCTTTTCCAGAATTGGTAACCAAACTCTTGTGGAACATAAAGAAACGTTACTTCTTTTGGGGACTCGGCTTCATAATGGAGTTTGTTGATGCCTTCAGTTTCGACTGCTATGCCTGTGTGGCATAGAGCCATGACTCTGAAGAACAACTTTATATCTGCATCACTTGTTTGCCTCAGAAGAGATCTCAAACATCATCTCCACACTGGATTCGTCTTCAAAAGAACCATTTTGCTCATAAGCATCACGGACAACCTTATATAAATCACCATTGGCATATGAAGTCCCCTCAATAGAGCACTTCTTGAACTCCATCTGGTTACATGTCAATGTCTTGGTTTTGTCAAACAATATCATCTGGACCTGACATAGTTCTTCATTCAGGTTTGAGGTCCGTGCTTCAACGAATTTTCTACTCCGTTCGTCAAACAACTCTAACTCGTTTATGAGCATTGTTTGCATGAACTTCACCACCTTAATGGAGACATAAGGAAATCGGGGTCAAGTAACCATAGAGTATGAGCGCCCTTAAGAATTGGAGGACAGTCGACTTCAATGGTCTACGTGGATCAAAAGACTCATCTCTACCTTCGAGCAATTGAAGTTACCAATGTCCTTTTGCTGTCTCCGTGGTGTATCGAGATGAACCAATGGAGGTGATCAAGGATATGATTATCAGCATCAAGGACAAAACATATATCACCTTGTCCAACCTGTTCTCTACCCTGCTCCATTTAGAAGGCGATGTCATGGAGTTGCGGACCACTTTGGTTTCCGGGCCGGTGTATACCATAACACCACACTGTTTTGCATTTTCCTCATTCATTTTTATTAATATCTTATAAGGTTTGCATATTAAAAGAAAAAAACTCTCATGGGTCAATTTTAGGATATACGAGGTATTGAATCTATTGGAATTCAATAGCTCGTGAAAAAGGATGTCATTGATCACAAATGATGAATATGGTCGGATTTTCCTATTCTGCAAGGGCGTTGACGAGTAAGTTTCTTGTCTTGGTTGATTATTTTTTTCAATTCAAAATGGAAACGACATATAAAAGTATGCAGAAGACACACCAACAACTTGAACGTAAGAGAAGGTATCAATGGTCTACGTGGATCAAAAGACTCATCTCTACCTTCTAGCAATTGAAGGTACCAATGTCCTTTTGCTGTCTCTGTGGTGTATCAAGATGAACCAATGGAGGTGATCAAAGATATAATTATCAACATCAAGAACAAAACATATATCACCTTGTCCAACCTTGTCTCTACCCTGCACTGTTTAGAAGGCGATGTCATGGAGTTGCGGACCACTTTGGTATCCGGTCCGGTGTATACCACAACACCATAAACATACTTTGTAAATCTTGGTCTCTTGCTGCAGATTCTCTACTCCCTATACAAAAACATTGTATTCTGCCTTACGTTATTCTACTTTGAAATCTACACCAAGTTTGGCGGGGTTGTCTTGTGTGACGGATGGTATATGCTTATGTTCAATCTCCTTCTAACATTTCTTCATGTCATATCGTTAGGCGTTTTGGGTCAAGACGTTTCCTTCCATAGTTGCCTTGAGGTATTTTTGCAAAACAACCAAATTAGTAATCTTTGTATCGTTGGAATTCTAAGCCTGCTTCGTTCCTTGCTACATGTACAGTTTCCAGGCATTTATCAACAGGGACAAAAGGGCATTTCATTTAGTTGGAGGCAAATCCTGGGCTGGATGGGAAACGGAATACTTACATCTCTTTTGATATTCACCCTAAGCATCCAGATTCTCTCTAACTCGGCCTTCCGACATGGAGAAGTAGCAAACATCTCACACTTAGGAGTGTTCATGTACACCATGATTGTTTGGACAGTTAACTGTCAAATCGCTCTCATCATAATTCAGTTCACCACTTGGATCCAACATATGTTAATCTGGGGAAGCGTGTTGTGTTGGTACATGTTCTTACTCCTCTATGGTGCACTTCCGCCTGTATACTCCCGCCGAGAGTTTAAACTCCTTGTGGAAGCCGTGAGCCCTGCACCCATGTATTGGATCGCCACATTGTTAGTTGTGGTTGTTTCACTTCTTCCATACATCACTTACATGGTCATCCAGAGGTTATTTTGTCCAACAGATGACCAACTCATCGGGGAAATGAATTACATTACAAATGATGGCCCTGCGGTTCAAGAATTATTGGAAATCATCCCGGAACAGGACCCAAGGGAGTAGTTGGTGTGTGAGTGTCAACTGTATCATCATCACTGGGAAGCTGTCTGTGTCTTCTATCCAACGGTTGACAAGAAATAAAGAATTCAAGGAATGTTGTTCAGTATGAAACAAGCTGTGTAAATAATTTTAATCTTTAACTCATCCAACATTACATATACATGTGTTACAAATTTATGACTCATATACATGCTTGCACTTGATGACTAGAAATGATTTTTGGTTTTTTCTAGTTTTTCGTATCCCTCCCAGGCATCATTCTCTCCTTTATTGTTCCATAATACTCCAATGTTTCACCAAAATTTAAATGTCAGCACTCCTACAAAGTCAGATAAATCTTTTAGTTTTCACCAAAAATTACATACTAACATTCATGTTTTGGAATGTGACGCACATTAATTAAGCATACAAGTAAACTGTTCAGTGTTCACAAACACCAACACCAAGACTACACATGGCGCTTGATGGCAAATATCATCTCTCTTACGTTCAAGTTTTGACATTAAACATACAAGTAAACTGTTCTAGCAAATTCATTTGCAAATCAATGTGCCCGTATCTTATGAAGTATCAATTTTGCAAATAAAGTTATATAACATCTTGAATCGTCAACAAAGAAAATTGATACCTTGATCATGCAAGAGCTTGTAATCTGGATCGGAATTGTATCTTTTCAAAGTTCACCAGACAAGCTGCAAAAAGGATGTAAGAAATTATCGATCCGAAATTCTACACTCGTGTTAAATGCAAGAAATAGGAACTTACTTCCATTGATTTGCTTATTATGGCATCCTACTTCCAGTTTTTCCTATTATTGCATTTAGGGTTGAGCATATGGACCGGGGAACCGGCCGGAACCGGCACCGGAACCGGAACCGATCGGGCCGGGACCGGGACGTTATTTTTGTGGATTTTGGAACCGGGAACCGGTAGGAACCGGAACCGATTTAACCGGAACCGGTAGAACCGGCAAAAACCGGTAGAACCGGCAAAAACCGGTAGAACCGGCAAAAACCGGAACCGTATGATGCTATATTTCAAGGAGCGGTTCCAACATTTGAAGACACGACAAGAACCGGTAGGAACCGGGAACCGGTAGAACCGCCGGGCCGGTTCGGTTCTTGATTTTGGCCGAAGCCGGTTCCCCGGTCCGGTCCGGTTCGGGCCGGTTCCGGCCGGTTCGGTCCTTTTGCTCATCCCTAATTGCATTGTACAATGATAGTTATACTTATACTTGAATACAAAAAAAAATTAATTGATATAATCACTTAGATTTTTAACAAAACATTAAAGAAATAAACGTGAAAGTACAGATATTTCAAAGGATTTTTTAAAGCAAGTCTTAATAAATAAATAAAAGTATACTAAAAGTACAAAATCATGATAAAAAATGAAAGTATGTGGCTATACTAAACAAATAAATCAAAGTATGTTGCTATTTCTTGCATTTAGACTCGTTAGCATAAAGATTCAATTGTTTCTCCTCATTTTCACACATAAGATCTTTTGGGTTTTTGTTTATGCTGGCATCATAGAAATGTACCTTTCAATTAAAACCAAGAAAGGATAGAACTTACATAGGTCTTGCTGAACAAGATTCCTGCCAGTCACCTTATAATATTCAGCTGTGTTATCTATCAAGATACATGAAACTGAAATCATCAAAAACCCAGATCAACTGTAAGATTCATATGGGAAAACAATGCACTTCTGTTGAAAAATATCAAGGCAAGACTTACCATTCTAGTGTCTTCATTCATTTTCATCTCTTGTGACATGGGAGTAGTCAAAGATCTAGTCTATTCATCCATTTTCACCCAGAAGACTTTCAGTCTTTGTTAAACGATGATCAAAATTTCTCATTCTATACTTGGAAGATGACTTTAATAGTTCTAACTTGGACTGTTTGTGTGTTGGAGATATGGTTAGAGAATATAATGCCTGTAATTTAGCCATCAGTGATTTATGTTCCTGTTCTTTAGCTTGTTGTCATCCGTTCCTACTCTTTAGCTGCAGTGGCTTTTCTTTCGCACAATTAGCTCTGTACTGGCTATATACATATATATATATATATATATATATATATATATATATATATATATATATATTCAGGCGTTGATTCATGAATAAACCATTGAAGGTATTCAATAGAGTCCAACACCTGGTATCAGAGCACAAAACGAGAAAGAGAGAGGGGGGGGGGGGGGGGGGGGGGGGAGGGGAGGAATAGGTTGCAAAGGAAGATGCTGAAAGCAGTAATTTTGCACAACCAAGTATTCCTAAATTTGATGATGATTATGATTACTGGAGTTTGCTCATGGAAAATCTTCTTAGGTCCAAAGATTACTGGAATGTTGTGCAGAATGGGCTTATTGAGCCAGTCAAGAAGAAGCCCTTCTGCAGCTCAAAAGAAAATCATGGATCGATGAAACCAGATTCAAGGATCTGATCAAAGCAAAAAACTACATGTTCAGCTCTGTTGAAAAGGCCATTCTTAAAACAATTACACACAAGGATACATCAAAGTAGCTATATTGAAGACCAAGTATCAAGAGCACTCAAGGGGTCCAACGAACACTACTACAGTCTCTCAGGAGAAACAACTGAGAGCTACTTTGAAATGACAAATGAAGAGTCACCATTTTGGAAGAGTAATGATGATCACCAACGATATGTGTAATTGTGGTGAAGATGTGAAGACTGTGGAGAAAATATTACCCGGTTTTGTGCAATAACCTACTAAGTATGGGACAATTGCAAGATCCTTGTTCAAGTGCAACTTCTACCATCTAAGAAAGGGGCTTATCTATCAAACTTGGATGACTAAACTAGATACTAGAATGTTTATATTATCAGCAACTAAAGAAGGGGATGGGATCAACGTTTGCAACTAGTCACTAGTGATGTGACTGAGCTCTGGTACAGGAGGTATGCTCACCTAAAGTCCAAACTACAAAGGGTTAAGGACGTTGAAGTACATAAAGATGGTTTCTGGACTACCCGAAGTCGAACTAAAATGGTCGAAAAGTCCATGAATAAGTTGTCTTCTAGGAAAGCTTTAATCCTGTCACTTCTGAGTTAATTATCAGTCGTGTTTGAAGAGGATAAAAGCTAGAAGTGGGCATAAAAGCACTGGAACAAGAAGAAAGTTGTGACATTAAAACTGAAGAAGAAGCCTATGAACAAGATGATAAAGTCAAAGTGCCAATCTTTTGGATTATCATAGGGTCAAAATACAGTTTAATGGGTAGAGGAGAGAAAGTTAAAAATTCACAAAAGTGACTTTCTATTTGGGAAATATTCCAAAATTACATATATGTCCATGATCATCACATCACAAATAATTGAGTGTCTTGATTTGGGTCCACAAGATTCCTCTTTTTTTGCTTTTATTGATAGGTATTTTATATATTTAACAAAGAAACAAGCTAGCATGCACTTATGGGAGTTATACAGCCCTTGAATTTTTCATTATATCAGTGTTATATAAAGAATATGCATTTGGCCACATGTAATATGCATTTGCTATTATACATATTATGGCTATTGTAGAGCTTTTCACATTCTATAATATGAGTTTGACTTAAGATTTTTTATAATCATAAAAAAATGTCTAGAAATTCAATGACACAATATGACATGTGGATTCTTTAGTTGTAAAGTGTAGGAGGCAATTGACTCTTCCTTCTCAGAGGCGTCGAAACATCTATTCTATCCTTTGATTTTGACATACTTATGTGGTTTGACTACATAATGAATTAAAAAAAAAAGGTAACGAAAGATGTTTGTTTTTTGCTGGAAGTCAATATGTTGACTTCCAGTGTGCTTTTGATTATGTATCTTTATAATTCTTGCCCCAAGGAAATGATAACTAGTAGAAGTCAGCTCCTAGCTACAGCCAACTCATTAATGCTCTTATTGTCTAGTGGAATGCAACTAACTGATTCACAAAAAGGTTAGATGTTATCTACAAACTGTTGTTTAATCCTTTTTCATGTATTTCTTGACTATGTTCTTATTGTCTTGCGTAAATCATCTTTGATGATAGTGGTTCCATAATAGTTTAGAGGTAAAACAAGATTGTTGTATCATGTATGAATAGTAGCACTTTGCTTAATATGTTTAATTTTATGCATCAATGTATAATTAGTTAATTTGGAATTGTTTCATTGATCAGTTTTATATGTTTAAAAGGTTCTATCTTGAGGGATAAGGATTTGCCTTTTTTAGATTAGTCCTTATTCTGGAATTAGGAGTTTATAAGTTAAGTTATAAATAGATAACCCTTCAAGTATCTTTTTAATTTATTCTTGAAATATAGAAAGAAAAAAAATACCACAATTGGTATTTTGATATGCTAATGTGGTTTGACCATTACACAACACTTAAAAAAATGTAAAGATGTATTGCTTTTTTTAGGAAATCAATATGTTGACTTTTGTGTGCATTCTCATATGCCCCATTGATATGAGAAAACTTGCAGAAGTATATTGCTATTATGGATAAAAGGTATGTGTCTATATTGATTTATATATAGTGTGTTCTTATATAAATGTATGTACGTTGACTATTTTGGTAAAAAAAGGTATAGTTCATTGCTAATATGTATAAGATGTAAATTTGTTTATTATGTAAATTATGTTTTCATTGTGGATGCGTTCACTATATTATGATAAAAATAGTAAAGTATGTTGCTATTTCCTACTCTATTTTATACTAATTATATATGTTTCTTGGAACCTATTTTAGATAAATGAATTAGAGAGCATGCCGGAACGGGAAGTGAAGAAACGGGAGGAAATACAAGCCAATCTTCTTGGAAAAATGAATGATCTTTTGAAGCAATTCACAGGAAGATAAAAGGTAATATTGAAATAATTTGATATTTTAAGGGTTAATTGTGAGAAATAACAACGTATTTTACCAAAGTTCTTGATTATGACATCATACATTATGAAGTAGCAATCTACTTTCATACAAGTTGTAATTAGGAATTATGGCAATAGTACATTGCTATTATGAGTAAAAATATAAAGTATTTTGTATAATCGTGAAAAAACTGAAATGGTTTCTATTTTATGATTATTTGATCATGCCACAATAAAACATAAACTTAAACAATATAAGTCGTAGTAAATTATATATCAAAAAAATAATTTTATTTTTGTATTATGATACCATTGATCCATAATGAATCGTAACTATTAATAAAACAGATCTTATAAGCCCCAACTTTGTTGTTGTTGTTGTTCTTTTTTTTTTCTATATTTTAATTCTAATGTATTATTCTTTTGCCGGTTTCCTTTTTCTTTTTCTTTGTTGAGTTTATATTCAAGATTTGGCATTTTATTGAATACAACATGCTATAGGGAACTTTAAGTTTGCCTTATTTTTACCAATATTTTATGTTTCAACTTGATTTATTCTTTAATGAAAATTGCAAGATGAAATATAAAATTCATTACTCCTCTAATTTGACATAAGTGTGTATCTTTCCTCTGTGTTAAGGGTAACAACACTAACCTCATGTACTTGCAGCCTTTACATTTTTTATTAACATTAGGAATAATTAAATAAAAGCAACATTATATTCAATTTTAGTTAAAAGATGGTGCAAAAATTTATACTATTATTCAATTACTTATTATTGGTTCAACCTGTAAGTAGAAATCCAACTGATGCCAACTATGAAACAAAATGCGATTACTTTTTCAATCCGAATTTCTTTGTTAATTGACTTCATCAATTGTTTTTATTGGACCATATTCGGACTTGCTTTACAAGTGTGCAACCAACAACATACATGTAATTTGTAAGTCAATTATCACAAATACATTCACCAATCATTTTTCTCATACATAATGTCAGATCTCATGATGTAAAACTGAGTTATAATTGAAAGTGAGAGACTTAATAAGAATAATACATAAATATGTGAATTTAAATGCTATAACTTATAACAAGTTCACAAGTTACTATCATCATCATTTTCAATACCACGAGTGAATGTCAACAACCAACTAATAATTATGCTAGAATAACAACAGATGTAGATTGTTCCATTGTAGATAAGAAAGTATACAAGAGAATAACTATTATAAATTGGAAAAAAAAAGAATGGTAATTGTGATGATAGAATACATAAGTTAGATATGATTGACACTACAAGAAAATTTCAATTTGGCTACGGAAAATTTCCGTAGCAAAAAGCTGAAATTTCGTAGCTAAAGTTGATTAACTACGGAATTTGCTACATAAATTTTCAATTAGACTCTGTAGCTTTATTTCTTGTAACAATATGTTTAGCTACGGAATTATAATCCAGTAGCAATTTGTCTATGGCAGTTTCTATGACATTTATTTCGTTGCAGTTTGAGTTACACAGTATTTCCGTAGCAAATTCCATAACAATTTTTCCGTAACTAATTCGGTAGCAGTTTGTCCGTAGCAAATTCCCTAATGATTTTTCCGTAGCAAATTCCATAGCAATTTTTCCGTAACCAATTCCATAGCAGTTTTTCCGTAGCAAATTCCGTAATGATTTATCGGTAGCAAATTCTGTAGAAAATTTTCCGTAACCAATACCGTAGCAGTGTTTCCGTAGCGAATTCCATAACGATTTTTCCGTAACAAATTCCGTAGCGATTTTTCATAGTCAATTCCATAGCAAATTCCGTAACTATTTTTCCATAGCAAATTCCGTACCCAATACCGTGGAAATTGTTCCATACTGTTATTCAATAAATTTTGGTTATTCAATGTTACTCATTATATAAATTATAAAAATACAATTAATATAAAACCAAAGGTAATAAGTATTTCTATAGAAACTAAAAGAAATATCCAGTACATTAAAAAATACATATTTCAAAATTAAAAGTTGCAACAAATTAAACATAAAATATTATTCGATACATAATACTCTATCACTAATCAATAAAAGTTTTGATGTGACAAAAATAAAAATGCTTCAAGAATGTTTTCCCATCCATTCAACACAAACGTTGTACACCTCCATCTGTTCACCTCTACAATAAAATATAATGATTTACATGTCTTAAAATAAATACATATTTTATTTTGATATATTTGATATTTTAATTTGATTTACCGGTAAATACAATGCACAAAATATGAGTCCTGATGTTGCCGACGTTACCTTACTCAAAGTGTATAAGCCCTTGTCCAAAGGAATACATTGACAAAACCAAAAATCTTCCGCCTACATTGTAATTATCATGTAAGCGATCAGAATGTAGATAGAATCTTATTCAACTTTCTTGATTCCCTCACTCCAATTTGTGTTGGTAATGGGGCTGCTACTTCTTTTTGGCATGATGTTTGGAAAGAAAATGTTCCTCTTGTGGTTGCTTTTCATAGGATTTTTCCTTGGACCAGTTTGTTACAAACAGGTGTGTGTTAGAGATCGTGTTTCTCTTGGATGGGGTGAAGAGAACTATCGTCGGTTTCCTAGAGGTGGAATTGAGCAATCTCAGTGGGACCGGTTCATGTTGTTGATGCAGAGTGTTCACCTCAATTCTAGTCCGGACAGATTAGGGTGTCTCTTTGATGCTTCAGACATTTTCTCAATTGCTTCTCGTGCTTTAATCGACAACAGATTCCTTTCGGTGGACGGCATGGAAACTAGATGGAATAACTGGGTTCCCATTAAACTAAACGTTTTTATCTGGAGATTGTCCCTTCATAGCATTCCTACACGGGAGATATTGTCTCACAGAGGTATTGAGGTGGATACGATTTTATGCTCCATTTATCATAATGGAGTGGAAACTATTGAACATCTTTTCATTGGATGTAGCGACTTGTGTGATATTTGGACCCTTATTGCTATTTGGTGGGACGTTCATCTCCCGAACCAAATTTATGTTATGACTTTATTTTCATGGGCGGACCATATTCCTCTACAAGGAGGACAACGGAAGGCGTTTGACGCCGTGGTTTTGATTTATTTTTTGTGTCTTTGGAATTATCGAAATTCCTTACTGTTTGGTCCAACCTTACCTCGGAAATCTCTTATTTTTGATAATGTCATAGATAGACCGTACTTTTGGATTTCTAATAGGTGTAATAAAGCTAAGATTGTTTGGACTGCTTGGCTTCTTAATCCAGCCATAGCTTCCACTCATTTGTAATTTTTCTTTTCTAGCTCCTTGCTAGTTTTAAATAATAACCCCGCCGTTCAAAAAAAATATATGACCATATTGAAGACTAAATATGCGGGCCAAAGAAGCTGTTATTCTTTAGCTGTATAAGATTCAATAAAATTAAACAATTGATTTTGAAATCATAAGTTTAAATAATTTGATTTTTTAGTAAATCACAAAAGCTGTCACACTGTGCTTTACACAAAACAACAAGTTTGGTCCATTTTTTAAAATCTTTCCAATGGCATCCTTAAGTTCCATATCTATTGCACATATGGTCCTTGACCCATGTAAAATGACAATATGCTATTCTCTAACATTATTTTCTTTTTTTCATTGAAATTTTTTATAAATAAGTAATAAAAGTTATATATATATATATATATATATATATATATATATATATATATATATAATAAGGGCATGATAGTAATTTTACATTGGTCAAGAACAACATCCGCAACAAAAATATAACTTAAGGAAGACAATGAGAATATTTTAGAAAATAGACCAAACGTAGATATGTTAAATTCCTGTATGCAATTTCATGTAGATGTTAAAATTTAAAGATAAATAATTTACCTTATGTTAAGATGCCTTCGGGCTCAAAAGGGGCATAACAACATGAATGTGGAGATTGTGAAACTATAAGTTCTTACCGGTGCTAAATATAAACCCTCAATAATGGTTCTTTCTTGCAGGTTTCACAGGTAGTCCAAATTTTACACTATGTTGTAACAATGTATCCAATTGCTATCCTATGAAATGATCACAATAATTGGAAACATCAGAACTAATTAAGAGACATTCCATAAATGTAGTGAAATGATGAGAATTAGATGAATAGTGACAAGCATTGTATTAGCAATCTGGTCAACTCTTATTTCTGCCAGGTGTCTTGCTAACATCTTTCTAACAGAAGTATGGAAGGATTAGGATAAGGAATATGGAGGGTAAAGGAAGAAAAATGATAGAAGTGCTGTAAATTTTAAATTGAAAATTGTAATACCTGAAAATATTTACATAACTGTAATTGGGTTTCTAGAGATTTTATGTCATGCAAAAGGGTGTAGAGTTTTAAAGCAGATTTTAGAGCAGGGGATATGTAGGTGAATGGAGGTTTAGGTTTGTCTGTTAATCCTAATGTTGAATGTTCATCGAGTGATTTGTAGTTAAAAAAAAGGCAATTGTTTGCTTAACTTCACCAAAAACTGACCCCAACATGCGATTATTCCCAATAAGTGTTTAAATTTAGAATTCATCATAAAAATGAAACTTAGTATTAATCACATTAATAGAAATGGATGAATGATTCAAACCTATTGGGCACTCAAAGTGCCATTCAATTTGTCATTCATGATGACGGGAGACAAGTCATGGACTACATTTGAACTGTTGGAATAGTGTCTAAGGCTGCAACTATATTAGGCAAGTATTTGACCCGGTTGTGCATGGTCCTTTTGGGTTGCCTTCACCATAGCAACTTGATAGGATGATTTATTAAGAGAGAATAAATATTATTAATATATTATGAGAATAATATAAAGAATAATAATATTGTTATTTGATTAATATAAGTCATAAATTAATTAGAATTAATTTGGTGACTTAAAGAGATTAATTAAATAAGAGGGTATAAACTGTCAATTGTTTGATAGTTAAACTTTAGACTGTAAATCCTTATTGGATAGGGGTTGGACGAATTCTAGAAGCTAAGGATAGCTCAAAATCATCCAAGGCTATCTATGGTAAAGATATGGATTGCTTTAAGAGAAGATTATCCAACTAGGGTTTAAGTTGTAACCCTTAAGGAGTCTACAAGTATAAATAGACCCTATGGCAAAGGGAAATAGGCACTTCATTAAGAATAGAGAACCTCTGGCCGATTTCCTCCTAGCACCTCTCTCCCAAATCATCCTCGTTGCTATTTGGTGTTTGTAAGCCATTAGAGGAGTGACAATTGTGACTCTAGAGCTCCAAGACAACAAGATCAAACAAGAGATTCAAAGGTATGATTCTAGATCTGATTTAGTATTGTTCTTATACCTAATTAGTTATTAGAAGTCTTGGATTCAAAGCATGTTTAATTAGAAAGACTAGATCCAAGCATTAGGGTTTTGCATGCGCACATAGGAAAGTTCTTATGGCTAAAACCCATAAGTGGTATCAGAGCCTAGCTTGGTTTCTATTAAATTGTTGCTTAAGTGGTTGAAACTTAATTGCAAAATTCGATTTTTGTGTTTCTGAGTCATGGACTCGGCGAGTTCCATAGTGGACTCGGCGAGTTGGCCTGACTCGGCGAGTCCCTTGGTGCCCTCGGCGAGTCCAAGCGTCGAGAATGACCAGATTCGGGATTTCTTCATGATTATCTTATGGAAACTTACCTTAATCATATTAGATCAACCCTAATCCGATTTTTTGATATATATGAATATAATCTTGATCTAATTAAAGATATTTATCAAATAATAAAATATTTAATTTCCTTATATGATAATTAATTAATTATTTTGATTAATTTGGTAATTATCTTGCATGAAATCTTGAATAAATCAAATATAGATAATTAGGAAATTAATTGTTAATTGAAATTATTTGTTATTTGATCCTCCATGTTTTAAATGTTTTAAAACTTGTCCTCAAGTTTTGAAATTTATATTTTGTGATTAAAAGTTTTAATTTAGACAATTTAAATTTCAAACCCTAGATTTTAAAAGGTTTAAAATACAACCTTATACTAATGTAATATTACAAGAATAACACACACACACACACACACACACATATATATATATATATATATATATATATATATATATATATATATATATATATATATATATGTATAACTAAAATGCTAGTCTTACCGTTAGTAGGCCTCATTCACGAAGCCGATCTATAAGGTGGGTATAAGGTTGCGGCCTATAAAATGGCGCTTAATGAGTGTACACTCACACCCACCGCTTGCTTGATCGGTGGAGGGTCGTTAGCCGAACGGGTAGGATAGGGCAACCTCATCCTCTCATTAAAAGTATAATATCAAATACAAAGTAACTACACATTTTTAAAATTTCTCAATCTTAGTTACTTTAGGAAAAGTGAATTGATGCAATCCCATGAAATTACACTTTGCACCCTTGCTGAGAAGTTAGTGGAGCGTGTGTGGTTTACCGGCACACTAATTGGTTCTAAGCAAAGGTGGCAAAAGGTGATTCATTGTTTATCATAGTTCGATGGAGCGTGTGTGGTTTACCGGCACATCGAATAGGTGATCGTTACAATGAAGGCACCATGTGAATTTGCATGGTAATTCACACCCGCTTTGTGATCCTCGGTATCCCAGTCACAAACAAGAGGGGCATATCGAGATTTAAACATGCCATTGAATAGTTTCAATGAATCTCATCCGAACCTAGGAATTCTCAATACATTTAGGACTAATAGTTAAGTTTTTGTGATGGAGAATTAGTGAATCGTCATTCACTTACCTTTAATTTATTTGCATGTTAGATTACGGCATCCCTTTTCTAACATGTAAATGTTATTGTTGGATCCTAGCCCTAATTTTTCTTATTGGGTGATAATTAAGGATTCATATTCTAATCTATCTTTGTCCTTCTTCTTTTTGTAGATGTCGAACACAAACAACGCTGCTGCTAGTTCTTTCACGTTGATGAGCCTTTGCCAAAAGGTCACCTTCGATGGAACGAACTTTAGCGAATGGATAAGATACATTCGCACCATTGCTCGCTATGAGGATAAGGAGTATGTCCTCGATGAGAAGCTCGAGAAAATCAACCCTGAAATCGCTACTCCGGCTGAAATTACCGCTTTTGAAACTCATGAGCGAGATGCAACGAAGGTACATTGCATCATGATAGCCACCATGAACTCCGAATTCCAAAAGTCCTACGAGGACATGTACCCGTATGAGATGCATCAAGACTTATTGGAGAGATACCACCAGAACGCAAGACAAGAGCGTTATGAGATTTTCACTAACATGATTTCCGCTAAAATGGGTCATGGAGAATCTCTTACCGTGCACCTGCAAAAGATGCAAAGGTATGTCGACCGCCTTCGCAAGTTAAATGTTGACTTTGGGGAAGACTTGGCGATCGACATGGTTCTTCACTCTTTGCCTCCGATGTACAATCAATTTAGGATGACCTACCACATGAACAAAGAGGAGGTCACCCTAAGCAAACTCCAAGGTCTATTGAGGGTCGCTGAGAGCAACTTCAAAGACAAGTCTGTTGCACCAACTCCCAATCCACCTGCTGCTCCTGTCTTGGCTATTGGTCAAGGAAAGGGAAAGAAGAGGAAGGCTTCGTCTAAGAACTATCGCAAGGTTAAAGCCTGAGATGGTGCCTCTTCTAGTGGGACCAAAGTTGATCCCGCTAAGCCCTGCCCTAACCCGAAGGAGGAAGAGTGCCACCACTGCCACAAGATAGGATATTGGAAGAGAAGCTGCCCAGAGTACCTACAAGCAATCAAAGAAGGAAAGATCAAGCCGTCTTTCGCAGGTATATACACAATTAAATCTAACGATTCTAATCATGCTATTTCTTGGGTTCTTGATACCGGTTGTGGTTACCACATTTGTTCTAATGTGCAGGGACTAAGAAGAAGTAGGGATGTGGAGCAAGGAAGGATCAATCTAATCATGGGGAACAGAAGGTCGTCGCCTGTGACCAAGATTGGAGTGTATTCTTTAGTGCTTAGGAATAAGTTATGTTTAGATTTGAACAATTGTTGCTATTCGCCAGAAATGGCTAGAAACATCATTTCATTTCATGGTTTATATAGACAAGGTTTTAGATTTTCTTTTAATAATGAGAATGGTTCTATTTTGGCTTATCTAAATGGTGTCTTTTACTTTGAAGCTATACCATGTAATGGAATTTATGAAACTGTTATGATTGTTGATAACTTAGGAAATGATGTTTTGAATATAGATTCTTCCAATAGTATGGATAAAGCATCCGTGTGGCATTGTCGTCTTGGACATGTCAACAAGAAACGCATAGCCCAACTCCAAAAGGATGGAGTGTTGGAGTCATTCGACCTTAGGGAAGATGACACATGCGAGTCTTGTTTACTTGGAAAGATGACTAAGTCACCCTTCACGAGTACGTGTGAAAGGGGTGAGGGTCTATTGGACTTAATACATACCGATGTATGTGGACCGTTTAGATCAACCACGAAGGATGGGAACCGCTTCTACGTGACTTTTACCGATGATTATAGTAGATATGGGTATATCTATTTAATCAAGCAAAAGTCAGAAACCTTTGAAAAGTTCAAAGAGTTCAAGAATGAATTGTAGAATCAATTGGGCAGGAAAATCAAGATGCTTCGATCCGATCGAGGAGGAGAGTACCTAAGTCTTGAATTCCACGATTATCTCAAGGAGTGTGGAATAGTTTCGCAATTGACGCCTCCTAGGACACCGCAGTTGAATGGTGTGGCAGAAAGGCGTAATCGAACCTTATTGGATATGGTTCCCTCTATGATGAGTCGTGCTTCACTATCAATCTCTTTTTGGGGGTATGCCTTAGAGACTGCCGCCCATATCCTTAACTGAGTCCCTACTAAGAAGGTTACCAAAACACCTCACGAGATATGGACAGGGAAAGCTCCCTCGTTGGCACATATCAAGGTTTGGGGTTGTGAGGCTTTCGTAAGACGAGATACTCACGACAAGCTCGAACCTCGAAATGAGCGATGTATTTTCATCGGCTACCCACAGAAATCCTTTGGATATCTCTTCTATAGACCGAAGGACAATGTTGTCTTTGTTGCGAGGAGAGGAGTTTTCCGAGAGCGAGAACTCATAGGCCAAGGAGACAGTGGGAGGCAAATCGAGCTTGAAGAGATTCAAGAGTCGATAGATGAAGGAACCTCTACCGCTGGCACTCAACCCGAGGAGGAAACTCCGGTTGAATCGATTGACGAGTCCTTACCTCTTAGACGTTCCGATAGAGTTAGAGTTCAACCCCAGTTTTATGGTTTTCATATTACTACAGAGGGGGACACTTATATTAGTGATGGTACACTAATAAATCTTGATGAACCTAATAGCTATAAGGAAGCCATGGCAGTCCCGGAGTCTGCGAAATGGAAAGAGGCAATGGATAGCGAGATCCAATCCATGTATGATAACCAAGTTTGGAATTTGGTTGATAATGTGCCCGGACGTAAGACCGTTGGGTGCAAGTGGATCTTCAAGAAGAAGACCGACGTGGATGGAAACGTACACACATATAAAGAGCGATTGGTTGCGAAGGGCTTTACTCAAACTCCCGGAGTTGACTATGATGAGACCTTCTCACCAGTTGCAAAGATAAAATCTATTAGAGTGATGCTAGCGATTGCCGCATTTCATGATTATGAGATTTGGCAAATGGATGTCAAGACCGCTTTCCTTAACGGAAAGTTGGCTGAGGATGTTTACATGGCTCAGCCAGAGGGGTTTGTGGATCCGAAGCATCCGAATAGAGTGTGTAAGCTTGAGAAGTCCATTTATGGACTTAAGCAAGCGTCTCGCAGATGGAATCTTTACTTCGATGAGAAAGTCAAAGAGTTTGGATTTGTACGAAGCGAAGATGAATCATGTGTATATGTCAAAGCCAGTGGGAGTATAGTTAGCTTCCTCGTTCTAGATGTCGATGACATATTACTCATAGGAAACGACATCCCGAATCTGCAGGAAGGTAAGTCCTGGCTCGGGAAGTGCTTCGCTATGAAGGACCTCAGAGAGGCTTCTTACATTTTGGGAATAAGGATAGTAAGAGAAAGAAGTAAGAGACTAATAGGACTTAGTCAGAACACTTACTTAGAGAAGGTACTAAAACGTTTTAGTATGGAAAACTCAAAGAAGGGAGAATTACCGATACAAAGTAATGCCAAGTTGAGTAAGACTTAAAGTCCGAGTACCGAAGCTGAAATAGCTGAAATGAGCCGAGTACCATATGCCTCCGCAGTTGGCTCAATCATGTACGCTATGACTTGTACTCGCCCTGATGTAGCCTTTGCCTTGAGCATGGTTAGCAGATATCAAGGGAATCCTAGCAGAGCCCATTGGATTGCAGTGAAGAATATCCTTAAGTACCTTCGGAGGACGAAGGAATGGTTCTTAGTCCTCGGAGGGAGTGATGACTTGAAGGTGCGAGGGTATAGTGACGCCAACTTTCAGACCGACAGGGACAACTACCGTTCGCAGTCGAGCTGGGTCTTTACCCTGAATGGAGGAGTAGTGACTTGGAAAAGTTCCAAGCAGGAAACCGTAGTTGATTCAACGTGTGAATCAGAGTACATTGCAGCGAGCGAAGCGTCGAAAGAGGCAATATGGCTGAAGAACTTCATCGGTGATCTTGGAGAAGTACCTGCCATAAAGGAGCCCATGAAGATTTTCTGTGATAATGAAGGAGCGGTTGCCTTGACCAAGAAACCGAGGGATCATGGTAGATCACGACATATCTACAGAAAATATCATTTTATTAGACATCGTGTAGAAGAAGGACAACTCGTTGTAAAGAGGATATCATCAGAAGATAACCCAGCAGATCCGCTTACGAAGGGACTGAGTAGGGTTAAGCACTTGCAGCATGCTAGGAGTATTGGGCTGAATGATGATATTAGCATAGATTGGATAGCATTAGAAACGTGTAATAGATAAATGTAATTGACGTTTGATGATTAAATAAAGGATTTTTATTTATGAGTAAAGTTACTATCTTATGTTAATTGTTTAACTTTTGTTTCTTTTTGCATGTTTTGACTTCCAGAATAATTGAATTTATTAAGAATAATTGAATTATTCAAATTGTCCACAATCGTTCATATGTTGGAAGTAGATATGAATGAAGATTGTCATGAATTGGTATGTAGATTGTCTAAATGGTGTTAGACATAGCAAAGGGTTGCTGCAACAATCATGAGTGCTTATGAACTAGTTTTGAGCATTGGAACAAACCCGCGCTTGCTGGAATCACCTTATGGAATATGATATAAAAGGGTGATCGCAAGACGATAATATCATATAGTCTTAAAACCTAGATATATGGTTTGTTATTTGTTAATTGATTGTACATTGATAATGCGAAAACGCATCAGTAACTCGGTGTTATAAAACGCATTGTTGTGTATAGTTGGTTAATGAATAAGTAAATGCATATAAGTCGAAGTTTATTTGTAACTTTTATTCCAAGAGGGTAAAAGCGATATCTTGGCCATTCGATGATTTGATTTGACTTATGTGCCGGGCCCGGTCAGAACTAAATTAATGTGTTCGATTAAGTTCTATGTCGAATAAATCCGAGATCGAGAAACCGAAATGCTTGACTAATTATTCCATAGAATTGTCAGCATGATATCTAACAGAGGACTGTACGATCCCTTATCTAAAGGACAAGATTGATTAGATCAGAGTTTGACAGCGTCTTTGAGAGCTACGATTGCAAATCGAATTGTACTTGTGCATATAGTTACTAGACTTATCCAAGTGGGAGACTGTAGGAATATTGTCTAAGGCTACAACTATATTAGGCAAGTATTTGACTCGATTGTGCTTGGTCCTTTTGGGTTGCCTTCACCATAGCAACTTGATAGGATGATTTATTAAGAGAGAATAAATATTATTAATATATTATGAGAATAATATAAATAATAATAATATTGTTATTTGATTAATATAAGTCATAAATTAATTAGAATTAATTTGGTGACTTAAAGAGATTAATTAAATAAGAGGGTATAAACTGTCAATTGTTTGATAGTTAAACTTTAGACTGTAAATCCTTATTGGATAGGGGTTGGACAAATTCTAGAAGCTAAGGATAGCTCAAAATCGTCCAAGGCTATCTATGGTAAGGATATGGATTGCTTTAAGAGAAGATTATCCAACTAGGGTTTAAGTTGTAACCCTTAAGGAGTCTACAAGTATAAATAGACCCTATGGCAAGGGAAATCGGCACTTCATTAAGAATAGAGAACCTCTGGCCGATTTCCTCCTAGCCCCTCTCTCCCAAATCATCCTCGTTGCTATTTGGTGTTTGTAAGCCATTAGAGGAGTGACAATTGTGACTCTAGAGCTCCAAGACAACAAGATCAAACAAGAGATTCAAAGGTATGATTCTAGATCTTATTTAGTATTGTTCTTATACCTAATTAGTTATTAGAAGTCTTGGATTCAAAGCATGTTTAATTAGAAAGACTAGATCCAAGCATTAGGGTTTTGCATGCGCACATAGGAAAGTTCTTATGGCTAAAACCCATCATGAACAATCTGCAGTTGGTGTGGCAACATCCATAACATATGAAAGGTATATGGACAACCAATATATATACATTAGACAAAAAAAAAGAATAAAATCCCAATTTGAATATTTCAAATTTAAAAGGCAACTTAGTTTTGTATATGCATCAGAAACTCAATATTAAGAAGCAAATTCAATCACCAACCTCTTCCATGACCCATGAAGCAACAACTTCCTTTGTCGAACAATTTAGGCTTTCATTGTTGCTTCTAACACTGAGTCATATGCTATAGTTACAGCCACAATACCACACTAGAGAAAGAAATTTGGACATATGATATTAGAAACTTCCAAGAGATGTAATAATAAGAAAAAAAAGTAGTATGTGCTTAAAAACAACCTAAAAATAGTAATTAAAATTGATCTTCAGCCTACATTGTAATTATCATGTAAGCGATCAGAATGTAGATAGAATCTTATTCACCTTTCTTGATTCACAATAGTTAGACGTTTGTTAGTAGAAGGAGATTGAAAAGGTTAGAGATGAAGAAACCTTTTAAAAGACGGTGACATTAGGTGGCTGAGAAGGTGGAGGAGGGGAGGAAGGCGATGATAGTGACTAGAGACAATGGTAAAGGCCCGATGGTGGCCACGATCGTCGAAAACCATGGATCATTTATAGGAACACCTCAACATCCTGATCATACTCCAATTCCATAGCATCTCAGTGGATTTCTTTTGTTTTAGTTACAATAAACACATCGAGGAAACATAAAAATACATATCATCGGAGCATCGAGGTTAAAGCTTGTCGGAGAATGAATATGTACCTCTAACTCACCTTGTCCTCATATCTGATTTCGTTCCTCAATAGCTTCACCTCAACTGTTAAACTCCTTCTCTGTTTCTCACACTCTTTGTTCGTTTCATCGATACTTCTATAAATTGTCACCAGATCTTTCGCTCCTTCACACAAGATATATAAATGAGGCATGTGTCATCTTCTTCACCATTGCTCATAAGAAAATGAATCTAGAGTTCGAATGATAGCTTCTCCATTCAATCTCATAGTTAATCTCTTTATTCGCTGCTTCTCTCATTGACTCTACCAAAATCACTGGAGAAGGTAACCGGCTTTGTCCCCCGTCGCACCGTCTCTATCGATTTCAATACAACAGCCCCATTTTCCCGTCTCTCATTAGGGTTAGACATCATAAAAAAGGGACTATTAATTGTCATTTTATCCCTCAATCAAAATCCAGTACAACACTGTGGTTTCAATTCCAAAAGAGTTTTTTTTTTTTTTTTTTTGTAATTACTTATATACCCTCACCCCTCTTTCACTAAATTAAAATAGCGCGTCACAGATTAATACAATTATACAAACTTATTACTATAAGAAACAGTGAAAATTCATGCTTAATCGGGAAAGTTGTTTTGTCAATAACAAAACAACTAGAGTTTAATTCATATAGAAAGTGCTCCAATTTCTAAATTAATAAAAAGAAAAAAGTTATTAAGTTTGAATTTTGTTTTATTCTTTTTAAAACAAGATAAGTTTTTTTTAATAATAATTAAGGATTATTACCAATGAAAACTACTTTATATATAAAATAATAACACAATTAAAAACAATAATTTAATTTTGTTAGTAACATAATTTTCTATATTTTGCTATGGAAACATATTTCGTAGCTAATTGACTACGGAATATTTCGTAGCCAAATAGCTACATAGAGGAATCCGTAGCTATTTTCCAAATTCGAAAACAAGTTATATAGACAAATAACTATGATCAATTTTTTCGTAACAAATTTCATATCAGATTAGCTACGAAATTTTATTGTGTAACAAATATTTGTAGCAAAATAGTTACGAATTTCAATTCTGTAGGCAGCTAGCTACGAATTTTGACTTTGTAGCAAATTATGTAGTCAACTTGCTATGAATATGGATTATGTACCAAGTTTCATAGCGAACTTGCCACGACCGACAATCTTGTAGAATATTTCGTAGTAAAATAGTTACAGATTTTGATTCCATAACAACTTTATGGATTTAGCTATGCAATGACAATTACGTAGCTATTTCTGTAGCAAAATAGCTACGCACATCCATTACGTAGCATGTTTTGTAGTAAAACGGCTATGAATTTTGATTTTGTAGCAACTTTCCATAGCTATTTAGGATTTAGCTATGGAATTCAATTCTCTAGCAATTTTCGTAGCAAAATAGCTATGGCAAGCCATTTTGTAGCATATTCCGTAGTAGAATAGCTACGGATTTTGATTTCGTAGCAACTTTCCATAGCTATTTAGGATTTTTTTTTGTTATGTGATGATCCTCGTGGTTATAAGAAACAATACAAATGAAAGGAAAACCCGAGAAAGTGAAACCGTAATTAGAAGAAAAGTTAAAAGTTTTGATCTAGAAAAAGAAAGATAAAATAGTTTCCGCAAGCAAGACAACAACAAAAAAGGAAAACATCTCTTAAAACAAGTAATTTTATCGCCAGATGTTCTTCGAGAAGTAATGTGTTGTTGCTATTGTCATGCTATGAAATTTTATTCGGAAACATCAAATTTTTGTTATTTAATTAGATGGTCGTATTGTTTTATCGAGTAATGAACTCCTATATATGATGCAAAATTTGTTGACATCTAACATAGATGAAGCATAATCATTCAGAACATATAACAATACTTTTGCCTTAACTTCATTTGGTGTTACTGTTGATACTAACCTTGGAAGGCGGAATATGAGAATTTACACTTTTAGAGTCCAAAGTCAAGTTTATCACTTCATAAACGGTTTACAACCTACAGAAAAAGGTGCAAAAAACCTTCAATTTTTTTTCATGATACAGAGAATGAAGTAAAAAATCGATTAACTACTTCCTCGCGGTTATCAAAAGACTTAATTGTAGTATGTATAAGTTATCTTGAGTATAATCTCTATGCACGGTTTTTTAGAAATTTAAGGGACATTCCATGTTTGAATGAATATAAGGTTATTCTTAAGACAAATCCACGACAAGATCAAAGAGTGTATAACAAGCCAAATATCTCACAAGTTGCAACACCTTGGGTTGAAGGCGAAGAAAATGGTGAACATGGTCGTAGAAATATTCAAGTAAGAACACACAGTGACTTATCAATTACAAATGGCGATGACTTATTAAATATGGAAGGAATAGGTAAGGAAATACCCTTTAATTTTTTTCTACAACATATATATTTGAAATTAATAATTTGTTTGTTTGTTTGTTTGTTTTTTGCAGTAATGGGCAAATCTTTGGAGAATACAAAATGTGTCGCTGTAAAAGAATTTTACAATATTATGCCTACAAACTTCGGACACGTTTGCATGTTAAACCATGTTTGTTGCTTTTTGGTCGATTATTTCAAATATATAGTTGATAGTTACGTAAAATTAGAAACACAAAGATTAGTTTTTTTTTTTAATATCAAAATCAACAAGAGTTAAGAGACAAGAGTTCCTTCAAGGAGTGGTAGATACTATGGCAACGGGTGAAACAAACACATCAGCTATTAGTCAACGAGTGGTTTTACCAGCAAATTTTATTGGCGGTCCAAGGAACATGAGAAGAAAACGCATTGATGCTATGACATTAGTGTAAAGGTTCGGCAAATCGAACATTTTTCTAACATTAACCTGTAATCCTAATTGGCCAGAAATCAAACAACACATGACGTGTAACAATGAAGCACAAAATAGACTAGATTTAATTATTAGTCTTCCAAGCAAAAGTTGAGCAATTTAAGAAGGAAATTTTTAAAAATGAAATTTTTGGAAAAGCTGTTGCGCACACTTATGTTGTGGAGTTTCAAAAAAAAGGTCTACCACATGCTCATTTTTGGGAGGTTACACAACCCCACACACCTTCAACTTTCCGATAGTTTATATAACTTCTTTTATTTGGATCACTGATTTTTTTTTGTACTAGATTTTAAAAATTATTACATCTATTAACCACTAATCAGTAACTAAGGTGACGTAACATCTACTTGGACACCTTTATGATTTGGAGTGATGTCATAGGTTATATACCATTGTATTTTGAATGGAAAAAAATCATCCAACTTACTTGCATGGTCCCTGGATGATTTTTTCTTTTTCGTTATAGATTTCATTCAACACGAAATGTAATTCTGCACATGATCAAAGTTAAATAATAATAATAATAATAACAATAATAATAAACATTTATATTCTGGCTCGATTTGGCTTAAGCACAAAAATAGCATCCGGCCTCTCTCTCTTTCTTGATCCATTTATTAAATTCCAACAATCATATCATAAGCAACCTTGATCGCTCCAACTATCTATACAATCTTAGAAAGAGTTCCAATCACAACAAATAAACTTAAAAATTATGAAAAAAAAGAATAACTTTGTGTGAAGGAATACCACAAACAACCTTCCGTGCTCCAAATATACATGCAAATTTACAAATAATAATTCTTAATTAAACGTATTTCAAGAAAAGAATGTATGTATCAAACACGTTAACATTAGAAAAGTTGGCATGGTTCTATAACTTAGAGGACCAAAAATGTAAATTATAGTATTATATCACTACAAGAAAACATGGAAAATAGCTACGAATTTCCGTAGCTAATTAGCTATGGATCAGCTACAGAATGGGATGCCCTAGTTTAGTAACGGAATAACTACGGAATAGCTATCACATGCTCATTTTTGGGAGGTTACACAACCCCACACACCTTCAACTTTCCGATAGTTTATATAACTTCTTTTATTTGGATCACTGATTTTTTTTTACTAGCTTTTAAAAATTATTACATCTATTAACCACTAATCAGTAACTAAGGTGACTAACTAAGATGACTAACTAAGGTGACGTAACATCTACTTGGACACCTTTATGACTTGGACTGATGTCATAAGTTATATACCATTGTATATTGAAGGGAAAAAAATCATCCAACTTACTTGCATGGTCCCTCGATGATTTTTTTTCGTTATAGATTTCATTCAACACAAAATGTAATTTCGCGCACGATCAAAGTAAAATAATAATAATAATAATAATAATAATAATAATAATAATAATAATAATCAACATTTATATTCTGGCTCAATTTGGCTTAAGCACAAAAATAGCATCCGACCTCTCTCTCTTTCTTGATCCATTCATTAAATTGCAACAATCATATCATAAGCAACCTTGATCGCTCCAACTATCTATACAATCTTAGAAAGAGTTCCAATCGCAACAAAAAAACTTAAAAATTAGGAAAAAAAAGAGTAACTTTGTGAGAAGGAATACCACAAACAACCTTGCGTGCTCCAAATATACATGCACTTTTACAAATAACAATTCTTAATTAAACTTATTTAAAGAAAAGAATGTTTGTATCAAACACGTTAACATTAGAAAAGTTGGCATGGTTCTATAACTTAGAGGAACAAAAATGTAAATTATAGTATTATATCACTACTAGAAAACATGGCGTTTTCCTACGGAAAATAGCTATGGAAAATTTCCGTAGCTAGTTAGCTACGGAATCGGTACGGATCAGCTTTTACAGAATGGGATGTCCTAGTTTAGTAACGGAATAACTACGGAATAGCTAACACATGCTCATTTTTGGAAGGTCACACAACCCCACACACCTTCAACTTTCCGATAGTTTATATAACTTCTTTTATTTGAATCACTGATTTTTTTTGTACTAGCTTTTAAAAATTATTACATCTATTAACCACTAATCAGTAATAAGGTGAAATAACATCTACTTGGAGACCCTTATGATTTGGACTGATGTCATAGGTTATATACCATTGTATTTCGAAGGGAAAAAAATCATCCAACTTACTTGCATGGTCCGTCGATGATTTTTTTTTTTTTCGTTATAGATTTCATTCAACACGAAATGTAATTCTGCGCACGATCAAAGTTAAATAATAATAATAATAATAATAATAATAATAATAATAATAATAATCAATATTTATATTCTGGCTCAATTTGGCTTAAGCACAAAAATAGCATCCGACCTCTCTCTCTTTCTTTATCCACTTATTAAATTGCAACAATCATATCATAAGCAACCTTGATCGCTCCAACTATCTATACAATCTTAGAAAGAGTTCCAATCACAACAAATAAACTTAAAAATTAGGGAAAAAAAGAGTAACTTTGTGAAAAGGTATACCACAAACAACCTTGCGTGCTCCAAATATACATGCAATTTTACAAATAACAATTCTTAATTAAACGTATTTAAAGAAAAGAATGTTTGTATCAAACACGTTAACATTAGAAAAGTTGGCATGGTTTTATAACTTAGAGGACCAAAAATGTAAATTATAGTATTATATCACTACTAGAAAACTTGGCGTTTAGCTACGGAAAATTTCCGTAGCTAGTTAGCTACGGAATCGGTACGGATCAGCTGCTACAGAATGGGATGCCCTAGTTTAGTAACGGAATAACTACGGAATATCTACCACATGCTCATTTTTGGGAGGTTACACAATCCCACACACCTTCAACTTTCTGATAGTTTATATAACTTCTTTTATTTGGATCAATGATTTTTTTGTACTAGCTTTTAAAAATTATTACATCTATTAACCACTAATCAGTAACTAAGGTGACTTAACATCTACTTGGACACCTTTATGATTTGGACTGATGTCATAGGTTATATATCATTGTATTTTGAAAGGAAAAAAATCATCCAACTTACTTGCATGGTCCCTCGATGATTTTTTTTTGTTATAGATTTCATTCAACACGAAATGTAATTCTGCGCACGATCAAAGTTAAATAATAATAATAATAATAATAATAATAATAATAACAATAATAATAATAATAATAATAATCAACATTTATATTCTGGCTCAATTTGGCTTAAGCACAAAAATAGCATCCGGCCTCTCTCTTTCTTAATCCATTTATTAAATTGCAACAATCATATCATAAGCAACCTTGATCGCTCCAACTATCTATACAATCTTAGAAAGAGTTCCAATCGCAACAAATAAACTTAAAAATTAGGAAAAAAAAAAGAGTGACTTTGTGATAAGGAATACCACAAACAACCTTCCGTGATCCAAATATACATGCAATTTTACAAATAACAATTCTTAATTTAACGTATTTAAAGAAAAGAATGTATGTATCAAACACGTTAACATTAGAAAAGTTGGCATGGTTCTATAACTTAGAGGACCATAAATGTAAATTATAGTATTATATCACTACTAGAAAACATGGCGTTTTCCTACGGAAAATAGCTACGGAAAATAGGCCTATTTTCCAACTCTTTCTAAGATTGTATAGATAGTTGGAGCAATCAATGTTGCTTATGATATGATTGTTGCAATTTAATAAATGGATAAAGAAAGAGGGAGAGGCCGAATGCTATTTTTGTGCTTAAGCCAAATTCAGTCAGAATATAAATGTTGATTATTATTATTATTATTATTTAACTTTGATCGTGTGCAGAATTAGATTTCGTGTTGAATGAAATGTATAACGAAAAAAAAAATCATCGAGGGACCATGCAAGTAAGTTGAATGATTTTTTTCCCTTCAAAATACAATGGTATATAACCTATGACATCAGTCCAAATCATAAAGGTGTCCAAGTAGATGTTACGTCACCTTAGTTACTGATTAGTGGTTAATAGATGTAATAATTTTTAAAAGCTAGTACAAAAAAATAAGTGATCCAAAAAAAAGAAGTTATATAAACTATCGGAAAGTTGAAGGTGTGTGGGGTTGTGTAACCTCCCAAAAATTAGCATGTGGTAGCTATTTCGTAGCTATTCCATTAGTAGCTTAGGTCATCCCATTCTATAGCAGCTGATCCGTACCGATTCCGTAGCTAACTAGCTACGGAAATTTTCCGTAGCTATTTTTCGTAGGAAAACGTCATGTTTTCTAGTAGTGATATAATACTATAATTTACATTTTTGGTCCTCTAAGTTATAGAACCATGCCAACTTTTCTAATGTTAACGTGTTTGATACAAACATTCTTTTCTTTAAATACGTTTAATTAAGAATTGTTATTTGTAAAAGTGCATGTATATTTGGAGCACGCAAGGTTGTTTGTGGTATTCCTTCTCACAAAGTTACTCTTTTTTTTCCTAATTTTTAAGTTTTTTTGTTGCGATTGGAACTCTTTCTAAGATTGTATAGATAGTTGGAGCGATCAAGGTTGCTTATGATATGATTGTTGCAATTTAATGAATGGATCAAGAAAGAGAGAGAGGTCGGATGCTATTTTTGTGCTTAAGCCAAATTGAGCCAGAATATAAATGTTGATTATTATTATTATTATTATTATTATTATTATTATTATTATTTAACTTTGATCGTGCGCAGAATTACATTTCGTGTTGAATGAAATCTATAACGAAAAAAAATCATCGAGGGACCATGCAAGTAAGTTGGATGATTTTTTTCCTTTCAAAATACAATGGTATATAAGCTATGACATCAGTCCAAATCATAAAGGTGTCCAAGTAGATGTTACTTCACCTTAGTTACTGATTAGTGGTTAATAGATGTAATAATTTTTAAATGCTAGTATAAAAAAAATCAGTGATCCAAATAAAAGAAGTTATATAAACTATTGGAAAGTTGAAGGTGTGTGGGGTTATGTAACCTCCTGGTCCCCAAATTACAGTTTAGCCCTTAGGCTTTTCATGGCTTTTCCCTTCCATCCCTAGAGACTACAATCGACAAACTTGGGATGTTTCATGGATCTCGTATGTGCACATGACTTTATGAACGGTATTAATAGTTATAAGTTGGTCACAATATAGATAATCATGTATAGTAGAGGTGTCAAATAAAACAAAGCGAAAAAACGACGTTTGATGCCCGAAAAATCGAAAAAAAGAAAATTTTGTAGCTAATTAGCTACGGAATTCTAACGGAAAGCAAAATCCGTAGCTAATCCGTGTGCACCTTCGGGATCAAGTACTCGTTTCACAGTTTAACATTGTAATGCATATACTCTTCACCAACTTGTGATGGATTATGTTTGTATATGTATATTTATACACATGAATGAGTTATGGTATATGTGTACGTGTATATATGTATGTATACGTGTTTGTGAGATTTATGTGAACGTATTCATAAGCATTATAGTCTTAAACCACTAAACAAGTAATGGATCCCGTATGTGCACACAACTTTATGAATGATACTAATAGCTATAAGTTGGTGAAAATCTAGATAATCATGTATAATAGAGGTGTGAAAAAAACGGAGCGAAAAAAACGAAGTTTGGTGCCCGAAAAATAAAAAATAAGAAACATTCGTAGCTAATTAGCTACGGATTTTTCTTATTTTCGATATTTTGTGCACCAAATATCGTTTTTTTCTCTTCGTTTTTTTCACACCTCTAATATACATGATTATCTATATTTTCACCAACTTGTAGCTATTAATATCGTTCATAAAATCGTGTGCCCCTTCGGGATCAAGTACTCGTTTATAGTTTAACATTGTAATGCCTATACTTTTCACCAGCTTGTGATGAATTATGTTTGTATATGTATATATATATATATATATATATATATATATATATATATATATATATATATACATGAATGAGTTGTGGTATATGTGTACATGTATATGTGTACATTTACGTGTTTGTGAGATGTATGTGTACGTATTCATAAGCATTATAGTGTTAAACCATTAAACGAGCAATGGAACTCGTATGTGCACACGACTTTATAAATAATATTTAATAGCTATAAATTGGTGAAAATATAGATAATCATGTATAATAGATGTGTGAAAAAAACGGAGCAAAAGAAACGATTTTTGGTGTATAATATTCAATAAAATTAAACAACTGATTTTGAAATCATAAGTTTAAATAATTTGATTTTTTTAGTAAATCACAAAATCTGTCACCATGTGCTTTACACAAAACAACAAGTTTGGTCCATTTTTTTTAAATCTTTCCAATGGCATCCTTAAGTTCCATATCTATTGCACATATGGTCCCTGACCCATGTAAAATGACAATATGCTATTATCTAACATTATTTTCTTTTTTTCATTGAATTTTTTTATAAATAAGTAATAAAATTTATATATATATATATATATATATATATATATATATATATATATATATATATATAACTTAAGGAAAACAATGGGAATATTTTAGAAAATAGACCAAACATAGATATGTTAAATTCCTGTACGCAACTTCATGTAGATGTTAAAATTTAAAGATAAATAATTTACCTTATATTAAGATGCCTTCGGGCTCAAAAGGGGCATAGCAACATGAAGGTGGAGATTGTGAAACTATAAGTTCTTATCGGTGCTAAATATAAACCCTCAATAATGGTTCTTTCTTGCAGGTTTGACAGGTAGTCCAAATTTTACACTATGTTGTAACAATGTATCCAATTGCTATCCTATGAAACGATCACTATAATTGGAAACATCAGAACTAATTAAGAGACATTCCATAAATGTAGTGAAATGATGAGAATTAGATGAATAGTGACAAACATTGTATTAGCAATCTGGTCAACTCTTGTTTCTGTCAACTCTTATTTCTGCCAGGTGTCTTGCTAACATCTTTCTAACAGAAGTATGGAAGGATTAGGATAAGGAATATGGAGGGTAAAGAAAAATGATAGAAGTGTTGTAAATTTTAAATTGAAAATTGTAATACCTTAAAATATTTATGTAAAGGTAATTGGGTTTCTAGAGATTTTATGTTATGCAAAAGGGTGTAGAGTTTTAAAGCAGATTTTTGAGCAGGGGATATGTAGGTGAATGGAGGTTTAGGTGTGTCTATTAATCCTAAAGTTGAATGTTCATCGAGTGATTTGTAGTTAAAAGAAGGCAATTGTTTGCTTAACTTCTTCAAAAAGTGACCCCAACATGCGATTCTTCCCACTAAGTGTTTAAATTTAGAATTAATCATAAAAATGAAACTTAATATTAATCACATTAATAGACATGAATGGATGATTCAAACCTCTTGGGTACTCAAAGTGCCATTCAATTTGTCATTCATGATGACGGGAGACAAGTCATGGACTACATTTGAACAATCTGCAGTTGGTGTGGCAACATCCATAACATATGAAAGGTATATGGACAACCAATATATATACAGTAGACAAAAAAAAAAAGAATAAAAGTCCAATTTGAATATTTCAAATTTAAAAGGCAACTTAGTTTTGTATATGCATCAGAAACTCAATATTAAGAAGCAAATTCAATCACTAGCCACTTCCATGACCCATGAAGCAACAACTTCCTTTGTCGAACAATTTAGGCTTTCATTGTTGCTTCTAACACTGAGTCATATGCTATAGTTACAGCCACAATACCACACTAGAGAAAGAAATTTGGACATATGATATTAGAAACTTCCAAGAGATGTAATAATAAGAAAAAAAAAGTAGTCTGTGCTTAAAAACAACCTAAAAATAGTAATTAAAATTGATCTTCCGCCTACATTGTAATTATCATGTAAGCGATCAGAACGTAGATAGAATCTTATTCAACTTTCTTGATTCACAACTTTCTTGTCAAACCTTTACTAGACATTACTACTTATTAATTAATTTTATTTTTGTAACTGTTATTACTAATTAATTATTCTTATTGTTACTTTTATTACTTTTATTATTATTTTATTTCTGTTGTTATTATTTTCCTAGTTATTTGTCATTGTTGTTGTTGTTGTTATTATTATTATTATTACAAGTTGTTATGATAAATTTTATTAAATAATAATTATTATATTATTTTAGTTAAAAAGGTAAATAGTTATTTAACTACCAATACTAAAAATAGTAATTAAACTATATTTATAATAATACTAATAAGTTGATTTACTTTATAAAAAACATTTTTGTTGTTAATTCTTTTATTATTTTAAATAATAATATTAATACTATTACTATAATAATTAGATGGGATGAATTATTTGGTTAATAATTATAAAAGTTTATAGTTAATTAATTACTAATATAATAATAAAAATTGAATTATTTTATTATAATACTCATAAAAGTTTATTTATTTTATAAAAAAGCATTTACCTTAGTAGTTTATTATTTTCTTAATAATAATAAATAATAAAAAATAGTAAGATTATAATTCAAATGCAAAATTGAATTATTTGGTATATATATATATATATATAATAAATTATTTAATAATAATAATAATAATAATAATAATAATAATTGAGTTATTTATATAATATTACTAATAAGAAATTTTGATTTATTTAAAAATAAAAAGTTTACGTCGGAATTCCGTCGTTGTTAACGACAGATTTCTAAAGTCTAAAATTTCGTTTAGCATCCACCGATATTTACTAACGAATTTCCGACGGAAATTATTTCCATCGATATTGTGTCAGTACTCCGTCAGTAAAATTAGGGTTTTTTCCATTGTTACAATTCCGTCAGAATTCCGACACTAATTTCCAACGGAAAAATTCCATCACTAAATTCCATAGGAATTCACTCAGTTTTATAATATTGCGCTAAACGTCGACTCTCATCACCTTTTAAACTCTTAAATAACATTTCAACTATGACGAAAAATGGGTTTGGCAAGACTTATTCATAATTCTTCAATATTCAAGTCCCTTATTTGACGACACAGGAAATTGTAAAACATGCACTTCACATTGAAATAGAAATTAGATATTGAAATAGAAAACATGGTTTAATATTAAATTGCATTTGCAAGCTTTGAAAGACGTTGAAATTAGTAAAACCAAATAATTAAATATAATAGACTAATATAAGAAAAGATGATCAAATAACCAAATAACTAAAACTTCTATATATAATAATAGGCTAATATTGTTGGAATAGTATCTAAGGCTGCAACTATATTAGGCAAGTATTTGACCCGGTTGTGCATGGTCCTTTTGGGTTGCCTTCACCATAGCAACTTGATAGGATGATTTATTAAGAGAGAGTAAATATTATTAATATATTATGAGAATAATATAAAGAATAATAATATTGTTATTTGATTAATATAAGTCATAGAATTAATTGGAATTAATTTGGTGACTTAAAGAGATTAATTAAATAAAAGGGTTTAAAATGTCAATTGTTTGATAGTTAAACTTTAGACTGTAAATCCATATAGATATGGATTGGGCGGATTCTAGGAGCTAAAGGATAGCTCAAATCGTCCAAGAATTATCTAAGGAATGGATTTGGATAGCCTTAAGAGAAGATTATCCAATTAGGGTTTAGGTTGTAACCCTTAAGGAGTCTACAAGTATAAATAGACCCTATGGCATAAGAAAATCGGCACCTAACCTAAAGTAGAGAAGCCCTGACCGAATTCCTCCCCTCTCCTCTCTCCCAAATCATCCTCCTTGCTATTTGGTGTTTGTAAGCCATTAGAGGAGTGACAATTGTGACTCTAGAAGCTCCAAGACAACAAGATCAACAAGGAATTCAAAGGTATGATTCTAGATCTGGTTTATCATTGTTCTTATTCCTAAATAGTCACTAGAAGTCTTGGACTCAAAGCATGTTTAATTAGAAAGCCTAGATCCAAGCATTAGGGTTTTGCATGCGCACATAGGAAAGTTCTTATGGCTAAAACCCATCAAATATAATAAAAGATGATCAAATAAATTAGATATTGAAATAGAAAACATTGTTTAATGTTAAATTGCATTTGCTAGCCTTTCAATATTTGAAAGATGTTGGTCTATGCGGCTTACAAATTGGAATATGTGACAATGCAAGTTGTTATGAAAGATCTCGATGTGGTAGACTACAATTTAAAAGCTTTTTTAAGGAAAAAAAAGATTATAAGTTTTAAAATACTCCTATAGCTGGTAAATCAAACACTTTACAATTACAAAAGTTAACATTGTTTTATAAGTTAGAGGACCAAAAATGTAACTTATATTATTATATAAGGAATTGACATAGTGATTTGTAAAGACACAAAATAAAAACAAATTCAAACAATCCTTATTTCTACCATGCAACATAGTTTTACCCAAACAAAAAAACTCTTATCCAATTAAGATGTCAAGAGTAGTTATTATTAATGCTTCCGTGAGGCATACAGACAGATCGTACAAATATGCAAGTAATGTTGTAAGGAAAACGACATACAATGTGGCTACATTGTTACCAAAATTGCTCTTCGAGCAATTTAGGAGAGTGGCTAACTTGTACTTCCCGTTGGTTGCAATGCTATCATTGACCCCCTTTACTCCATTCTTTCCTTTAAGATTGATAGTTCCACTAGTTTTCGTGGTGGGAGTCAACCTTGTGAAGGAGGGAGTGGAGGACTGGTGTCGTCTTCTGAAAGACCGAGTTGTCAACTCGAGGACAGTGAAGGTCCTTACTAGGAACGGGACATCTTTTGCTAATAAACATTGGAAGGTCCTCCGAGTGGGTGATGTCATTAAAGTCAACAAAAAATTATTATTTCCTTACTGATCTTATGTCGCTGTGTTCAAGATACCAAGATGGGTTTGCTATGTGGAGACGATAAATCTTGATGGGGAGACAAACCTCAAGATAAAACATAGCATAGAATGCACGATGGGCCTAGACAACGATCAAGAGAAGCTTAAAAAGTTCACGACAACCATTTGATATGAGGATCCTAACTTAAGTCTCTACACCTTTGTTGGAAATTTGGTGTTAGAAGATGAGGATGTGATAATATCTCCTTACCCTCTCTCCGCTTCCCAGCTTCTTCTCCGTGATTCAAAGCTTCAGAATACAGAGTATGCTTATGGTGTTGTGGTATACACCGGACCGGACACCAAAGTGGTCCGCAACTTCATGACATTGCCTTTTAAATGGAGCAAGGTAGAGATAGGGGTTGGACAGGGTGATATATGTTTTGTTCTTAATGCTGATAATCATTTCCTTGATCACCTCCATCAGTTCCTCTCGATACACCACAGAGGCAACATAAGGACAGTGGTACCTTCAATTTCTCGAAGGTAGAGATGGGTCTTTTGATCCACGCGGACCATTTAAGTTGATCGTCCTCAAATCCGTAAGGGCGCTCATACTCTATGGTTACTTGATCTCGGTTTCCTTATATGTCTCCATTGAGGTGGTGAAGTTCATGCAATAATGATCATAAACAATGACCTAGAGTTGGTTGATAAACGGAGTGGGAAATCCATTGAAGCACGGACCTCAAACCTGAATGAAGAACTAGGTCAGGTCCATATGATATTTTCTAACATAACCGGGAGATTGACATGTAACTAGATGGAGTTCAAGAAGTGCTCTATGGAGGGGACTTCATATGCCGACGGTGATGTATATAAGGTTGTTCTTGGTGCCTAATTTGAAGACGAATCCAATGTGGAGACGATGTTTGAGATCTCATCTGAGGCAAACAAGAGTGGTGCGGATATAAAATTGTTTATTCTTCAGAGTCATGGCTCTATGCCACACAGGCATAGCAGTCCAAACTGAAGGCAGCAACAAACTCCATTATGAAGCCGAGTCCCCAGAAGAAGTAACGTTTCTTTATGTTGCACAAGAGTTTGGTTAGCAATTCTGGAAAAGGACACAATCTTCTATGTTTGTCAGAGAGATCGATCCTAATCGTGCCCAGGAGGTGCAAAGGTCGGTGCTTTTCCACACTATTTTTCATTTTCCTTATTCATTTTTATTAATATCTTATAAGGTTGCATATTAAAAGAAAAAAACTCCCATTGTTCAGTTTTAGGGAATAGGATCTATTGAATCTATTGGAATTCAATAGCTCGCAAAAAAGGATGTCAGTGTGATAGTGATCACAAGGGATGAATCTGGTCGGATTTTCCTACTCTGCAATGGCGTTGGCAAGAAAGTTTTATTGTCCTGGTTGATTACTTATTTTCGATTCAAAATGGAAACGACATATAAAAGTATCATCATCAATTACCAAGTAAGAAGAATTTGTGGATTTTGAGGAAGGATTTGATCCATTTAATTAAACCCTCAAATTAATTTTATGCAATATATATGGAGCTAGTTAATTAATAATGTTTGTGTTGTGGTGTGCAACATCATATTCGATAGGCTAGGTGATCGTGGCAGGACACACCAACAAGCTACAACCAAGCACCTCTCAAGCTATGCAAAAGATGGGCTGAGAACGATGGTGTTTGCCTATCCACATATATACACGAAAACCAAGGCCACCATCGGGCCTGAAAGAGAAGAGCTTATGGAGAAAGCATCAAAAATCATGGAGAATGATTTGGAGTTGTTGGGTGTTGTAGTGATCGAAGACAGGCTACAAGAAGGGGTAAATTTTGTTTCTTATCTATCCCATACAAAACTTTTGTAAATCTCTTCCTAACATCGATATTACTTATGAAACAGGTTCCGAGTGCATAAAAAAGCTAGCTTAGGCTGGACTCCGGGTATGGCTCCTCACCGGAGACAAAAAGGAGACAGCCGTTAATATTGCACTACTACAAAAAAGAGCATTAGCGACGGCCAAAACCGTTGGTAATCCGTCGCTAAAGCTCTTTACCGACGGAATTGTAACACACCAAAATCTGTCGCTATATTCTTGTCGCTAATTGTTTATAACGGATTTCAGACAGCTCTAGCTAATTTTTAGTGACGGATTTTTCCGTCAGAAATAGTAACGGATCACCAACAGAATATATTTTGCAACGCATTACCGACGGAAAAATTTACTAACGGATTACCAACGGAATATGAAAAAACATACTAACGGATTACCGACAGAATTTGGAATCACTTACTAACAAATTACCGACGGAATCCCAAAATGACTATAATTTTTTTTGTAACAGATTAGCCACGGATTTTGGCATTATAAAAAAATTTACAAATTAATGAAAAAATTAAAAACTAAAAATAATTTATATATTCAACACAAATTTTTTAAACATACATTAAATCTATATTAACCACCAAATATAAAAGTAAATCCATAAATTTCAATCATTTGACATAATAATAATCTATAACTTCATATTGTCAAATACCAAAAATTTCAATCCATATTGTCAAATATTGTCAACAACCAATAGAAAATTCTTTTTCGTGGATTCCACACCTATCATTGAGAGTTGTTAGCTAGAGAGATGTTTATATATTGTCAAATACCATAAATCCGTCGCAAAAATGGCGCTAATATCATAATAATTTGTCTGTCGGAAATCCATCGGAAATTTGTTGCTTTTTTCCGACGGAATTTTCCGTCGCTAAAGGTTTGTCGTTGTTGCTCTCTTTTCTAGTAGTGTTGGGTACGAGAATTTAGAAACACCTACCATTTAAATACCGGGTTTCATAACCTGCATGTACACTTTCACACTGAAAGTTAAGAAAAGAAAATACACTTTTATGTTGAAATTTTAAAAAAAAAATATTTTTTTCAAAACAAATCCTTTACGTTGACGTTGCGTGCATTGGTTAATTAAGAAAATCTTTTTTTTTTCTGAGTTTACTTTTAAAGAAAATCTATTTATCCTCCAGTAAGGGCACGCACACATAAGTACAAGTTTTCTTTAAAAATATATTTATCCATATGGGCTTGCAACTCGGGTTTGTTGATTGAGAAAGTTAAGTGGCACGAATTGAGAACCAACTCATCAACTACAGTAACTTTGCTAGCTATTTTTTATTAGAAATAAATAATAGCTCAACATTTTTTGGGGGTTTTCAATTTTTGGTCGGTACACTTGTAGTTGTTTAATTCAATTCATATAGCAATGAAATCCAAGTTAATTAAGGGGTAATTAAACTTAAACATTGTTGTGTTTTTTCAGACTATGGAAGATGACATATTGAATCAAATCGAGGCTTGTCATGATCTAATGAAGGTAGATGGAGAAGTGAGCAAGGCTTAAAATGGCCATTTCTTGAGGTTGGCAGTGGATTGTGCCTCTGTCATATGCTGCCGTGTCTCTCCAAAACAGACAGCCATGGTAATAATGATAATTTAAAAAGCTAGCTAGATTCTTGTCGCTAATTGTTTGTAACGGATTTGCAACGGCTCTGGCTAATTTTTAGTGACAGTTTTTTCCGTCGGAAATATTAACGGATCACCAACATAATATATTTTGCAACGGATTACCGACGGAAAAATTACTAACGGATTACCGACGGAATATGAAAAAACTTACTAACGGATTACCGACGGAATTTGGAATAACTTACTAACAGATTACCGACGAAATCCGGAAATGACTATAATTTTTTTTTGTAACAAATTAGCGACGGATTTTGGCATTATAAAAAAATTTACAAATTAATGAAAAAATTAAAAACTAAAAATAATTTACAAATTCAACACAAATATTTTAAACATACATTAAATCTATATTAACCACCAAATATAAAACTAAATCCATAAATTTCAATCATTTAACATAATAATAATCTATAACTCCATATTGTCAAATACCAAAACTTTCAATCCATATTGTCAAATAATGTCAACAACAAATAGAAAATTCTTTTTCGTGGATTCCACACCTATCATTGAGAGTTGTTAGCTAGAGAGATGTTTATATATTGTCAAATACCATAAATCCGTCGCAAAAACGTCGCTAAATCATAATAATTTGTCTGTCGGAAATCCATCGGAAATCTGTTGCATTTTTCCGACGGAATTTTCTGTCGCTAAAATTCTGTCGCAGTTGCTCTATTTTCTAGTAGTGTTGAGTACGAGAATTTAGAAACACCTACCATTTAAATATCGGGTTTCATAACCTGCATGTACACCTCCACACTGAAAGTTAAGAAAAGAAAATACACTTTTATGTTGAAACTTTAAAAAAATATTTTTTTAAAAACAAATCCTTTACGTTGACGTTGCATGCATGGGTTAATTAAGAAAATCTTTTTTTTTTTTCTGAGTTTACATTTAAAGAAAATATATTTATCCTCCAGTAAGGGCACGCACACATAAGTACAAGTTTTCTTTAAAAATATATTTATCCATATGGGCTTGCAACTCGGGTTTGTTGATTGAGAAAGTTAAGTGGCACCAGTTGAGAACCAACTCATCAACTACAGTAACTTTGCTAGATATTTTTTATTAGAAATAAATAATAGCTCAACATTTTTTGGGGGTTTTCAATTTTTGGTTGGTACTCTTGTAGTTGTTTAATTCAATTCATATAGCAATGAAATCCAAGTTAATTAAGGGGTAATTAAACTTAAACATTGTTGTGTTTTTTCAGACTATGGAAGATGACATATTGAATCAAATCGAGGCTTGTCATGATCTAGTGAAGGTAGATGGAGAAGTGAGCAAGGCTTGAAATGGCCATTTCTTGAGGTTGGCAGTGGATTGTGCCTCTGTTATATGCTGTCGTGTCTCTCCATAATAGAAAGCCATGTTAATAATGATAATTTAAAAAGTTAGCTAGATTCATCTGCATGGAAATATATCTGATCGTGTTTATGTTTAATTTATGTACAATCAAACTTGTAATAGGTAACTCGCTTGGTTAAGAAGTATACAGGCAAGATGACTATAGCTATTGGAGACGGAGAAAATGATGTGGGCATGATTCAAGCAGCCGATATCGGAGTTGGGATAAGCGGCTTTGAGGGAATTAAGTTATATATGATCCATAATTAATTAATAATTAGTCATCTAGATGATATGATGATGATGATGGAAAAAGCGATGCTTATTTCGTATCTGATACCCTCAGGCATAGCATACAGGCTGTCATGGCAAGCGATTTCTCGATGCCTCAATTTCGATTTCTGGAGCGGTTATTGCTAGTCCACGGGAATCTCCAAGATGGTATCTATACAAAAAAAAACCCCGAGATTAGAGAAATTGTCTGTATTTAAACTTAAAAGTGATGTATGATGACTTGCTACTATAAATCTTGGTCTCTTGTTGCATATATATTCTCTACTCCCTGTACAAAAACATTGTATTTGACCTTATGTTATTCTCCTTTGAAATCTACACCAACATTACATATAGATGTGTTGCAAAAATATGTTTCATATATCTGAATTATCGACATGCTTGCACTTGATGACTAGAAATGCTTTTCGGCTTTTTCTAGTTTTTCGTATCCTTCCCGGGTGTCTACTAATTTTATTCTTTAAGAGAGAGATACATAGTCACATACTCAAAAGGCCTTTTCAGCTGGGCATCATTCTCTCCTTTATTGTTCCATAATATTCCAATGTTTCACCAAAATTTACGTACCAACACTCCCACAAAGTCAGACAAATCTTTTGGTTTCGCCAAAAATTACATACCAACATTCATGTTTTGGCATGTGACACATTAATTAAGCGTACAAGTAAATTGTTCACAAACACCAACACCAACACTGCACATGGCGCTTGATGGCAAATATAATCTCTCTTACATTCAAGTTTTGACATTAAACATACAAGTAAACTGTTCTGGCAAATTCATTTGCAAATCAATGTGCCCTTATCTTATGAAGTGTCAATTTTGCAGATAAACTTATATAACATCTTGAATTGTCAACAAAGAATTGTATCTTTCAAAGTTCAACAGACAAGCCTCAAATATTCTGTCACTAATATCATAATAATTTGTCTGTGGGAAATCCGTCGGAAATCTGTTGCTTTTTTCCGTCGCTAAAATTCTGTCGCTGTTGCTCTATTTTCTAGTAGTGTTGGGTACGAGAATTTAGAAACACCTACCATTTAAATACTGGGTTTCATAACCCGCGTGTACACTTTCACACTGAAGTTAAGAAAAGAAAATACACTTTTATGTTGAAATTTTTAAAAAAATATTTTTTTTTAAAAAAAATCTTTTACTTTGACGTTGCATGCATGGGTTAATTAAGAAAATCTTTTTTTTTCTGAGTTACTTTTAAAGAAAATATATTTATCCTCCAGTAAGGGCCAGCACACATAAGTACAAGTTTTCTTTAAAAATATATTTATCCATATGGGCTTGCAACTCGGGTTTGTTGATTGAGAAAGTTAAGTGGCACCAGTTGAGTACCAACTCATCAACTATAGTAACTTTGCTAGCTATTTTTTTTATTACAAATAAATAATAGCTCAACATTTTTTGGGGATTTTCAATTTATGGTCGGTACTCTTGTAGTTGTTTAATTCAATTCATATAGCAAGGAAATCCAAGTTAATTAAGGGGTAATTAAACTTAAACATTGTTGTGTTTTTTCAGACTATGGAAGATGACATATTGAATCAAATCGAGGCTTGTCATGATCTAGTGAAGGTAGATGGAGAAGTGAGCAAGGCTTGAAATGGCCATTTCTTGAGGTTGGCAGTGGATTGTGCCTCTGTTATATGCTGTCGTGTCTCTCCATAATAGAAAGCCATGTTAATAATGATAATTTAAAAAGTTAGCTAGATTCATCTGCATGGAAATATATCTGATCGTGTTTATGTTTAATTTAAGTACAATCAAACTTGTAATAGGTAACTCGCCTGGTTAAGAAGTATACATGCAAGATGACTATAGCTATTGGAGACGGAGCAAATGATGTGGGCATGATTCAAGCAGCCAATATCGGAGTTGGGATAAGCGGCTTTGAGGGAATTAAGTTATATATGATCCATCAATAATTAATAATTAGTCAAATAGATGATATGATGATGATGATGGAAAATCGATGCTTATTTCGTATCTGATACCCTCAAGCATAGCATACAGGCTGTCATGGCAAGCGATTTCCCAATGCCTCAATTTCGATTTCTGGAGCGGTTATTGCTAGTCCACGGGAATCTCCAAGATGGTATCTATACAAAAAATCCCCCGAGCTAAGAGAAATTGTCTGTTTTTAAACTTAAAAGTGGTGTATGATGACTTGCTACTATAAATCTTGGTCTCTTGCTGCATATATATTCTCTACTCCCTGTACAAAAACATTGTATTTGACCTTATGTTATTCTCCTTTGAAATCTACACCAACATTACATATAGATGTGTTGCAAATTTATGTTTCATATATCTGAATTATCGACATGCTTGCACTTGATGACTAGAAATGCTTTTCGGTTTTTTCTAGTTTTTCGTATCCTTCCCGGGTGTCTACTAATTTTAATCTTTAAGAGAGAGATACATAGTCACATACTCAAAAGGCCTTTTCAGTTGGGCATCATTCTCTCCTTTATTGCTCCATAATATTCCAATGTTTCACCAAAATTTACATACCACCACTCCCACAAAGTCAGACAAATCTTTTGGTTTCACCAAAAATTACATACCAACATTCATGTTTTGGCATGTGACACATTAATTAAGCGTACAAGTAAATTGTTCACAAACACCAACACCAACACTACACATTGCGCTTGATGGCAAATATAATCTCTCTTACATTCAAGTTTTGACATTAAACATACAAGTAAACTGTTCTGGCAAATTCATTTGCAAATCAATGTGCCCTTATCTTATGAAGTATCAATTTTGCAGATAAACTTATATAACATCTTGAATTGTCAACAAAGAATTGTATCTTTTCAAAGTTCAATAGACAAGCTGCAAATATTCTGTCGCTAATATCATAATAATTTGTCTGTCGGAAATCCGTCGGTAATCTGTTGCTTTTCCCGACGAAATAATTAAAAGGCTAGCTAGATTCATCTGCATGGAAATATATCTGATCGTGTTTATGTTTAATTTATGCACAATCAAACTTGTTATAGGTAACTTGCCTGGTTAAGAAGTATACAGGCAAGATGACTATATCTATTGGAGACGGAGCAAATGATGTGGGCATGATTCAAGCTGCCGATATCGGAGTTGGGATAAGCGGTTTTGAGGGAATTAAGTTATATATGATCCATCATTAATTAATAATTAGTCAGATAGATGATATGATGTTGATGATGATGGAAAAGTGTGACAACCCGAAGTTCGTTCCGTCATCGTAACCCGTTCCGTCATTAAAAATTCGTCGTCTTGAATTGTTCCGTTTCGTTTCTAAATTAAGTCATTAATTTTGAGTTTGCTATTATGACTTAATAATTGTCCAAACACATTAGAAACTCGTGAAAACGTCCCAATCTAGTAATTAGAAAAATTTTAGTTTCAACCATATCGGGTTACAACAAATTAATCGGGTGCGACCAAAAGCCTCGCTTAACATCAGTATCCGGTAGAATTCCATCGTGTCCCAAACTTTAAGCATATATAAAGTTGAGAGAGACTCATTTGAAGCCTTTTCCACTCTCTCTCTACTCTCTCTACTCAAGTCCAAGTTCTTGATCCAAAATCACTCATTTCAAGCTCCAAATCTTCAAGGTAACTATCCTAGCTCCTAGTATATCATCTTTAGCTTTCAAATTCGTGGATAATCTATGAAATAGGACCATTGGCATGATTTTACAGTCCTAGAACAGTCCTAGCCCGTGAACTCACATAAAAGGGGTTTTTGAGCCTTAAAACCCTCCCAAATCACTCTTGGAGCTTGGAAATGACCTAAGGACTTATTTGCATGGGCTTAGAACACCTTAAATTCATCATTTAGAGTGTAAACATGAGTTTACGGCCCAAGCACATGCTTGGACCGTAAACACCTATTCATGGGGAGTAAACTCAATTTAAGGTGTTAAAAGGCCACTTAAACACCCCATAAGCCTTGGAATAAAGTCTAGAAGCAACCACAATCAAGTTAAGGGCCTTAAACATGCTAAAACTACCCCCCATAGGAGCTTACGGCCGTAAACTTCCCCCCAAGAATGGGTTCTTAGACCGTAAACTCCTAAAACTTAGTCAAATGGTGCCTTAAACTCATTCCATGGCTTGTAGATTTAACTAGAAACACTTGTAATGACCTAGGACCACCAAAACATCAAAGGAAGGTGTGTGGGGGAGTTTACGGCCGTAAACTCTTAGTTTATTGCCGTAAACTCCATTAGATGGTCCATATGTTGGTTTAATCCATTCCTATGCCCTAGATTTGATCCTAGTAAATTTTCCCAAGTGATATAAGACCATTTAGCACCTAGAACACCCCACCATGAGTTTACAGCTGTAAACTCTTGGGGGTGGGTCTTTAGGGCCGTAAACTCTCTTATGAGTTTACTCTTGAAGAGTAAACTCCATATCCAAGCCATATATGTCCATAGATGTCACCCGGGTCACTCCTAACACTTGAAATCGAGTGTTTTCGCATCTCGGAGTGTATATTCTCATTTGAATAGTAGTTCAAAGTCTAATTAGATAGAATTGTGTATCATTTCATATTACATAGGAACCTCGCGCATTCAATCCCGATTTGACACTTAGCATCCCAAACCGATACGCTTCTCAACCGGTGAGTTCATACCCCTACCCTTCTTCAATGTTTTTCAATGTTTTCAGGGGGAATACAAGCAAAAGTACAAGGAAATCTTGTACTCAAACTTATGATTTCATTTGATCTATTTCTTATTTCGTATGCTTTTAACACGGAAAACTGTATTAACCAATCGTTCAACTTGCAGAGTAAACCGTCATGTTATTTGTGAAACTCGTTTTAAAATGTTATATTTTATATTCCACAAATGAATTTCCATATAACTATTGTTAAAAGTATGAATCTTAAAACCTTAAAAATGTTCTTGATATAACTCCCCGTAGATACGAGAGTGCAGGAATAATAACATTAAACTTAGAATCTTACCACTCCTCGTAGATACGAGAGTGAAGGAATAATAACATTAAACTTAGAATCTTACCACTCCCCGTAGATATGAGAGTGGTGAAATAGTAACATTAAACATAGAAATTTAGATAAGTCCTTGATAATACTCCCCCTAGTTACGAGAGTGAAGGACTAATTAATCAGAATTTCTCGTTTTATTGTCTTTTAATTCATTAATCTTAATATTGGAGACACGTCCTTGTAACACTCCCCCTATTTACAAGAGTGTAGGACTACCCCCGTAACCAGAATCTCTTGGAGGGAGAACGTGACTTGAGTGTATAGATCTATATGGGATTGACAAACCCGCACCTGGCTGCTAGCTACAATCGAACCGAAAGGTTCAAGGGTGACAAAAGTCATAAAAAGATAATGGTCCCTGTTTTGAGCCTTATCCAGTCTATAGTATGGTTATGGAACTCGCAATTTAGATTATGAATAAGTTTATACTTACTTATTAGTTTTATATACGTGTTAAAACTAATGTAATTTACTAGGATAATCAGGTTTTCAGGAAACATCACACGAACACATAAAGTATGGTAGACACTTGTACATTACTTTCAGAAACCGATAACCAACTATACACTTTTAGGAAAATAAGGGTTTTTCCTGGGATAATTGAACTGTTCTTAACTAGATCGTGTAACTAATGGATAACTAAACTTTACTTTTAAGGAAAATAAGGGTTTTTCCTGGGTTAACAAACTGTACATAACCGGAGCGTGTAACAAACGGATAACTAAACTATACTTATAAGAAAATATGGGATTTTCTTGGATAACAAACTTTTTCGTAAAACCAACGGAAACTTGTACATTTTCAGAAAAACAAACCTCTTATGATCTCACCAGCTTTATGTTGATTTTCAAACTGCTTGTATTCTCAGGTCCACATTAGACAGGTACCCAGCGATCCTTTTGGCGAAGACAGAGTACGTAGAAGACACGTCTTTACTTGTGTTCATATGATGTTTATATGTATAAAACATGTAACCCTTTGGTTTCAAACAAATGTAATAATTCTATGTAATGTAATGTTTTGTGTTTTACTACGCTTACTATGTACATTGGTTGCGATATTCATGATGTCCTCCGCCCAGGAACGTTTCTGCCTTCGGTTTCGGGGTGTGACAGATTGGTATCAGAGCCCTTGTTTATAGTGAACTAGTATACCAAACCTTACATGGTATAAGACTATAAACACTAAGGGGCCTAAGTGCTCTGAACTAAAAGTATACCTTAAAATATAAGTATTTTCAAAAGTATACAAGTATACCCAACCGTCGAAATCCATAACTACAAGTAGAACAAAACATAAGTAAATGGGTGTTGTATGCTGCGGTTAAACCTGGGCAGTTATGTAGTCGTGTCTAGGATCAATATAGCCTGGCCAACTATATTTATTCCAAACACGGCCAACATGTGCTTGGGAGTGACTGTGGTATGCGGCATGCCTAAAACTTACCCAATACCCAAACAACGAGTCGTCGTTGCAATGAGACATGAAATACTATGGGAGTATTTCTCGAGCCAAATCCGTTATAGAAATCCTCATTCCAGCGTTACTCCTTAATCATTCCTTTAGTGATAGTTTATCTGCTTTGATAACTCTTTCCTGCTTTATCGCTTAATAGAATGTTATATCTGTCTTAATAAGATATCCCCTGTTCCATATCTCTTGATTCGATTCAGAGGACTTACCATCCTCTCTTTCCTGATCTTTTTAGATCAAGATGCCTCCAAGAAAGAGACCCAGCTCAAAGAACAACAACCCTCCGCCACCGCCTCATCCCCAATTTGATCCCGTAATGTTCCAGGTAGCTGTTACTGCCGCAGTGGCAGCCGCCATGTCTCAAATGAACCCCAGTGGTTCAGGAGGTGGTCCCCAGCCCCAAAACCAAGATGATAGCCAGGGACACCGGAAGGAGTGTTCCTATAAGGACTTTATGAACGCGAAACCCACATCCTTCGATGGCACTGGAGGTGTCATTGCCCTAACCCGATGGATTGAGAAAATCGAATCTATTTTCGAAATCTGTGCCAGCTCTGAATCGGATAAGGTGAAGTTCGTTGCCTGCACGTTCACCGATAAAGCCCTGACTTGGTGGAACGGCCGAGTCAAATCCCTAACCCTACCTGTAGCCAATGCCATGGGTTGGGAGGCCATGAAGGAACTACTGCTTGCAGAGTACAGCCCTCGGGGCGAAATGCAGAAGCTAGAACATGAACTCTGGAACCTGAAGATGAAGGGTTCCGATATCTCCGCTTACACTTCAAGATTCGATGACTTGGCGCTACTCTGTCCGGGAATGGTTACCCCGGAGAGTAAAAAGATTGAGAGGTTCATCTGGGGGTTGACCCAACCAACCAAAGGAAATGTCTTGGCTGCGAAGCCAGACACCTATGACAGCGCCAAATGCCTAGCACAAACCCTAATCGAACCTAGCGATTGCCTCAAGGAAGCAGCCACCACTCCTGAACCGACAGAGAGGAGTGGTGAGAAAAGAAAATTTTGGAGAAAGAAGAAGAGTCAGCTTTCTCAGGAGTCCTTGAAGAAGCAGCAAACGGTGGCAATTCGCGCTGCTACTGTCCCTGCTGTTGTCTCTGTCGTCGGATCCACAGCTCAAACTCCTACCAGTAGGTATGCTGATACCCTCCCTCCTTGTAACAAGTGCAACTATCATCCCCTCACTTCCAGCCCATGTCGAGAAGTATTTTGTAATAGCTGTGGCAAAAAGGGTCACACTGCGAAAAATTGTAAGACACCAACCCAATCAACCAATCAAGCTTCCGGAGCGGGAATCAGTCTGGCCTGCTACGGTTGCGGCGAAGTCGGGAATTTCAAGCGAAACTGCCCCAAGACAGCAACAACTGGCAACGCTGGAAGAGTCCTAGCTATAGGACAATTTGAGGCAGCTACCGATCCCACCGTTGCCACATGTATATTCTTCCTCGACAGCCCTTATACTTGCAATCCTTTTCGATTATATTGTTGAAAGAGAATCTGTTATCTATTCAATCAAACATTATCTTAACCTTAGTCCTCCATTAGTAACCGAAATGCCTACCGTCGAGATGTCTAACAACTAGAAAGAGGACGTTACTGATATATGTTGGGTTTTGAGCATTCTAACACTCCTAAGTGTACATGCAACCCTAAATACCTTGGATCTATGTTTTCTCTATTATACATGCAAATAAGAACTTCCAAGGTATTATCCTAATCTAGCATACAAAACAATAACTATAGCAAGATAGAATACATACCTCTTTGATGTAGAAAGTCTTCATGAAGCTTGAGTGCCTAGTGCCCCAAGTGTGACACCTCAAATGGAATCACAATCATCAAAACACTTGGAATGACTTGAGAGAATTCTACACTCATCAAAATCGGCTAGCCCTTTCACTTCACACACTAGTGTGATTCTAGTGGCCAATTTTGGTCAAGAATAAGATGCTTATATAGTTAGGGTTACACCATGTAAACCCTAATTGACATGGCCTTTCATTTCCATGATCCATGGGTACAAATACACCATGGAGCATCCATGGACCATCCTATGGTTTTTAGCCCAACTTGATTATCCATGGAGCATTAGCCCACTATACAAGTATGGATGATTTACACAATCAACCCATATATTTAATTAGTCTTCTTTTGATCACTTAATTAATCCTAGATTAATTATTGATCAATACTAATTAAATAATCTCATTATTCTTATTATTAATATACTAGAACTTATAATATATTAATAACCATAAGTGTCTTATTTCTCTCATTATAGTCTATCCAAGTGCATGATGCCATGCAACCCAAATGGACCATGCCGGGTCGGGTCAAGTCTTACCAATTATAGTTATGGACTTAGACATTAATCCAACAGTCTCCCACTTGGATAAGTCTAAAACTATTATTGCGTATGACTTCAGGAACCAACTGGCAATCGTAGCTCTCAAAAGCTTCCGTCGAACTCTGACCTTGTAGATGAACTCTGACCTTTGTCAATGACTTGTCCATTAGATAAGGGATCATATATTCCTCCATTCTAGATATCATATGGATTGAGACATGGATTATAATCATTCTCTCTATCCATTTGTTGTTTCCCGATTTTCGATTTATGACGACTGACTAATTGAACAAATCAAATCAGTCCTGGCCCGGCCGAGCACTTCCATTTGTCATCATCAAATCATCGAGGGGCCCACAGATATCACTTTTATCCCGAAGGTAAAAGGAATGGATAAACTTCGACTCATATGGCTTGTTCTACTACTTGTTGAATCATACACAAAGGCACGTTTTATAGCACCGAATTACCAAATGCGTTTTCGTGCTATCAATGTACTATCAACTCATAGTAACAACTCATATCTCTAGGTTTGAAGAATATAAGATATTATCGTCTCATGATCACTCGTGATAAAATCCATGAAGTGATTCCAATGAGCGCGGGTTGAATCCAATACTCAGAACTTATGAGCACTCATGATTGTTGTAGCCTTGTCCAACACCTTAGACCTCTACAACCCATCATGACAGTCTTAATTCATATCTACTTCCAAAATATGACCGACTGTGGATGGTTTGAATAACTTAGTCATTCCGGAAGAATAACCTAGTTTATTCGGGAAGTCAAAACATGCAAAGTGAAACACAACAATAATTGAATCCAATATGGTCTCAGAACTTATGAATATAAATAAAACACCTTTTATTTATTACCATATGATTACACATTATTCATTGTATACTGTTTCAGCTATCAACTTTAATCTTGAATTTAAAACAATAGTTGTCCCATGCTCCAAGCATGTACACTATGTTTTTCTCAAACACTAGTCATGCCATACACCAAGTATGCATACTATGTTTGTCTATGATCTTTACTTTGTGAACTAGATCAATTGAACATAACTTCAATGATTCTTTTTTCACACTCCCAAATCCTTACTGCAAATGCAAGAATTCCAAATTCATGCCATTTACTGGAATCTGTCAGATTCTAAACTTATATGCATTGATCCTCTTGTAATGATTATGCACAAAGTCATAAAGACTTGGCAACAGTCATTACAGAGTATTCCAAAGGAGATCAACTCCTTGGAAACATCCTTCTTGCATTAAGTTTCCTTAATCTTACACAGATTGAAAATTCTAACTTTGAAACATTTCCAGATTCCATTTTGACTATCACTTCTGAACAAGAGTTGCCTCCTTACAAATTATTTCAATATGGTCCTTCCAGAATTATCACTATACTTCCAACTGTCCTTGAGCGACCAATCTTTGGTAAACCTTAGATTGTCCTCGACAATTGTTTAATCCTTTTAGTCATATCCAGTTCTAAACCTTTTCCCTTCTTAATGCCCCAGGCATTTGGAAAATTTTAGAACGGATGATTATAGCACATGTAATCGATCCTATATCCGAAGCATATGGGACACGATTCATGATGTCTCACATAAAGACTAAACTAGTCTTTTGCTATAATATGTCCATTTCAATTTGCCAAGTTCTCATAATTCAGATTATGAAAAGGGATGCCGTAATCATAATCGAATTTTAGAACGCAAATAATGGACTCATATACAGAATTCCCTTATGTTGAGCCATTCCAACATGAAATTCATATATATTTCCTTGACTAAATGATTAAAACCTCATGATCTAAGCTTATAGATTTGAGATAAAGTATAATTTCCTCTCCCTTAATTATAGCAAAACAACTTTTTCCCAATTGAAACTTTTGTTTTCTATAATTAACATTGCTAGCTTGCAATACTTAACATAATTATCATGCTCCCACTAACATGATGATTATTAGCATAACACTTATGCTCCCACTAGCTTTGACATGTACTCAGAAATCAGCTGACTTTCTTACCAAAGTTCAGATTTTTGATACTAGATTGTTTTGATAAGACTTTATCAAAATCATACACCTTCCCTTAGATAGCACACTTGTGTATCTAAACAATTATGAAGAGGGATGCCGTAATCATAATGTTTAGACCTTTTTGCCACTTCTCACAAGTCCATATTAGTGTGCCGGTTAACCACACGCGCTCCACTAACGACTTTGAGAATGCAAATATCACAATTGCTATCTAGCTAAAATCTACTTAGTGAAAGTGTTTCCTCACCATCATTTTCATGAATCGGAGAGAAACCTTATGACACATAGATTTTTATGGTGTATGAGTTCCTACCCATATGAATTTGTCAAAACCATAATCACAAGACACAGATAATGACAAATCCAAAACCATATGGATTGAACTCAATCTTAATTTCTTGCCACCTGGCAGCTCAAGGGCCTGCCATTGCTTCCAAGTAGTTGTGCAACCAATTGAGAACTCTAAGAACTCATATGCAAAGCCAACTTTAACTGGAATGGGCACAGATATGTCAACACGATAGGTTATAAACCTCAAGTCGTGTGCTAGGGAAGACCTTCAGGTTTTATTCTTGATTAGTTCTTGAGACTTTCAAGACTTTTAAGACTCCCACTGTCCTCTTGACCTATAAGACACCCTTGTCAAACATCCAAGAGATAGTGTGGATTCTTATCAATACAAACACTTCACACAATTGGCCTAAGTTGGTCTTTGTTTTATCCAAAACATCACAACTTACCAATTTCAAATGTACAAGAGTAGAAAACTTTTACTCTTACATTTGACAAGTGTTTTAAACCTTCTTTGAGACATGTCACTCAAGTTACAATCTTGGAGTATGACTCTAAGACTTGTATTGGAACGAAGTATGACTCATCTTCTTGATTTAACCAATTCAACAATTCAAGATCCCTCTTCTTAGTCATAAGAATGCACTAAGATGATCACAAAATTGATACTAAAGTACTCTCCCATCTTTTCAGATTTGAGAAACTTTTATCCTTCTGCCTAATTTGATTCTTCTTATTTGCTCTGCCATACATTGGGACCTTTTCCAATGTCTCAGAGTTACACTTAAGCTTGTAAGTATAATCATATTTACTGAACTTAAGTAAATCATGACGAATAGTCTTATCAAACTTTTGTGGTGGACTTAATCAGTGCACAAGAATGTGTACTCGATCCCTTAGTCCTTTACTTGACTCACACATCCATGTGAATAAGTAATTAGTCTTAATTTTCCAAAACTTGAAAGTTCTCATTCATCATGCTATACAACTTGCATGATTCCAAGTTCCGGTCCAATTGAAACTTGGGTGATGAGAATCTTTCCTTATTTGGTAAATCTAGACATTACCACAAATGAAAGAATCAATTTCATATTTCCACTCTTGCTCTTAATGGAATCATATAAGCAACAATTTTTCCTCAAATTCCATTGTAAGGATATTTTAAAATAAATAAAATCAAAATTTTTCTTTTATTTTAAAACTTTGCGGAAAAAACTTATCCTTACAATCCATAAGCACATGAAAACTTGTTGTTATCTATTCCTAAGCAATATATCATAACTCCTAAGAAGTAGCTCAAGAATCCGATTTTTCAAATTATGCGATAGAAATCCATCTATGCGATCAGATTCAGCATATTCTTTCTTTAAGTTTCTTCACTTTTCTTTGATTCTTAAAACATCACCATGTGACCCAGTCACATCATGTATCAAGAATCTCAGAATAGAAACTTAGCAGAGTTAGATAGTGGAATTTACCTGAAGTAGAGTCAAACTTATTGACTTTAACATCCTTAGGTAAATTTGGCAGCTTCGTGACCAATGCCCCTTCCTTTGGCAATATAAACATATGGACCCTTTGATAATGGTACACGGGACTATCACAGACTTAGTTTTTTCTCTTTACCATTTGGTCAACCGAGTTGACTATGGCCGATCCCTTTCCTTTGGGAAGAGAATGCTTTTCTGGATTTCCTGTGTCACTATTGTCAATGTCCATCAAGTTTTAAGGAAGTTGATCTTAACAAATAGATAAGATCATTAAGGGTCTTGTCATAGTCTGTTTCATAGGTGTCCCAAAGGAACTCACTATGTGACTTAGAAAGTGATTGAACCACCAACTTTCTTAAGACTTTGACACCCAACTCTCCCGGCTTGTCAATATGTGACTACATCTCCAAGATGTGACCACACCTAGACCTTGCCTTGCCAATAGGGCTTGAGTGACCTTAAACTTTTCAAGAACTTGTGGGTTTAGGAGAATAATTTGAAGAGGTGAAGAAGTATGATATCCACGGGACATCAACCTCAATAGGAAACCTTGTTTCAAGAGATTTGGGAAGATCATAAATGTCTAAACCAGACATCTTTTGGGAGATATTCAAGATAGTTGATTTAAAGTCCTTAATATGACACCCAATATGAAATATTAAGGCTAGGACCCAACAAACTATTTTATAACTTAGAAGAGGTATGTCGTAATCCAAGCTATAAAATATTTGAAGGTAGGTGAATAACGATTCACCAATTTCCACCAAGATAAACGAAATGTATTATTAGGTTTTAATTGGTTTTGAAACTCCTAGATCTTGGAGATTCATTGAACTTTTCAAATGCATGTTTCAATCTCGAGTGTGCCCTTCAGGTTTTGTGACTGGGATGCCGAGGATCACAAAACAAGGTGCGAAGTAACCATGCAAATCACTTGGTACCCTTAATAAATTACCCCTCAATCGATGTGACGGTTAACCACACATGCTCCATCGATACTATGATAAATATTAAGTCACCCTTTACCTACCTTGTTAAGTCCAAGTTAGTGTGCCGGTTAACCACACACGCTCCACTAACGACTTAGACAAAGTGTAAAGTGTAATTTCATGGATTAGCACCTTATTCACATTTTTCCTAAGTAACTAAGATTGGGTATTATTAAGAGTTTAGTTACTTAGTATTTTTCATTAATACTTTTAATGAAGGGAGAATTCTAGTCCTGTCAAGCCCCGTTCGGCTAACGACCCTCCACCAGTCAAGCAAGCGGTGGGTGAGAGTGGACACCCATTAATTTGCCATTTTATAGGCAACAACCTTATACCCACCTTATAGACCGGCTTCGTGAATGAGGCGTACTAGCGGTAAGACTGACTTTACTCTTATACATATATATATTATTAACTTATAATATTATAAAGTATAAGGGTTGAATTTTAACTTTTAAAATTCTAAGGGCTAACTTGGAATTAAAGTATTCATACTTGAAAACTTTTCAAATTCCAAAACTTGAGGGCAAGTTTTGAAACTATTCAAAACTAATTAATTCCATAACTTATGTGTTTAAAGTAGTTTTAATCCAAAAACTCTTCAAGTTCCATAACTTGAGGACAAGTTATGGAAGACTTTAAACTAATAAAAGAACTAACTTTTTCTTTATTTTATAACTTATGGATTTAATTATGGTTACATATTTTTCTTTAATGAAGTGACTCTTGAACTTCCATAACTTGAGGACAAGTTATGGAGTCATAAAAGGTTATTCAATGACACAAGACTCTTCATTTTGTAACCATTGCCAACTATTATGAGTTTTATGAGTCTTTAATGTGACTCTTCATGTAACTTGAGGACAAGTTACACAAACACATTTTATACTCAACTCTTAGATTAAAATGGATTGAAAACAACTATTTCACTCAACATTTCTATTAATCTAAGCAACTCATAAGAACAAGATAATTCAAATCAAACTTTTTCATGTAATTAGTCTAAACCTTAAACTAATACAAAACATGAATCTATTGACAATTATCTTTGAAAATGGATTAGCATGAACATTACCACATCAAAAACAAGTTTATAAGATCAAAAACAACTTAGGGTAATGTTCCTAGTCCATTTCTAGCCAAAAAACTCGAAAATATGCTGTCTGGGGGTCCAACTCGTCGAGTGCATGAACCAACTCGGCGAGTTGGATCGAATTCATCACTTATTAGGCATGGACTCACCGAGTCTCCTAATGGACTCGCCGAGTCTGATGGCCAGACAGCACCAGATTCGTTTTTTCAGCTTCTATTGCAGGTATAACAAGAAAACAAGCCTAGGCTCTGATACCACTGTTGGGTTTTGAGCATTCTAACACTCCTAAGTGTACATGCAACCCTAAATACCTTGGATCTATGTTTTCTCTATTATACATGCAAATAAGAACTTCCAAGGTATTATCCTAATCTAGCATACAAAACAATAACTATAGCAAGATAGAATACATACCTCTTTGATGTAGAAAGTCTTCATGAAGCTTGAGTGCCTAGTGCCCCAAGTGTGACACCTCAAATGGAATCACAATCATCAAAACACTTGGAATGACTTGAGAGAATTCTATACTCATCAAAATCGGCTAGCCCTTTCACTTCACACACTAGTGTGATTCTAGTGGCCAATTTTGGTCAAGAATAAGATGCTTATATAGTTAGGGTTACACCATGTAAACCCTAATTGACATGGCCTTTCATTTCCATGATCCATGGGTACAAATACACCATGGAGCATCCATGGACCATCCTATGGGTTTTAGCCCAACTTGATTATCCATGGAGCATTAGCCCACTATACAAGTATGGATGATTTACACAATCAACCCATATATTTAATTAGTCTTCTTTTGATCACTTAATTAATCCTAGATTAATTATTGATCAATACTAATTAAATAATCTCATTATTCTTATTATTAATATACTAGAACTTATAATATATTAATAACCATAAGTGTCTTATTTCTCTCATTATAGTCTATCCAAGTGCATGATGCCATGCAACCCAAATGGACCATGCCGGGTCGGGTCAAGTCTTACCAATTATAGTTATGGACTTAGACATTAATCCAACAATATATTCATAGGTTGAACCCTTACCCTCGGCGATCATCCTTTTCCCATCGATCTTATGCCGGTTTTTCAATTAAGAGCTTTGAAGTATTCATTAGCATGTATTGATTGAGTCTCAATCGTGCTGATATCCTTTGTTCCGAAAAATCTATCCATCTCAACCTTCCCCCGATCAAACTCTTATAATCTGCAACGATAAACTTAGTTTCAGCCGTTGCATCATTTCGTACATCAAAGCTCAAAAGGCTTCTCCGAAGGGAGTGCCATAAATTCCTAGTCTATGTGACCATCGAGAAACAGGAAGTTGCATCCTCGAAGTCTACAATTTTCCTGATGTCTTTCCGAAGAGCTCCCGGAAAATCCTCCCGAACGCCAAATAGAGTTTCGCATCGATCTAATTCCTGGAGCAAACCCTGTAGCCAAATCTCCGTATTGATAGGCTTCAGCAAAAATGCAGGAGTTACCCAATCAGCTACGAGTTCACAGGAATGATGTTTTCAAAACAGCATTTAGGACTCTATATGGTCACTACGAAGATATAGTGATGCCCTTCGGTCCAACCATTTTCTTTAGTCATGTAGCAATCGAAGAAGGCATGTTACATTTTGAAACGCGTAAAACTAAACCTGAGATACATAGAACTTTTCGAAATCCTCATTAGGATCGATCCGTAGCCTACAAACTCTGATTACCCTCAGAACTTAGCAACATCCATCTGGTATTCCACGTCTCTGTCCTTAAGAAGTGCCTACCCGATGAAACCCTAGTAATCCCTTGATGAGACCGAAATCAACGAAAGTCTGAACCCCATAGAAGAACCAATCGAAATCGTAGATCAAGAGATTAAACGTATGAAACAAGCCGTATCCCAATAAGTGAAAGGTTCCCTGGAATGTCATGCGAGGATCCGAATTCACTTAGGAGCGCGATGATCCGATATAATAGAAGTATCCGTAATCTCTTTCCAAATCCGCGAGTCGCATCTAAAGTTTAAATTTCGGGACGAAATTCCCTCTAACGGGGGGATAATGTGACAACCCGAAGTTCGTTCCGTCATCGTAACCCGTTCCGTCATTAAAAATTCGTCGTCTTGAATTGTTCCGTTTCGTTTCTAAATTAAGTCATTAATTTTGAGTTTGCTATTATGACTTAATAATTGTCCAAACACATTAGAAACTCGTGAAAACGCCCCAATCTAGTAATTAGAAAAATTTTAGTTTCAACCATATCGGGTTACAACAAATTAATCGGGTGCGACCAAAAGCCTCGCTTAACATCAGTATCCGGTAGAATTCCACCGTGTCCCAAACTTTAAGCATATATAAAGTTGAGAGAGCCTCATTTGAAGCCTTTTCCACTCTCTCTACTCTCTCTACTCAAGTCCAAGTTCTTGATCCAAAATCACTCATTTCAAGCTCCAAATCTTCAAGGTAACTATCCTAGCTCCTAGTATATCATCTTTAGCTTTCAAATTCGTGGATAATCTATGAAATAGGACCATTGGCATGATTTTACAGTCCTAGAATAGTCCTAGCCCGTGAACTCACATAAAAGGGGTTTTTGAGCCTTAAAACCCTCCCAAATCACTCTTGGAGCTTGGAAATGACCTAAGGACTTATTTGCATGGGCTTAGAACACCTTAAATTCATCATTTAGAGTGTAAACATGAGTTTACGGCCCAAGCACATGCTTGGACCGTAAACACCTATTCATGGGGAGTAAACTCAATTTAAGGTGTTAAAAGGCCACTTAAACACCCCATAAGCCTTGGAATAAAGTCTAGAAGCAACCACAATCAAGTTAAGGGCCTTAAACATGCTAAAACTACCCCCCATAGGAGCTTACGGCCGTAAACTTCCCCCCAAGAATGGGTTCTTAGACCGTAAACTCCTAAAACTTAGTCAAATGGTGCCTTAAACTCATTCCATGGCTTGTAGATTTAACTAGAAACACTTGTAATGACCTAGGACCACCAAAACATCAAAGGAAGGTGTGTGGGGGAGTTTACGGCCGTAAACTCTTAGTTTACTGCCGTAAACTCCATTAGATGGTCCATATGTTGGTTTAATCCATTCCTATGCCCTAGATTTGATCCTAGCAAATTTTTCCCAAGCAAAACTGGAAGAGCAAGGCCCAAGCTCTGTCATCTAGTAATGGCCCAAAGGCTAAGCCCAATGGTTCCACTCCCCATGTTTCTGATCCAAAAGAGGCCGTTTGCTTTTACTGCAATCAAAAGGGGCATTGGAAGAGATCTTGCCCACAATATCTGCAAGATATCAAGGATGGCAAAGTGAAGCCATCTTCGGCAGGTATTTACACTATTTATGCTAATAACTCATTATCTTCTCGTTCATGGGTCCATGATACAGGATGTGGTTTTCACATCTGTTCTGATTTGCAGGGGCTAAAGGAAAGTGAGGAGATAGAGCAAGGAAGGATAAACTTGATCATGGGAAACAAGAAGTCTTCACTAGTGACCAAGATCAGAGTTTATCAACTTTTGCTTAATAATGATGTTAGATTAGATTTATTGAATTGTTGCTATTCGTTTGAGATGACGAGAAACATTACTTCATTTCATGCATTGCTCAGACAAGGTTTTAAGTATTCTTTTAATGATTTGAATGGTTCAATTTTTGTTTATAAGAATGGTGTTTTCGTGTTTGAAGCTTTACCTTGTGATGGTGTGTATGAAACAGTGACTTGTGTTGATAGCTTAGGAAATAGTGTGTTTAATATTGACTTGTCTAATAGTGTAGACAAGGCATGCTTGTGGCATTGTCGTCTTGGATACATTAGCAAGAAACGCATAGTACAACTCCAAAAGGATGGAGTGTTGGAATCATTTGACCTAAAATCAGATGATCTATGTGAATCTTGTCTTTTGGGAAAGATGAAAAAATCACCATTCACAGGGTCTTGTGAAAGAGGTGAAGGTTTGTTGGACCTCATACATACAGATGTTTGTGGACCCTTCAGATCAACCACAAGAGATGCTAATCGATTTTATGTGACTTTCACTGATGATTATAGTAGATACGGTTATGTATACTTAATCAAACATAAGTCAGAAACCTTTGAAAAGTTCAAAGAGTTTAAACATGAGGTCGAAAATCAATTAGGCAGGAAAATAAAGATATTTAGATCCGATAGAGGCGGAGAGTATCTTAGCATTGAGTTCAACGACTATCTAAAGGAATGTGGGATAGTCTCATAATTAACTCCTCCTAGGACACCACAGTTAAATGGTGTGGCCGAGAGGCGTAATCGAACCTTGTTAGACATGGTTCGTTCTATGATGAGTCGTGCTCCACTTCCAATTCATTTATGGGGCCATGCCTTAGAAACAACTGCCGACATCCTAAATCTTGTCCCAACAAAGAAAGTTGCCAAAACACCTCACGAAATGTGGACAGGGAAAGTTCCCTCGTTAGCACATATTAAAGTCTGGGGTTGTGAAGCTTTCATAAGACGAGAGACTCACGACAAGCTAGCAACAAGAAGTGAGAAATGTGTTTTCATTGGTTACCCAAAGCAGTCTTTTGGATATTTGTTCTACAGACCTAGTGAGAACGTGGTGTTCGTAGCTCGAAGAGGAGTCTTTCTAGAAAGAGAGCTCATATTCAAAGAGGACAGTAGGAGTACCATTGAGCTTGAAGAGATTCAAGAGTCAACTAATGAAGCAACCTTAGATGACACTAGCACTCAACCAGAGGAAACAGTTCATGTTGAATCAGTTGATAAATCATTACCTCTTCGAAGATCCACTAGGGTGAGTGTGCCACATGAGTTGTATGGTTTTCATATTACTTCAGACGGTGACACATTCATCAGTGATAGGACACTAGTGAATTTAGATGAACCAGTCTCTTATAAGGAAGCCATGGCAGGCCCAGAGGCTTCCAAGTGGAAAGAGGCAATGGACAGCGAGATAAAGTCCATGTATGACAACCAAGTTTGAATTTGGTTGATAATGCACCAGGTTGTAAGATAGTTGGTTGCAAATGGATCTTCAAGAAGAAGACAGACATGGATGGGAATGTACACACATTCAAGGCTAGACTGGTTGCGAAAGGTTTCACACAAACCCCAGGGGTTGACTATGATGAAACTTTCTCGCCAGTAGCCAAGATTAAATCTATCAGGATATTGCTCGCCATAGCTGCCTTTCATGACTATGAAATCTGGCAGACGGATGTCAAGACTGCTTTCCTTAACGGGAAGTTGGCTGAGGATGTTTACATAAATCAGCCAGAGGGTTTTGTCGATGCAAAGTTTCCCAATAGAGTGTGTAAGCTTGAGAAATCCATTTATGGATTGAAACAAGCATCTCGCAGCTGGAATCTTTGCTTCCATGAGAAAGTCAAAGAGTTTGGTTTCTCTAGAAGTGAAGATGAGTTTTGTGTGTATATCAAGGCTAGTGGGAGTATAGTAAGTTTTCTGGTGTTATATGTCGATGACATATTACTCATTGGTAACGACATTCCAACCTTGAACGAAGTTAAGTCTTGGCTTGGAAAGTGTTTTGCCATGAAAGACCTAGGAGAAGCCGCCTATATTCTTGGGATTAGGATATTGAGAGATAGAAAGAAGAGACTAATTGGACTTAGTCAGAGCACATACTTGGATAAGGTACTAAATAGATTTAGTATGGAAAATTCCAAGAAGGGAGAGCTACCTATCCAGAGCAACACAAAATTGAGTAAGACTCAATGCCCTAGTACAGATGAGGAAATAGCTGACATGAGTTGTGTACCTTATGCTTCCGCTGTCGGATCGATCATGTACGCTATGACATGTACTCGCCCTGATGTGGCCTTTGCTTTGAGCATGGTCAGTCGCTATCAGGGAAACCCAGGTAGAGCTCATTGGATAGCAGTAAAGAATATACTCAAGTATTTGCGAAGAACAAAGGACTGGGTCCTTGTGCTTGGTGGCAATGATACTTTGAGAGTAGATGGTTACAGTGATGCCAGCTTTCAAACAGATAGAGATAACTTCCGTTCTCAATCTGGTTGGGTATTTCTACTGAATGGAGGAGCCGTTACTTGGAAAAGTTCCAAGCAAGATACGGTGGCTGATTCTACTTGTGAATCAGAGTACATAGCAGTGAATGAAGCGTCGAAAGAAGCAGCTTGGTTGAGGAACTTCATCGGGGATCTCAGAGTTGTTCCAACCATTCAGGAGCCTATGGAACTGTTCTGCGATAATGAAGGAGAGGTTACCTTGACAAAGGAACCGAGAGATCATCGTAAAACCAGACATATTGACAGAAAGTACCATTTTATCAGACATAGAGTAGAAGAAGGCCATCTTATAGTAAAGAGGGTGTCATCTGAAGATAACCCAACAGATCCCCTTACAAAGGGGCTGAGTAGGGCTAAGCATATTCAGCATGCTTGGAGCATAGGACTGAAAGATGATATTAGTTTTAGTAGTTAGATTAGTTTTGTTCTGAAACTTGTAACAAAGTAAATGTAATTGACTTTTGGTGATTAAATAATAATTAAACGACCCAAAAATACGACCCAAAAATTTCGTTTTTCAACATAACCAAAAACCATAATCTGAGTGTCATATCATAAACCATACATGATGTATATCAAAATAATAATAAACACTATGCGAAAAACTGTATCATATCCATGTTATATAAAAATCAAGAACCAATCAACTCCCAGGATAAAAGCTGAAGCTGTGGTGTGTGCGATGCCATCATCCCGAGCTCCTCTCTCTACAAGCGGAAGTACCTGAAACAAAACTGAAACTGTAAGCACGAAGCTTAGTGAGCTCCCCCCAAACTACCACATACCATACAATACATATAAATCACATACTGGGCCTTGCCCACTGCATCAGACCGAGGTCTGGAACTAGCTGCATCGGACCGGAGTCCGGAACTGACCGGGACCTTGTCCCCTGCATCGGACCAGAGTCCGGAACACATAACACAAATATGCTTGAATCACAAAGACGTCAAGCCAGCTAGCTACTACATCAAACTAAAGACCGGACTACTGATAATTACACGGGCCGGCATTGTGGCCGTAGACCCGATCCTACTGAAGGGAGACTCACCTCGTGAACTGGCTGCTGAGTGAATAGCTCTGAGGGCTAACTGCTGCTGCTCCGGTATCTCCCCGGCTACAAGACCATAAACATACTCAATCAAATACTAGACACTGCACTGGGTAAAATGACTCTTTTACCCCAGGTCAAAGTCAACTCTCAGATAAAGTCAACTCTCGGTCAAAGTCAACCCATAGTTGACCTGACTCGCCGAGTTGGGCCGCCAACTCGCCGAGTCCCTATTCTCACTCCTCGACTTAACTCGCTGCTACTCGTCGAGTATGGCATCGACTCGACGAGTACTCTCCCGATCCAAGAACTCAGACAATCTTCATCCGACTCGCCGAGTCCTATGAACAACTCGACGAGTTGTTCTTGAGCTTAAGAAGATTGCCTTGGACTCGCCGAGTTGTATGAACAACTCGCCGAGTCCCTCCATCACTGAGTCTACTCTCAACTCGCTGAGTCCACTCTCTAACTCACTGGATCCACTCGACACTGATAAAATGAAGGAATCGGGGACTCGCGACCCAACTCGTCGAGTCGTTCTTCCCGACTCGCCGAGTTGCCGCCATGCAACTGATTTTTACTCGATTTTGTTTGAATCCAACACATACAATTGATAGATCTGAGTCCAATAAGCTGATTTACCACGTAAAGTTTCCAACTTTACGTGTACAACCTCATGAGTAAGGGAAATAAGGCTAAAAGATGCACAAAACGGGTAGATTTATGATTAATATGCAAAGTAACTCCAAAAAGACAGTAGATCTAGGCTCTACAACACCCCATCATTCAGATCTAAAGATATCTCGACTTATTAAGGCATTCATGCACACATAAGGCTTGGAACAAGCATCAACTAGCTCTTAGGAGAGCCCTAATGGAAGTTTAAAGCATATAACAAGAGGGAACTCCGAAAATACCTCAAATAACTCAGATTTGCCCTTGGATCTTTGCACTCCAACTCTTCTCCTTGCTTCTTTCTTCTTCTCCTTCTTCACACCTTCACAAAATGGCACCAAAAACACTTATAAGCTCTCAAGGGAGGATTAGGGTTTTCTCACTGCGTTCACAGGGTGAGGGAGGCGAGAATGGGGTTATAAGGCGGTTTAAATAGTGGGCAACCCGGGGATTTAGGGTTTCACCCAGACGGATGGACTCGCCGAGTCCAGGATATGGACTCGTCGAGTCCCCGGCTCACGCGTGCTCGCAGCCGCGACCCTACTCGGCGAGTCAGGCTATGAACTCGCCGAGTTCCTCTTGCAAAACTTACAACAATTACCAATGAATTAACATACCGGGAACGGGTCGTTACAATTCTCCCCCACTTGTCTCAGACTTCGTCCTCGAAGTCTGCTACGGCTGGATCTGCAAATAACTCTGGGTAGTGCTCTCTCATCTCCTCCTCAGCCTCCCACGTCCACTCAGACCCCTTCCGGTGCTGCCACTGCACCTTTACTAACTGAATTTCCTTGTTCCTCAAGGTCTTGGTCTTCCGGTCCAGAATTGCGACCGGTCTCTCAATATAATTCAGGCTGCTATCAACCTGAATATCCTCTAGGGGAACGACTGCTGACTCATCCACCAGACACTTTCTCAACTGAGACACATGGAAAGTGTTGTGGATCTGACTAAGCTCCTCAGGAAGATCTAACCGATAAGCAACCCGACCCACCCGGGCCAAAACCCTGAAAGGACCAATAAATCTGGGGCCCAACTTGCCCCTCTTCCGGAACCTGATGACACCCTTCCAAGGTGAGACTTTCAGAAGGACCATATCCCCCACCTGGAACTCCAAGTCCGAACGCCTCCTATCGGCGTAGCTCTTCTGCCGACTCTGAGCAGTCTGCAGTCTACTACGGACCTGCTGGATCAGCTCAGTCGTCTTGAGCACCACCTATGTGCTCCCAATGACTCGCTGACCGACCTCGCCCCAACAAATCGGGGTCCTACACTTCCTCCCATACAGCATCTCAAAGGGAGGTCGATCAATGCTCGCATGATAACTGTTGTTATACGAGAATTCCGCTAACGGAAGATACGTATCCCAACTACCACCGAAATCTAGGACACATGCCCTAAGCATGTCCTCGAGAGTCTGAATCGTCCTCTCGCTCTGCCCGTCTGTCTGAGGGTGGAAAGCGGTGCTGAAATGGAGACGAGTACCCATCTCGTCGTGGAACCGCTTCCAAAATCTGGATGTGAAACGGACATCTCGGTCAGACACCACTGATACCGGCACTCCATGACGTGCCACAATCTCACGCACATAGATATCGGCTAACTTCTCCGCCGATATACTCTCCTGGATCGGGATAAAATGGGCACTCTTCGTCAACCGATCCACTACTACCCATATCGAGTCCACTCCACGTGCGGTCCGGGGAAGCTTGGTGACAAAATCCATGGTAATGTCCTCCCATTTCCACATGGGAATGTCTAACGGCTGCATCCTGCCGTGAGGTCTCTGGTGCTCCACCTTGACCTTCTGGCAGGTCAGGCATCTCTCGACGTACCAGGCGACGTCCCGCTTCATGCAGGGCCACCAATAATCAGGTCGAAGATCTCGATACATCTTTGTCGCTCCTGGGTGGATAGAAAATCGAGACTTATGAGCCTCGTCCATCAATACCTGCCGTACCCCACCCCAGTACGGTACCCATACCCTACCATGAAGCGTCAACAATCCCCGACTGTCGTAATCAAATGAAGCTACTCGGCCTACTATTCTCTCACACTTCTGCCTCTCCTCCTTGAGGCCCTCCATCTGAGCCTCCTTGATCCGCTCCAACAGTGGAGTGATCACTGTCATCCTCATACACAGATCCCTGATAGGGGCCGCCGACACCTTGCGGCTTAGGGCGTCGGCCACCACGTTGGCCTTCCCTGGATGATAAAGGATCTCACAGTCATAGTCTTTCAGCACGTCCAACCACCTCCTCTGCCTCATGTTCAAACTCGGCTGATCCATAAGATATCTCAAACTCTTGTGATCCGTGTATATAGTACAACGGACCCCATAAAGGTAATGCCTCCAAATCTTGAGGGCAAACACAACTGCCCCCAGCTCCAAATCATGGGTAGGATAATTAGCCTCGTGAGGCTTCAACTGTCTCGAGGCATAAGCTATCACATGGCCTTGCTGCATCAGAACTGCTCCCAAACCTGTGATCGAGGCATCACAATAGACTACAAAGTCCTCTACTCCCTCTGGCAAGGTAAGGATCGGAGCCTCGCACAATCTCTGCCTGAGGGTCTCGAATGCTGTCTGCTGCTCCGGACCCCAACGAAATACCACTGATTTCTTGGTCAGTCGGGTGAGCGGCACTGCTATCTTGGAGAAATCCTGAATAAATCTCCGATAATACCCTGCCAACCCTAGGAAGCTCCGAATCTCAGATGGAGACTTCGGGACCTCCCACTGCATCACGGCCTCTATCTTGGCCGGATCTACCAGAATACCCTTCTGGTTGACGAGGTGACCAAGGAACTGCACCTCGCGCAACCAGAACTCACATTTGGAGAACTTTGCGAAAAGTCTCTCCCTCCTCAAAACCTCCAGCACCTCCCGCAGGTGCTCCTCGTGCTGCTTCTGCGTCTTGGAATATACCAAGATGTCATCTATGAACACTATCACTGACCGATCCAACATCGGTCTACACACGCGGTTCATGAGATCCATGAACGCGGCTGGAGCATTGGTGAGCCCAAATGGCATCACCACAAACTCGTAATGACCATACCTGGTCCTGAAAGCAGTCTTCTGTACATCCTCATCTCTAACCCGCATCTGATGATATCCGGAGCGTAGATCGATCTTGGAGAACCAAGACGCTCCCTGAAGCTGATCAAACAAATCATCTATCCTCGGGAGTGGGTAACGGTTCTTCACCGTTACCTTATTCAACTCCCGATAATCAATACACATACGATGCGACCCATCCTTCTTTCTCACAAACAGGATCGGTGCTCCCCAAGGCGAACTGCTCGGCCGAATGAAACCCTTGTCTAACAGCTCCTGCAGCTGTGTAGACAACTCCTGCATCTCAGGGGGAGCTAGTCGATATGGTGCCTTGGCTATCGGAGCCGCACCAGGAATGAGGTCGATCCTGAACTCAACCTGTCTCTCAGGAGGTATCCCCGGCAAATCCTCGGGAAACACGTCCGGGTAGTCTCGAACAATAGGAACATCATCCACTGTCGACTTGCCCTTCTCCCGGGCATCCAAAACGTAAGCTACAAAACCGGCGCAACCCTGCTGAACATAGCGCCTCGCCCTTGCGGCAGAACAAAAGGTCGGTCCTCGCTGTGGCCTCTCGCCCTGAATCACCAACTCTCCCCCACTGGGAGTGCGAACCCTCACTAGCTGAAGCTCACAATCAATCACCGCCCCATTGGGGCTTAGCCAATCCATACCCACAATAACCTTATTCCCTCGCAGGGGAATAGGTACCAGATCCACTGAAAACTGCTCATCAAATAACTGAAGAGAACACCCTCTGTGCACTCTGCCGACCCTCACGGTCCTATCATCCGCTATCTCAACCTCTAATGGACAACCCAGCTCCCCTAGAGCTCTACTGAACCTCTTGCTAAGCGCAAGAGATACGAATGATCGGGTAGCCCCCGAATCGAATAATACCAAAGCAGAAATGCCGTTCACAGAGAACGACCCTGAATAAAACATACAATCATAAGCAACATTTAATCAATAATAAGAGATAAAAGGGAAGATACATACCCGTCACCACATCAGGAGTCGCTCGCGCCTCCTCTGCTGTCATCTGAAACGCCCTACTCTTCGCCACTGGCGCATCAGCTCGGCCCTGCCGGCCATCTGTAATCCTCAAGGTAGCAGGGGCAGGTGCAGCCACCTTCCCCGCTGAAGCTAAACTCGGACACTGGGACTTTTTATGTCCCCTCTGATTGCACTGAAAGCAAATCAGATCTGATGCTGCGACGGCAGTAGCAGGGGCCGTACAATCCCTACTCAAATGCCCAATCTGACCGCACTTGTAGCAGCCGGAACTCCCTGCCTTGCACGCTCCCTCGTGCAATCTCCCACACTTGCCACATCGACCGTGGCTCTGCTGACTCCTAGATCTGTGATCCGAAACCTTGGGCTTTTTGCCCGAACCGCCTGAACCCGAAACCGCCTCCGGTTTCCTCTTCTTCTCCATCTCAAGGTCAATCTCCCTCTCCCGAGCTCTAGCAATCATATCTTCCAGCGTTTTACAGCTGGACCGGCTCACAAACTGGCGGATATCGCTCCGCAACATCTCATGATAACGGGCCTTCTTCATTTCCTCATCAGCTACATACTGAGGAACGAGAAGAGCCCTCTCCCTGAACTTGGCGGTGATCTCTGCCACTGTCTCTGTAGTCTGGGTGAGGTCCTGAAACTCCCTAGCTAGCTGTTGCACCTCAATGACCGGTGCAAACTCCGCCCTGAACCTGGTAGAGAAATCAGCCCAGGTCATGGCGTCCAATGCTGCATCATCCCCAATGGCATGCCCGACCTCCTCCCACCAATCTCGTGCCCTGTCCTTCAGAAGACAGGACGCCAATCTGACCTTGTCCCCCTCGGGACATCTGCTAGTACGGAAAGCGTTGGCCACATCCGCCAACCATCTGGTGCTCGCTATGGGGTCTCGCGCCCCATGATAGTCCGGAGCTCCACATGCCCTGAACTCCCTGAAAGTAAGGGTGCGCGTCCCCATCATGGCCGCCACCTCGGCACGGAAGGTGCCCAATCTCTCATCCATCAGCTCTAGAATCCCCTCCTTGATCGAACCGAAGATCACAGGAGTCTGCTCTATAATGATGCGCGTAATCTCCGAAGAAAGGAACTCTCGGGTCTGCTCATCCATGCGCTCATCCCCCGAACCTGAACCTGATCCCTCCCCGGCACCTCCGCTGCCGGCTGCTGGTCTCGAACGTAGAACCACCATTCTGAAACACACCACAACTACATCAGAAAACAGAAATAACTTGAGGGATCATTGATACTACAACTAGCTTCCTGGTCTTGTCTCAGCCTTTCTTGATTCGAGTACGGATCCTCTGCTTCCAGTAGTACGGGCCCATACTACCTTCCACATATATCCGTACTTTCTTCAAGAACTGCCCTGACTCCACCAAGTCACTTCTACTACTACTGATCTCTGCTACTCTCATCCTAGGCTTGCCCCAGGGAAACCTCAGACTCAACTCAACTAGTCCTCAGCTGCTGCATGTCTCCTTATAATGCTAATTAACCATCACCTGAACACCATCACATGTGACGAAGATCAGATAATCCTTCAAGTAAAAGACCCGTCCCTATAACGGTTGGACTCAAACAAGAGCTGCACAATAGGGCCAGTTCCAGCACTCTGGGATTATTTAACCCTGATCACATGTGGTGTAACGTGTTCACCTAATGGCTAACTTCCATCACTCAGAACTCCCACAAAGCACGAAGCAAGCAGCATTCGGAATAAGGGAACATACTCAGGCAAAACTATTCTCAAAATGAGAAACTGATCTAGCATGCAGTGCTAAGCTCATACTATCAGGCATAACCTAAACAGGCTATCCTACTGCTGTCTACTCAATACTAGCATGCAATACTCATAAAGATGTAACACATAAAGCAGGCACATAAGGCATCCTCCTAGATCCTTAGTCTTATACTAGCATGCTGTTCTACTGAAGCTGAAACTGAACAAATAACTTGTATGGGTAATCTGGGAGTACTTACTTGAGCTCGGCTGATCGCATGCACCACACCCTTATCTTGTTTAAAAATCTCTTTCTTCCTAAGTGCTTTCAAAATTCTTTTAGAAAACATTTTCCTTTAAAAAAAATCTTTTTATTTCCCCCTTAGTTTGAGTTCAGATACACCCAAAAGTGTATCCGAATCCCTCAAACCAGGGCTCTGATACCAACTTGAAACGACCCAAAAATACGACCCAAAAATTTCGTTTTTCAACATAACCAAAAACCATAATCTGAGTGTCATATCATAAACCATACATGATGTATCTCAAAATAATAATAAACACTATGCGAAAAACTGTATCATATCCATGTTATATAAAAATCAAGAACCAATCAACTCCCAGGATAAAAGCTGAAGCTGTGGTGTGTGCGATGCCATCATCCCGAGCTCCTCTCTCTACAAGCGGAAGTACCTGAAACAAAACTGAAACTGTAAGCACGAAGCTTAGTGAGCTCCCCCCAAACTACCACATACCATACAATACATATAAATCACATACTGGGCCTTGCCCACTGCATCAGACCGAGGTCTGGAACTAGCTGCATCGGACCGGAGTCCGGAACTGACCGGGACCTTGTCCCCTGCATCGGACCAGAGTCCGGAACTGACTGCATCGGACCGAAGTCCGGAACTAACTGCATCGGACCGAAGTCCGGAACACATAACACAAATATGCTTGAATCACAAAGACGTCAAGCCAGCTAGCTACTACATCAAACTAAAGACCGGACTACTGATAATTACACGGGTCGGCATTGTGGCCGTAGACCCGATCCTACTGAAGGGAGACTCACCTCGTGAACTGGCTGCTGAGTGAATAGCTCTGAGGGCTAACTGCTACTGCTCTGGTATCTCCCCGGCTACAAGACCATAAACATACTCAATCAAATACTAGACACTGCACTGGGTAAAATGACTCTTTTACCCCAGGTCAAAGTCAACTCTCAGACAAAGTCAACTCTCGGTCAAAGTCAACCCATAGTTGACCTGACTCGCCGAGTTGGGTCGCCAACTCGCCGAGTCCCTATTCTCACTCCTCGACTTAACTCGCTGCTACTCGTCGAGTATGGCATCGACTCGACGAGTACTCTCCCGATCCAAGAACTCAGACAATCTTCATCCGACTCGCCGAGTCCTATGAACAACTCGACGAGTTGTTCTTGAGCTTAAGAAGATTGCCTTGGACTCGCCGAGTTGTATGAACAACTCGTCGAGTCCCTCCATCACTGAGTCTACTCTCAACTCGCTGAGTCCACTCTCTAACTCACTGGATCCACTCGACACTGATAAAATGAAGGAATCGGGGACTCGCGACCCAACTCGCCGAGTCGTTCTTCCCGACTCGCCGAGTTGCCGCCATGCAACTGATTTTTACTCGATTTTGTTTGAATCCAACACATACAATTGATAGATCTGAGTCCAATAAGCTGATTTACCACGTAAAGTTTCCAACTTTACGTGTACAACCTCATGAGTAAGGGAAATAAGGCTAAAAGATGCACAAAACGGGTAGATTTATGATTAATATGCAAAGTAACTCCAAAAAGACAGTAGATCTGGGCTCTACAACACCCCATCATTCAGATCTAAAGATATCTCGACTTATTAAGGCATTCATGCACACATAAGGCTTGGAACAAGCATCAACTAGCTCTTAGGAGAGCCCTAATGGAAGTTTAAAGCATATAACAAGAGGGAACTCCGAAAATACCTCAAATAACTCAGATTTGCCCTTGGATCTTTGCACTCCAACTCTTCTCCTTGCTTCTTTCTTCTTCTCCTTCTTCACACCTTCACAAAATGGCACCAAAAACACTTATAAGCTCTCAAGGGAGGATTAGGGTTTTCTCACTGCGTTCACAGGGTGAGGGAGGCGAGAATGGGGTTATAAGGTGGTTTAAATAGTGGGCAACCCGGGGATTTAGGGTTTCACCCAGACGGATGGACTCGCCGAGTCCAGGATATGGACTCGTCGAGTCCCCGGCTCACGCGTGCTCGCAGCCGCGACCCTACTCGGCGAGTCAGGCTATGAACTCGCCGAGTTCCTCTTGCAAAACTTACAACAATTACCAATGAATTAACATACCGGGAACGGGTCGTTACAAATAAAGTATTATTTATAAGTTTGGTTTCTACCTTTTGTCAATTGTTTATTATTGTGTTTCATTTTTGCATGTTTTACTTCCCAAATAATAGGATTATTCAAACTCCACAGCCGCTCGTACTTTTGGAAGTAAGTAGTGAATCAAGACTGTCATGAACTGGATTGTAGATTGTCTAAGGATAAACATGGTAATAGACTTACTGCAACGTTCATGAGTACTCAGAAATTGGGATTTGAGTATTGGATAAACCCTCGCTCAGAGTATTACTTCATGGAATTCATCACGAGTAATATTGAGACGATAATATCTTATAATCTTGAGACGAAGATATATGAGTTGTAATTTACAAGTCGGTCATGCATTGGTGATACGAAAACGCATCAGTAACTTGGTGTTATTAAAACGTATTATCATGTATAATTTGATGAGTAAAAGATACAAACATATGAGTCAACGTTTATTCGTTCCTTTTGCCCTAACCGGAAAAGCGATATCTGTGGGCCCCTCGATGATTTGGTGTTGACTTATGTGTTGGGCCCAACCAGGACTAAATTGATGTGTTCAATTAGAAGTCCTACATCATCACAAATCAGGAATCGGGAAACATAGATTCTGGACAAAGAGATTGATTATATTCCATGTCTTTTGTCCATGGATATCCAGCAGAACGAAGGATTATATGATCACTTATCTTAGGACTCGTAACTGACTGGGTAAGAGTTCGGCAGCAACTTTTGGAAGCTACAATTTGTTGGTCAAATTTAGAAGTCATACTAGCAATTATATTTACAGACTTATCCAAGTGGGAGACTGTTGGATTAGGTGTCTAAGCCCATAACTATAATTGGTATGTACTTGAATTGATAGCAGCACAGTCCTTTTGGGTTGCCCTCAAACCTAGCAACCGGACAAGGAAATTATGTAAGGAGAGATATTAATTTATTATAAGATTAATAAATTAATATAAATGAATTTATTAATATGTTAAAATATTAATATATTAATTAGAAATCATTATGTTTAATTAATAGTTAGCCAGAAATTAATTAGAATTAATTTTGGGGTTAAAAGAATTAATTATAAAGTGCAGGGACTAGTTTGCAATTAACTGATAGTTGAATGGAAGGATCCAGAAACCCCTTGGAAGGAGGTGGACGAAATCCCTAGGGGAAACCCTAGAGAATTCGTCCAAGGGGTCCAGTAAAGGCCCTTGGGTTTTTGCTTAGGCCCTAAGCAAAGGATAACTAGGGTTTCCCCTAAACCCTAGATCCTTCAGCTATTTAAGGAGCCTCCTGGCTCACATTTTAGGTCACTGATTCTTTGGAAGAAACCCTGGCCGAAAATTGCATACTCTCTCCATCCTCTCTCCTTCAAGTTTCCTTCTTGCTAGTTCTTGGGTGTGATTCCATTAGAGGCATTACACTTGTGGTGCTAAGCTTCCAAGAAGATCAAGATCAAGATCAAGTGGATTATCAATTGTTTGCTATAACAATTGAAAGGTATGTTAATCTTGAACCCTAGTTTGTTAATTTCGAAATTAACCTCTCTCCTGTAGGGTTCTTGTTATGCAATTCAAAGTTGTATGTTCAATAGTTAAAACATAGATCCAAAGTAGGTTGCATGTGAACTTAGGAATTGTTTTCTAGTTTATTTGTTTTACCTAAAACCCATCACTCAGTTGGGTGTTAGTAGGGTTGTAGCAGGACAGAAAGAGTGACCCAACGCATTGGACTTCGTTTTAGACTTGGAGTTCATGGGACTCGACGGGTGCTAGAACAGATCCGGCGAGTCCAAGGCAATCTCCCAACCCTTGAAGATGAACTCCACGAATTGTTCATACAACTCGGCGAGTCGAGGACAGGACGTGTTCTTAGGATGAAGACGGGCTCGACGAGTGTTCATACCGCTCGGCGAGTTGGATGAAGGTTCATCTGAGGTTGTGTTAGAAGGAGAACTCGTCGAGTCATCGCTAAACTCGACGAGTAGGGACGTGGAGGAGGACAATTGAAGAGGTAGGGAATCGACGAGTTAACGACCCAACTCGGCGAGTCGGGCCACTTGGAAGTTGACCTTGACGTTGACTTTGACTTTTACTTGGACTTGGTCTGGGGTAAAATAGTCATTTTACCTTAAAGGGTAGATACCAGATTCTGATTAAGTGTTTTGTAGGGAATATAGCCAGAGGATTTCCGGAGCAGCAGCAGTCAGAGATTCCCCCGCACAGATTATCAGCAACTACTTGTTTGAGGTGAGTTTCCTTCCGGTAGGAACGGGTCTAAGGCACCAAGGTCGGCCCGTATAGACAATATGTTAGTATCGGAGTGTGGGCGGAGCCCGTATCTTCATAGTTGAGCTTGATTAAGACATATGCTTGTACGATAGAATTGTTTATACTCGTTGTCTGTGTGATACTTGTATGTTATGGTTTAGTAGATGAGTGTGGGCGAGGCCCGTATCTCAGAGATAGTAGAGTGTGGGTGAGGCCCGTATCTCTCAGATAGTGGAGTGTGGGTGAGGCCCGTATCTCCCAGCTAGCGGCGTATGGGCGAGGCCCGTATCTCCATGAGTGTAGGCGAGGCCCGTATCTCCTAGTTGTTCATTATATGTGTATGGTATGTGGTATTATGGGGGAGCTCACTAAGTTTTGTGCTTACGGTTTTCAGTTTTGTTTCGGGTACCTCTTCTTCGAAGGGGAAGGAGTTGGCGCGGTAGCTGCACATCATACACACACCCCAGATTTCGCACTATGAGTTTCCTTGGATTGTGCTATGACATTATCACTATTTACGATTTGGATTTTCAGTCATTATACATAGTTTTATGAGATGTTATGATTTTATAATGTTTTTCCTCCGAATGTTTGAATTAAAGTAATTTATAAAAATGAAATATTGGCCATGAAAATTGGGCTGTTACACTTCTATGGCTTGAACTTCATGGGATCATCCCTGACCTTTGGATCCATACCCATCTTAGCCACCATGGATTTAATGGTGGCAACCTCAAGAATTGTAAACCCTAAAATTTTAGGTTCGGAGAAAAATTGAGGAATTTTTTGTTTTTAAAGGTGCAACAGATTGATTTGGTTTAGATTTATGGACAAAATGAGGTTTGTTTAAAAGTCTCGAAAGCAATATTTTTGAACCTCATTCTAGGACACCATTAAATCCTCATTACAACTTTTACAATCCAAGCTTTTGACATAGAACTCTAATGTGATAGCTTGTAGTTGTTGGTGTTGTTCTTGTTATGATGACAGATTCCGGCAAACCCACCGTCATATAGAGACGACGAATGAGTGGAGCTCTGAAGAAAGCCTCCGTTGATTCCCCTCTTTGCTCTCGTGATTTCGGTGGTTGGAATGACAGAATAAGGGGTTACCTTTTGAATTGGAGTGAATGAAGAAGATGAGTCTTGTTGCTTATGATTACGAATACACTCACTGAATCATAGTCAAGTTACAGTGAAGAAGGGTGATGAGGGAACAAATTTTAGAGATGAGTGAAACGGTAGAGAATGACGGTGCATGTAAGGAATAAAAACCAAAGGGCTTTTAGTCCGACAGTATCAGATGTTGCTCTCCATCCTTGAGGTTGAGAGTTTAAGTCCCTTCGTGGACATAAATGAATTTAATGAGTAGTTTATGAGTAGAGTAGATTTGTCATTAACAAAATGTAAGGAATAAGGAAGAGAAGAAAAAGATGAGGAGGGTGAGAATTTTGATTAAGAAGGAAGAGATGAAGAAGATGAAGTATTCTTCTTTAGGTAAAAAGAACAAAAAAAAGATATGTGAATATATATATATATATATATATATATATATATATATATATATATATATATATATATATATATATATATATAGAGAGAGAGAGAGAGAGAGAAAGAAAGAAAGAAAGAAAGAAAGAGAGGGTCCACCTCTTTATTTGTTTTACCATTGATATTTAAATAAAATAAAAAAATGTTTAAGAAATTAGGAAAAAAAAAACAAATTAAAACCACATATTAATCTTTTCAAGTTTAACAGAAAATAATTTTATAACGAAACTAACTGAAAATGACCGACAATCTAAAAATACGGTGGTTTTGACCCTGGAAATAATACATACAGGACATTTTTGAAGTTTTTTTTTTTTTTTTTTTTTATCATTTATTGATTTTTTAAGAAAATCAATAACTCAATAAAGATTTTTTTTTAAAAAATCAATAAATCAATTATAGTTCTTTGAATACCATATTATAACATTTTAAAATAAAATTTAACGAATTGGTCTGCTGACAATCTCAACGTCTCCAGACGTTCACAAATCACAAATTTTTTCCCCAAAATCCTCCAACACGTCGCCACCGGATCACCACCGTAGTCAAACCCTAGCCACTGCGCCGCAATTCCAACCCTCACCACTTCCACCACATCACCAGAAAGACGTTGAGACAAAGCATTTGCACAAGCACGCAGTTTTGAAAAACAAACATGAGGCCACCGAAGAAGACGATCCACGTGATATCGTCATGGATACAGCGGCAACCGCCAAAGGTGAAAGCTTTTCTCGCCGTAGTCGCAGGCATGGTGGCCTTGGTGTTGCTACGCGCTATTGTGCACGATCACGACAATCTCTTTATTGCTGCCGAAGCTGTTCATTCCATTGGAATCACCGTCCTTATATATAAACTCTCTAAGGAAAAAACTTGTGCTGGTTAGTAATTTAACAAATTGATCTAAGCATCACTTACTTGTTTAATGCAATTCGGTATAATTCCCTCCTTTCTTAGTTCTCCACATCAGTGACATTATGGAATTGCCTCGGTTTTCCTTTCATCATAAATTATTGTTTTTGTATTTCAAAATTGAAGTGGATTCCAAGAACTCCTGGATAATAATTTGACACTTACATTCCCCTTTGTAAGTTGTAACTAACTATCCCTACAAATTGAATGCCATTGTTTTATGTCTTTGATTTTTCTTAATGATAATAATAGCCTAAAATGTATGACAAATTCACACACGATTGCAGGCATATCACTGAAAACACAAGAGCTAACAGCAATGTTTTTAGCTGTTAGACTTTATTGTAGTTTTGTGATGGAATATGACATACACACCCTGCTTGATTTGTCAACATTTGCTGCAACTTTGTGGGTTATCTTTATGATCCGTTTTAGACTCAAATCAAGCTACATGGAGGACAAAGACAACTTTGCAATGTACTATGTGGTAAGCATTGTATCCTAAGTGGACGGAATTAAATTCTTTGGGTAAAATTACCTATTTGCCCATTACCTTTATATAACAACTTTCTTTTGTAGGCTGTTCCTTGTGCCATATTAGCTTTGTTAATTCATCCATCAACATCACATCACATTATCAACCGGATATTTTGGGCATTTTGTGTTTATCTTGAAGCCGTTTCTGTTCTACCTCAACTTAGAGTCATGCAGAACACAAAGGTTCATAATCATAATTCATAATATATATATATATATATATATATATATATATATATATATATATATATATATATATATATATATATATAACAATATAGCATCTTCCATTTTTGTTCCTTTTTTTTATTATTCTTATTGTTCTATGACTCTTTTTGGTAGATTGTTGAACCATTCACTGCTCATTATGTATTCGCTCTTGGTGTCGCAAGGTTCTTAAGCTGTGCTCATTGGGTTCTTCAGGTTTGACTTTGACTTTTTTTATTATTTTTGATTTGATTTACATTAATTATTATATTTTTCTTCCATTTGACAGGTTTTGGATAGTCGTGGGCATCTGCTTACTGCCTTAGGTTACGGTTTATGGCCTTCAATGGTTTTAATATCAGAAATTGTCCAAACTTTTATATTAGCCGACTTCTGTTACTACTATGTGCAAAGGTACATATATACTTCATGCTAATTAGGGGTAAATACGTCAAAACAACATATTACCATGTGATAACCTTTGTGTTTGTTTTTGTTAATTTTTCAGTGTTTTTGGAGGACAACTTGTTTTACGTCTACCTTCTGGAGTCGTGTAGGCCAATAATTGTAATGTTGATCGATTTTTATTTTTATTTTTTTTCACTTTTTTTCATTTTCATTTTATACATGTTCAAATTTTGTGATTATGGTTTTTGTTTTTGTGAATTGGTGGATGGTTGTAAATTTGGTGACTGTGGTCATATGGTTTAAATTATAACTCCTCTTTTAACTAAATTTCAATGTCTATAGTGGACAAATTGTGTTAAATACTAATGTACTTATCTGTTTCTACAAAAAATGATATGGTGGATGACTTGGCGAAATCGCAAATGCCATGTCAGCGTATTTGACAAGTCAACAAAAGATGACTATATTGGTAAATGAATATAAGTTAGTTGCTATCATCAGTAAAAAAGATAAATTATAAAGAAAGATGTGTATGAAAGACTATTTCTTGCACACAAAGTGTGAAGTATTTTCATATTAATTATCACATATTTATATATGGCAACATTTAACTGTTTTGACTTTCAATTTCCAAACAATACTTTATTTATTTTATTGGGAATTGAAGTCAACTTTTGAGGCTCAAAACAAGAGCGTTATTACACGGTCAAGTTCTTTGTAAGAATACCTTCAAATGTAACCCCAGGCCCAAAAGCCAAAATAAGGCCCAAATCAGGCCCACCATCTTTCCCTTCATTCTTCCTCTTCAAACCCTCTTCAATCAAATACTCCAACACATACACAATCGTATTACTACTTGCATTTCCATAATCCGCCAAAGCCTTTCTACTTGCATTCAATTTATCCGGCAATAAATCAAGTTTCTTCTCTAGCTTGTTCAATATAGCCGGCCCACCAGGATGCACGGCCCAAAACAAATCATTATATGCCATCTCGTTAGGCCCATAATAGCCCATTAACTTGTCACAAAACCCCTTCACATTATCCTCAATGATTTCAGGAAGATCTCTATCTAACCTAAAGCTAATCCCCTCTTCACTTAGCCTCCCATCAATAACCTTTTCAGTGTCGGGCAAGAAATTTTGTATCGCAGTATGCAACTCAAACAACGGGCTTTCGGGCCCGGTGGGGTCCGACCCGATCATCATCGCACCTGCACCATCTCCAAAAAGGGCAACCCCAACTAGGTCATACGGGCGATTCACATTCGGTGGTTTATACCCGACAATAGTGGTTTCAGCTGTTGCAAGCAGGACCCGGCTTCCCGGATTGTTTTCGGCTATATCTTTAGCAACCCGTAGTCCTGCTACACCGCCTGAGCAGCCCGAGAAGTAAAGTAGGACCCGGTTGGTGTTTGGGCTTAACCCAAGCCCTTTGGCTAAGTAAATATCGCCACCTGGGAGTCGGGCCTCGCTAGAGGAAACATAAACCAAGTGGGTGATATCAGAAATGGGCCGGGCCCATTTTTTGATGCATGCTTGTGAGGCTTCGATTGCCATTTGTGTAACCGCCTTGTTGGCAATCTCTAGTCTTTGTCTGACTGTTGGTAAGCCTTCGAGTGCTAACTCGGGGTATTTCTCGAGTATCTCTTGTGACATAACCACATACCTTGTTTTCACACATGTAGTTTTGCCTATTAAAAAAAAGAAAAGAAAAAAAGACAGAATCAAGATAGTATTTAAAAAAGAAAACAAAAACGAAAAGAATGAAGTTTATTACATAGTCGAGTGAGCTTTTGTTTGAGTTCCGGGTCATCACAATGGGTATCCTTAAAATAGCCTTCAACAAGTAGATCTTGCATAACAAGTTGGTGAGGGAATGCTTTCCCAAGAGCCAAGATGTTGGCTTTTCCGACACTTGATTTGGTTGTCATCTCTTCAATTTTTTTGTATTTGAGCAAAAGGATGAGATGAAAAGTTTATTATTGATGTTGGTTTATATACACACATTGGTTGCGTGTTTTATGGCAAGAATCTTGACAAAATCACTCAAAGGGAGAGCAAAGAAGGGAGGTTATGGTTTTCTTTTTAGGAGATGTAAAAGGGTTAGTTGAAGTGCAAGAAAGTCATGAAAAAAATGCACTAAAGAAGTAAGTATTTAGCGGGTGGCTTGTTATTAGGATCTAGTTTCAAGGAGTGTCTTTGGTGTGAACTCTAGCCACTTTTTGCAGACAAATCAACATCGGTATGTATCTGTCAGTCTCAATCAGATGCACAACAAACATAATACAATACAAGATTCATACGCAAAAACTCAAAAGCATAAATAAAGGTTACAAGATTGACAAAAACTAATAGAAAGTCGTATTTTTTCCAAGTATTGGATTTATGGAATGTGTCTTGAAAGACAATTCCTATATGAATTTCCCTACATCAATGTGGACACATGTCGTCATATCATTCGTTCAATACAAATCAATTGTGTTACAAAAAGTCGATTTTACCCCAGTTCAAACATGATGGTGAAGACGGTTTCAAAGTTCTGAGATGGATTTTCCGCTGATGTAATCAACCACTCGAGCCACTGATTCACCAAGTGCAACTGTGACAGCTGTCAAATTTTGCAAAAATTCTTCGGAAGTTGGTTTATCTCCATCAACAATATCAGTGACAGCTTTTATAAAAATTGCAGGAACTTTTAAAAGATCTGCCACGTAAGCAACAGCAGCACCCTGAAAACACCCAAATAGTTTGTTTTCATAAATACTAAACATCATTTATTCAGACAACACTTTATCTCAAAAAAAAAAAAAAAAGGTTACCTCCATGTCTTTGACTGTTGCATCATTTGCAATTATGGAAGATTCATCCATTGGAGTCATATCCAAGGAATCTCCAGTTGACAGTTTGCCAACCTGGAATTTACAAGAAATATTATCTCAGATATTTCATAATGTTAAAAAAAAAATGGTGTTTAATAATATTAGCATTTTTTTAATGTCTACCTTAAGGCTGAGGTCCTTTAACAGATTTGGTGTTGAGCAACCTTTTCGCAAACCAACTCCATACAGATCAAAAACCTGCATTATTACACAAAAAATATCAAAATAAAACAAAAGGCAAAAGGATTTTTCTAGAATAAATATATTATAAAATTGTTAAATGAAATTACAAAAAAAAGGGCTGAGTGTATCTTACTGGGATTGGTATCCTTCTATCATGAAAGGCAACTGCTGATGCAGCATACACATCACCAATACATGCTCCTTTGGCCTGAAATTTTTATAAAGTCAAATAATAATCTCAAAAATAAATTAGGAAAAAGAATATAATGGAAAAATAAATAAACACTTACTTTAAAGCCACCAGCAGTGCCAGCATTTATAATAAGGTCTGGCTTTAAGGCTTGAATAGCAGCGTAAGTCACAAGAGATGCAGAAACAGTGCCAACACTGTCAACTCCTGGGAAATAATAATAAAGAATTAATAAAATTTATTTACATTCAGACATTTGTAAAGACTGACTGAACAACTAAAACTCACCTAAAGTAGCATCTTTCCCTGGCCATATGATGTTTACATTCAGACCTTTGTAAGAGCCATGATAGCGGACCCAAGGTGTTCCTTTTGGGAACCTGTGTGATTAAATTTGATAATTAACCTTTTCATTTCAATTAATCGAATCAAGCTTTCTGCCCCATGTGATTCAACCCTGACATATTTTATCAGATGCAGAACTGATTGTCCTTTTGATTTTTTAGGGCCAAAATAATCAGACACTAGGATACTGTGTTGCTACAACAAATCTGGGTAAATGTAAAATTAGGTATAGTTCGTTGAAGGTCACAAGGATCACTTCGATCACACATCCAAAATTGATTAAGGCGTCTTAGCAGAACTGGTCGTTGAACGTCGCGAAACCCATGCCCCTTAATCACAGCATGATAACTTAAAGCAACTAACCTCATAAACTAGAATAAGCATTTCTCCCCTTCTTGAGAAACATAATCGACTACTTACAGGAACGCAAAACATGATTCTAACAATAATGAATAAGTAATCGAGAATTGAAAAGAAGGAGCAAAAACTCACGGAGAATTTAGGTCCTCCGTCAGCTTAAAAGTGTCCACAAGAGGAAGTGCTTCCGTTTGCATAGCTGCTCGAGTTTCCATTTAACAAAATCATAATCATGACCTACTACTTCACACATACACAGCAAGTACATAAATATATTTGTGTAGAGAGAAAGGTAAAGTACCGATGATGATAACGATAGTAGAAATATGGTTATCGGAGGAGGAGATAGCTGAAACGGTCTCCTGGTTGCTGCCGTTTTCATTTTCAGCATGATTAAGATCCATCGTCGTCGTCGGCAGCGGCGGCTCGGCGGTTATTTTCTCTCCCTAATAATCCGACAGAGGAGAGAGAAAGGAAATTGGAGGAGCGAATCGGGTAGAGACGTCTTGTATAAAAAGATTACATTATAAATGGCAAATTGAACAGGTTATTCCGTTCATATTTGTTTAGGAAAAAAAATGTTAATTTTAAAGTTTAATGTGAAAGCATCTTCAATGTGCATTTTTTTCTAGCTTAAAAGAGAAAAGAGAAAGAGAGCTCGTTTATCATTTATTATTGACAAAATTATATACATGGTGTTGGAAAATAGTAAGTGGACTAGTATCTTTGTTCTTTGTTCAACGCAGGCTGGGAAAGAACATTATGTGAGTTTATAAGGTTGTTAAAAGATGTGTTAAGCCTACATGTGTATCTAAAAATGTTGGTGTATGTGAGGTTTCACAAAATGGCAGGATTCAGTGTCACTTTGCACTTCACATGCTACATTGGGCTGTCTCCTTTGGAGCGAACTATGTATTAACTTGGTAAATAAAATTGAAGGATTTTTTAAAAACCTCGGAAAACGATGTCTTATACTAGGGTTTTTATCCGATCAACCACATGACACATGTGCCAAGCCGTCACATAGTTTCACATTTTGGGAGGCTCCTAGGTTTTCTAGGAATATAAATACGGCATCCATGGAGTTGCATTTCACACACCAAAAATCGAGATCTCCTTTCATCTCTTTTTATGAATTTGCAAGCAAGTTGTTCCAGAATTCTCAAATATTCATTGTTTTTGAGTATTTATTTTGCATTTAACTTTTTTTTGTATGCATAGGGTCGGTCCAAACCGATTTAAGACTCGTGTCAAAATTAAAAATGGGACCCTTATTTTCGACCTTCAAGTTGGATGGAATACATTATGACAATTTAAAACAATGAGCAAATAATCCTAATTTTTCTTTCATTATTAAAGCACATGCTATAAGTTTAAACCCCATTGTATTAAAAAGAGCTATATTCAACGGCATTTTTCATTTTTTACATCAACTTTTTTTTTTATCTATGGTACCCAAAATCACCATTTTGATTTTTACAACTAATATAATTAGACCATAATACGAAAATATATAAACCAACATATTAGTTATGAAAATATACAAGTGTAGTGAAAATGGACAAACACAAGCCACATCATGTGCCAAATGGAGGAAAGGCCATTACCATCCACATGTACAAAAAAACCATCGGTCAGGGTAAACAACAATCCAAAATTAAATATTATGAGATGATTAAAATTTAATCAATGAAATACCATCCAGACAAATAGAGAACCAATACGATAGTTTTTTGGCTTCGTGCTAACCCATTTATGCTTCTGCTTTCTTGAAAATGGTTGTGAAGCCATGTATTACGAGGAGACAACAAATATTCATGATTGTTTATTGAAAACTGAAATGTCGTCTCTTGAAAGGTGTTGACATCGTCTATTAAGAAGCAAAAAAATCCCTAACTCCAATGTTGGGTCTTTATTAGCATTCTATTAGATTAATAAGTAAAATTTATAAAAAGGAAAATTTTAAGAAAAAAAATCCATAATTATAATGTTGGGGCTTTAGCCTTCTATTAGATTAATAAGTAAAATTTATAGAAAATTCAGAAGATACAAAATCAAAGGTTCAAACACGAGACCTCATACATCTCAACTAAGACGCATCAATAATCTAACCAAAGTCACTTTTGGTTATGTGTTGTACATGATTATGTGATGTACATTATATATATATATATATATATATATATATATATATATATATATATACACACACACACACACACACTGATCGTAATTTGTAATGGCTCGAGATTTGGCGAGACCCAGGGCGGCCGTCCAGTTTGCCTTGACTCCAAGGTAGGCCAAGGAGCTAGTTGCGACGTGAGTGCCAGGATGACCGTTGATTTTGAATTTAGCTTGACCGTTGATTTTTTGATAGGTTTGATTTGGGTCAAACTGAAGTTTTTGAGCTGTATACTGAGGTTTAGCCTCTTATTGGTTTAGGTGGTTCATGTAGGTAATTTTACAAGACTTCGAGTATTTTGGATTCAACTCTTTGATTCATGTGAGTTTTGTCGCTATACTATGTAGGACATCAGATGTCAATGTATCCTAGATTGTTTTTGTGACTTTTTCATGAAAGACTATGGTGGTACCATAGCACACGTATGAGAAGACTATGATGGTACCATAACATCTATATAAAAGACTATGGTGGTACCATAACATCTCTATGAAAGTCTATGATTGTACCATAAAAGTTTTATGAAAGACTATAGTGATACCATAATAGGAAAGATTGTAGTGGTACTGTAACAACGGAAGTGAGTGTAACATTATGATGGTATAACATCATATGAGTATATGATATTTGGAGAACTCAGTAAGGATTACGCTTACTGGTTTAAGTTTGAATTGTTTCAAGTTGTTCCGATAATAAGGGGAAATGGGGAATGCCACAACCTAATTGCTTCATATCCATGGATATATATCTTTGGAGATTCCACACTTTTGATTTTATTATCTTTTGATACTTTGATTTGGTTATGGGTTGTCAAATAAAAACAAATGGTTGCTTTCTTATTTTTGAGAATGAGAATGAAATGATTACTTTTATTTAAAAATAAAAATTCTGGCTGTAAATTTTGGATGTTACACATGTCTCTAACAATGTTAGAGCAATATTGGAATTGGCACACTTAGGAGTACCCGGTCAACTCCTTTTGATTAGATTCTGATGGGATAAAACCTAGTTTTTGCTTGCTCGTTATAGTCGTTTCACGGTCATGTGTCGATTTATTGATTTCTTCTCTCACTAGGGCATGGAATGATAGTAAAAAATCATTCCATTAAAAGTTTATTGTTTCGTTTGGAGGGCATGATGTGGGAGGATCTCGGTGGCGGAGACGTTTGGAAATAGAATGATCGTTATTTAATTTGCTGGGTGTGGCTGATGTTCTCATGTAACTTAGTTTGTAGATCAAGATCTAGTAGGGTGTAATATGGCTGCTAAGGTTAGAGAGTTAGTGTTCAACTGGTGTGGAATTCATATACAACAATTCTCTGGTTTGACTGTATTACTAGACTTTGTTGCGAACCGAAGAAATTAATAAAAAGATATGCATTACCATCCACAAGATGATTGTTTTAGATGATGTTATGTGAGATATTCATTACGATAAGCTATTGTCTACTATAGTGTTTATGAATGAAAATAAAAATAACAAGGTGTTCAACAATATTTGTTCCTTCCTTGCCACAGTTTAGATTAATGTTATCTTTACATCCTTCACTTGGTATAAACATAGGGATAATAAAGGGTATTATAAAAGGGTATACATATGTGTTTATGCACTTGTTCTAGCTTTTGCTATTTATACTATTTTTTTTATATATTTCGTCATTTCCAAAAAATATAATGATTATGTTTGTACTAATCTTTGTTTAGTTAAGGTCGAATCCAATTTAAAATGATATTCCCTTAGGAAATTTATAGGTGAAGATCTTAATTTGTGTTGCACAACTTTGGTCAAATCAACTTATATATTACGATTACGATCGTAAAATAAAACAAAATACATTGTTTACATTAATGATTTTTAGCTAAAATTAATTATTCTTGGTAATTTGTACAAAAGTATAATGTTTTGTTTTAGACACAAGAAGACAAGGAAAGAAAAAGTCAACAGTGTTGTGAATTTTCCGTAATTGTAATTAAGAATAAATTATAGTATAAGTTAGATTTGGGTTAACGAGGTCGCTATCCAATTTTACACGCAACATCAATTCACTCCCTCCCTTTTTCCCTTTCTTAACAATCACCCCCTCCCTAGTCCCTCCCCTCTCACACACACAAAAACTCCTCGGCTTCATCTGTCACTCTCCGACCACCGCAGCATTCGACAACCGACTCATCATCCGTCCATCTCGCCGTAAATTCCGATCAAAAATCCATCTGTTTCTCCGAATTTCAGGTTCAAACACAATCACAAACACGCGCTGCATCTGTGTGATACAAAATTTCAGATCTGCTTATCGATCAGATACTTAGTAGTTTGGAAACGGTAATCAATTGTAAAATTATCGAATCAGTTCTTATTTTGTGTTTTAATTTGTATTCACAACTTATATAGTCGAGCTGTTACATTGATTGAACTAAAGTTTCTTTCTTCGTAGATTTTGTGATTTCTTTGATTAAGTTTGAATCTACATCAACAAGTGACCTCGGGAAGTTGTCATAACAATGCCATGTTGGCGCTTTAAAAAATTCAAGCTAGTTAGGCATTTGAAGTATTCTTACCTCTGTTAGTGAATTAGTTTGAGCGGGTAGTTTTCTATTACCCCATCCCAAATTGAAACTGTAATTAACAGCCAGTTTCATGGATGATTCTTACAAATTCGATGCATGTTGACCAAAATCCAATAGCGAATCAATTTCAGATCATATACAGTGTGTTTCTGGAAAAGTGTAAAAGGAAACTCTTGTCGGTTTGAAACCAATTTGTTTGGTCATAGTAGCTGGTGTAATGTTATTGGAGGATGTTTGCGTGTGGGGTCTTGTAGCACACATGTTACTTGATAAAATGACCTGACAAAAGAATGTGGCTTGATGTTGGATCATATTACTCAGAGCCAAACATTTTTTGTCTTATTTTTTATACCTCTTTCTGTATTTGCAGCCATGATTTGGCGACACTGGATTCATCTTCTGGTGCAACTGTAACAACTAACAAGTAACAACCTTCTGAAGTGTTAAAGATCCTTATGATGTTCAGATCCAAAATCAAATGGGTGGCACTTGGGGGCCTGGTTTTGTCATTTTTGTCTTTGTTAGTGCACATGTTTCTTGCAAATACAAGTGTGGAGCTAGTACAATACAGTGTGATGACACGATTTATTGAGGATCTGAATATAGATGTTGTGGGGAAACAGGTAAAACTTGTACTTTAATCTGTAATTCTACATATGTGCATGACATGATATTAAATGGTATTTGTACTTCTATGCGTTATATGTTTTTTTTGGTTACTACAGAGTGTCAGATCTAAAAAGTTGTGGAAAAAGGTCAAGTCTTTAGAGGTTTTGCAGCCATATGCAAACCCTAGAAGTAAATATCCTGGTAATGATAATGCCTCTACATTGTCTTACCACATGTACTTGTCTCCTCCCTGTTACTAAAACTTGTTTTTCACATTGCAGTTCCAGTTGAACAAAGTAATGGCTTCATATATGCCAAAATTTTTGGTGAATTTGAGAAAATCAGATCTTCGGTATGTTCATGTTTGGATCTGAGTTTTACTTTAGTATTTTCATAATCTTTTTCTTAAAGCTTATATGGGCTTGACATTTTTCTAGATTTGTGATCTTGTTGCCATATCCAGGCTTCTCAATGCTACTCTGGTCATCCCAGAGATTCAAGAAAGTACAAGTTCAAAAGGCATCAGGTATGTTTGTTAGTCTTGGAAACATAAACTAGCCAGTAATCTTTCAATTTTATTTTTTTAACTCTTAATCATTTATTAATTTCCTTTATAATTCCCTGCAGTTCTGAGTTTAAAAGCTTTTCATACCTCTACAACGAAGAACAATTCATAACCTCTCTTAATAATGATGTAATCATTGTGAAAAATCTGCCTACTAAGCTTAAGGAGGCAAGAAAACGCAAAGAATTTCCTACTTTCAAGCCCAAAAAATCAGCTTCTCCTGATTATTACATTAAAGAACTGTTGCCAGAGTTAAAAAAGTCAAAGGTTATAGGATTAGTGGTTATGGATGGAGGTTGTCTACAGGTATTCCTCTAAACATATTTTTGGATGATTCTTTATTTAAAATAACTTGTCAAATCATATTTATTTAAGTTCTACTTTCTATTTTCTTATCAGCCTATTCTCTCATCTAAATTTGTTGAATATCAAAGGCTCAGATGTCGGGTAGCATTTCATGCACTTCATTTCCGCCCTGAAATTCTATCACTTGCACATCTCATCGTGCAAAGGTTAAAAATTATCTTATTTTTTATACAATATCAAATTTAGCAAGTATTAAATTATCTTTCTGTTTGTTTTGGGAAATTGCAACATACTCTACTCTTTTTACTAATATAGCCAATGTACTTTATTTTTTACCCATAGAAACAATATACTTACATTTATTTTTCCATAATAACAACATACTTGCATTTTCTTACTGAAAATAGCAATCTGTAACAAATAAAGCACAATGGTAGTAAAATGTAAGTGAATTAACTAATATAAGCAATATACATGAGGGTAGTTTAGTCATTTCCCTTTATGGGTAAAAGATAAAGTACATTGCTATTCTCTGCAATTTGCCCTTTTTTTTGTTTTTTTTTTCACTCCTAATTACACCAGTATTTGAGCAAAACATCTTTTTTGCAGGTTACGTGCTTCAGGGCAACCTTATCTTGCATATCATCCTGGCTTAGTAAGAGATAGCTTGGCTTATCAGGGGTGTGCTGAGCTTTTCCAGGTCAGCATTTGTTTTTAATTTTAATTTCACAATTAAAATGCTGATGTCATCTATCTTTGTATAGGATATCCATACTGAACTTATTCAGTACAGAAGGGCACAAATGATCAAACAGAAAATTATCCGTGATGATGTCAGCGTTGACTCATTTATTCGAAAAGTAAACGGCTCATGTCCACTCATGCCCGAAGAGGTATAATATTCATATATATAAGGGTATTTATGTATTCTAGAGTAAAGTACAAGAATGGTCCCTAAGTTTTGTAATTTTTTGCAAATTTGGGACCTAAACCTCCAATAATGCAACTATGGCCCTAATTAGATAGTTTCATTTCAATTTTGGTACCTTTTTCAGACAGTGTTAGAAATTCACTGTTACGATGTGCACTTGTGTTGCACACTAGGGTAGTTTTGTCATTTCCCTCTAATATTATTTATTAGTAAGTAAAGATCCCAAAATTGACCCTTTTTTGTTTTTGTTTTTTTCACAATTATCTGTTATTTAACTTGACTACAACTTATAAGTAATTATACATTGTAGTTTCTTGCTGTTTGATGATAATAATATAAAGGGAAATGACGAAACTACCCTCATGCCCAACACACATGCACAACTTCACGAGTGAATTTTGACACCGTTGGAGAAAGTTCCAAAATTGAAATGAAACCATCAAATTAGGACCAGAATTGCAAAATTGTACGTTTAGTTCCCAAAATTGCAAAAATTTACAAACCTCAGGGACCATTATTGTAATTCAATCTTTAATTTATATATCATTAATTTTTCAGGTGGGGCTTCTTCTACGAGCTATGGGATACCCACCAACAACAAGAATATACTTGGCAGGTTCTGAAACATTTGGTGGTCAACGGGTCATGATTCCTCTCCGAGCCATGTACACAAACTTAGTTGACCGTTCTAATTTATGTCATAAACACGAACTAAACACACTATTAGGAAAGGAAACCCCAATTCCTTCCAACTCTCTCAATTCCATTCCAAAAAAAACCATCAAGGATTCAACACAGGAATGGAATAAGGCGGGCCCTCGTCCCCGACCCCTTCCACCACCCCCAGACCGCCCTATTTATCAACATGAGAAAGAAGGTTGGTATGGTTGGATTGCTGAAAAAGATTCAGAGCCAGACCCTTCACCAATTGATTTAAGGGATACAGCTCATAGATTGCTATGGGATGCCCTTGATTATGTTGTATCAGTTGAATCCGATGCTTTTTTTCCCGGGTTTCATAATGATGGTAGTGGGTCCCCTGATTTTTCAAGTTTGGTCATGGGTCATCGGCTTTATGAGATGGCATCCGCAAGAACTTATCGACCCGACAGGTGAGTACATGTTTTTTCGTCAATCCGACATTCCGACGGAATCGGAATTCGAGATTCCATTCCGTGGTGTGTTTACACCATATCCTAATATAAGTTTCTTATTAAAATGGGCAGGAAATTTCTTGCAAATTTGTTAAACACTACACAAGATCATCTTTATTTTCCGAAAAGAAGCTGGACATTAGCAGCACGTAAACATTTAAATGACAGCCTGGCAGAGGAAGGACTAGAACGACAGCTTCTTCACTCAAAGCCGATGTCATTCCTCTCCCATCCAATTCCGGAATGTTCTTGTACTATTTCCAAAAAACCTGGGAAAAATACGTGTCCTAAGTGGATTGAAGACAGCTTTACTAAATCCAGATTACAAGAAAGTGAGAATGAACAGCCTGATGATGATGAAGTAGATGAAGAGGAAATGAATTCTGAAAATGAAAGCAAGGTAAATGATTCGCCTTCTTTGGAAGAAGATGTTGAAATGGACCCTGATGATTAGGTGTTTAAAAAAGATTTATAGATTCTTTTATTGCGGTTGCACAGAGTGTGATACAGGTAGAGGGGAAAACAGAATTATAGTTTTACATTTTTTTTGGGATATAGTTTATACCAATGCCATACCTCTGTTGTTTTTATGTATTTCATCTGCATAATGTTTTAGGTTTTGAGTTTATGAATACCTGGAGAAGTTTTTTTTGGATCATGAAACAATGTAAACTTTAGAACATATGTACTTGATTTGAGTTGTTGCCCTTTTTGTACAACTTAGCTTACCATACTCTAACAAAAAGACAAAATAAGGACAAAATTTTGATGAGTTTTTTCCGTTACCAACCAAGAAATGCAAATGGGTTGATTTTCAACCTTTATTTATTTTTTATTTTTATATTTTTTTTGGGGGGAATGGAATGATATAGATTTATAATTATAAATTACTTTTAGTTTTTTTTATAAATAATTTATCGTTATTATTATTATATTTTAAGATTTAATTATATCTAGTTTTTTATGTATAATTTTTTATATCATAGACAATACCTTTTTAACTATTTCTAAATTAAACATATAACATGTATTTTGAATCAAATGCAACTTTAGGGGGGGTGTTTGGCAAATGAGTTATTAGCTTATTATTGGATCTATATTGTGACAAGCTAAAAAAATATTTAGATAAAAACAGCTTTACTGGATCTATATTGTAATAAGCTAAAAAAATATTTAGATAAAAACAGCTTATAGCAGTGACAAACTGTGAACAAGTCATTTGTTTATACGTTAACTTATTAACTAATAAGCAAATAAGTTATAAGATAATAAGCAACAATTTTTTTTTGTCAAACACCCTCGTTTTTAACAATACATCCTTATTTAGTTATTATTAATATATTTTTTTTCTCTATCAATTTTACTCTACTTAGTTTTATATTTATCGAAAAAAAAAAAACAATATTTTCGAATGACCCAATCTATTATTTTAAGCCAACCAAACATGACAATAAAATGTAATAAAATATTTCATTATCTTGATTATCCTATGAAGTTGTTCATTCTTAGTCATTCCATTCTATCATTACAAAAATACCTTAATAATGTTTTTTATTTGATTTTATTACAACTTAGTTTTATGTATTCTATAACAACATTGAATTTTCTGTGTATCTTGAAAAAAAAAATATTTAGTTTTTTTAAACGACAAATGTATATTTTATTTTGATTAGCAAGTAGCTAGCAAGATAAGTAAAAAAAGCGAACTATTACATGTTACAAGAACAGGGGAGATTACTTTTGTCACAATTTAGTAGATTGAAAAACGGCTCTTGTTTTACTTTTTGTCACAATTTATTTTTTATAACGCCTTTGAAATTTATTTCCAACCCTTGGTTCTATTGTTGGTGTTCCGCCTTCTCTTCGACAATGTCTAGACGTGATGCTTATCACATTAAATTACAACACGCTACTTAATTATATGAACATAAGAGAGTGTTTCGCGTAAAAATAAGTAGTTTTTATTAAATTTAATGTATAAAAGAATTTATATTCTATATTCTGTATTTTATTTGAATAAAATAACAGCAGATAGACGTCGATCATGAGAGATTTAAAAGGTTCCCAATGGGAGACTACAAAGTTTTGCTTAGATTTTTGCAAGTTGAATGGCCAATTTATCGATTCTAGGAATATTCAAGAAAAAGGGCACACCAGGTTTGGGTTACACCGACTAAGAGAGATTGTTTCCTTAATGATACACACCGAATTACGATACGTGAGCCACCCAACATGGAATATTAATGATAAATGTAAGACGACTGTTTCATTCTCAACGGAGTTATAGTAGTGATGGATACACTTTAGATATTTTAATAGAAATCATCAGAAGATGCTTCCATTAGAATTGGAGCGATAACAGGTCTGGGCCTTGCATATGCGAATATAGTTTTAATAAAAAATGGATGCACTTGAGATTCTTGAATTTTGGTACCGCGGAAGTTATGACCATTAGACCATCCGGTGTACATTGCACGAAGTCGTTCGTGGTCTAGTTGGCCACGAACCACGGCCGTGCACACCACCCCGGTGGTTCGTGGTGGGTCGTGGTCGTGGCCTTCCGTGGCCCGGACAACGAATGCAAACGACCAATCCGATGCGCAAAGAATTCGACCGTTTCTTGTGTAGCCGTTGTTAAACGGCTAGATTTATAAAAAAAATAAAATAAAATAAATAATTTATTTACCTATAAATACCATACTTTTATTCCTTATTTTTTACACCATTCTTTTCTTTCTCTATACACAAACTACACACTACATCTTCACAACCAAAAATCATGGATCCCAACCAAAATACCCCTCCAAACTACCGAAATCGCAAACCCGATAACGCTTTTGCGTTAGACACAACACCTCGACAATTCCCGACGATGGAGTCACCTCAAGGCGGTTTTATCAATCTACTTCAAAGTGGTTCCCCTATCCAACAAACACCACTTTTCCAACAATAATATCAACCTTTTCCGGCTTTCCAACAACAACAAATGCAACAACAATACCAACAATTTCAACAATTCCAACAACTACAACAACTCCAACAACAATCGTCACAACAACAACAACCACCAAGCTCACAACCACCACTTTCGCCGGATTTTGTTCCGGAAACGCAACCTTCACCACCACCTCAACCAAAAAAGAAAAAAGGAAAAAAACCGGCCCGACCCACTACCAACCAAGAAAGGGTCCCATGGACAAAAGAAGAAGAAGAAAAGTTAGCGGAGGCATGGGTGGCGGCTTCCGAAGATCCAATTGTAGGAGATAGCCAGACGTACGGAAGTTTTTGGGAAAAAGTCCGAGCCATTTTTTACGAGTTAATGGAAAGTCAAGCTCGAAATGCCGATCAAATTACGTCGAAATGGCGAGATATTCGATTAAAATGCACCGATTTTGGAGGAATCTACAACAATCTCCTAAACATACGCAAAAGCGGCTCGAACGATTTTGATGTTTTCAAGGCGGCCATGGACCAATATGAAAAAACAACGCCTACACGCAAAGCTTTTCCGTATATGAAGCCGTGGCTAAAATTGAAAGACTCCCCAAAATGGAAAGAGCAAACGGAAGGAAGTTCCCAATCTTCCGGTTCAAAGCGTTCGAGAAACCCCGATGGAACTTCTCAACAATCGGACGGCCGAACACACATCGACATCAACGACGATCCGATAGATCTTGAAACCGACCAACCTCTTCCTCGGCCCGTTGGAAGAAATAAAGCAAAAAAAGCGGCGTCAACATCTTCGAATTCTAGTGTTATGGATATGTTCGGCGATAAATTTGATTGATATGTGCAGCTTCAAGAAACGAAGGCCGAGGTGATGACTCGGATGGAACAAAAAATGATCGAAGCACAAACATCATTTCAAGAGGCACAAGAGACACTCCAAACAAAAACCGATATGGAAATCTTGAAAATGAAAGCGGACGACCTTGAGGGCGAAGACTTGGAACTTTTTCTAGCAATGAAAGAGTCGGTTCGAACTCGACGTAGGCGTAGGGGGTAGTTTATTTTATGTATGGTTGAAATTTTTAGTTTTTTTAATGTTTTTTTTTTAATTTTTTTTAAATTAACTAATGTAATTTTTATTTTGATTGTTATTTTTATTTTATTTTTTAATTTCAATTAATTTAGTTTTTATTTAATGTAATTTGGTATTTTAATTTAATGGAAAAATAGTATTAAAAAAATGTTTTTAATGTATTTTTGAATTAAATTTAAATAAAAAAATGAGGTGGAGTGGTGTTTTAATGTATTTTTGAATTAAATTTAAATAAAAAAAATGAGGTGGAGTGGTGTATTTAGTGGTAAATACCCCATGTATGTGGTAGTGGAATGTGGTGCTGATGTGGCACCCACCACATATGTGGTATGTGGTGGGTATAACGGATGACCTTATTGACGGAACATAAAAGCATAAAACAAATTATATTTGACTTATGAATTAACAAGGGTGGACTAATTTTTTTTTTGAAAAAAGGGCAAAAAAAAAATTATAACATTTTTCATGGCAGTAAAATATTTTTGAAAAGTCAAAATATATATTATTTTGAAGGGGTCAAAATATATTATAATTGAAAAAAAAAATTATTATTAATTTTTTGTTGTGCCCCACTCCCTTCAATGTAGGTTCGCCCCTGTGAATTACCGGAAAATAAATTTGATACTAAAATTGATAAAATAGGTAAGGATGCTCAGATTTTGTTTGAATCGTGTATATATTTAGACCGGATCATACCGTGATTTCTTTAATTTCTTTATATTCATTCAATTGATTAAGACTCTATCTCTCTTGATTTTAACAAGTTTATTGATCATATTTTTTTGATGAAACAAATTAATAGAAAATGTTGGTATGTAAACTTATTTGCATAATTTATATATTTGAGATACCTACAAACAAAATAACTAAAACAACAAAGGCCAAACGATGACCTATTTATTAAATCAAATAATAAATAATTATGTAATAATAACCACATAATAAAAATGGACCAAAAGTCTAATTTCCTAATTCATGGTTAATCACATATAGACTGAAGTCTAATTTTCTAACTCATATTGATATTGATGTCTGTTCAAATTGAAAGCTTATAACGTTGGGGTATGACAGTGACTTTTAGAAGACACTGACTTGTGGGTGCTTGAACCTTTGTTATGATACCTCACATATTTCTAAACAACTAAACATTTAGAATACTTATTCGGACCGTTTTTGTTATTCATACAACTTTTAAACTCTAAAACATTTTATATTAACACTGCAAGGGTTTTAAATGTGTATGTTCAAACTACTCGGACGGTGGGTGTTTTAGTTAGCCCATTCAGATTGCACAATTGGAAGTGCTTACTGTTGGGATATATATATATATATATATATATATATATATATATATATATATATATATATATATATGCACAATGACGTGTTTAATTATGCACTATTAGTCTTAAATATATATATATATATATATATATATATATATATATATATATATGCACAATGACGTGTTTAATTATGCACTATTAGTCTTAAATTTATGAGTAATGTCTAATCTAAATCAGTTAACCACAAATAGACAATGTACATAGTCGTGTAATAGTATAGTAAATGTAAAGTCGAACTCTCACGGAACATGTATGATTTTGGTTCAAATAAATAAGAAAATAATTAAACTAAAGAAAATACTATAAATAGGGATTTTTTGATTTTACAAGTTCAGAAACTTAGTATTATCAAATTCAAACAACTAAGCAAACAAAGATCAAATAACGTGATTTTAAAGTAGTATACTTGAAGTACTTCCACTAGATTTCGAATCCCCCTAGTTTTCTATGTTTGATTCGTTAGTATGCAATAGATTAATGAGTTGGTTATTGAATTTTATGACTAGTTATCTTGGTCAGATTTTCTAGTTCTAATGATTAATGAACATCTAATTTCAATGATCATGCAAATTAGTGAATACAAAACCATATAATTAAATTCAACTGTGAATGATATGATATAGTGATTCCTTATCAATGGTCATGACAATCAATCTAAGCATATCATGGATAACTAATACTCTCTAACACAATCAAAGTCAACAATTAATATTACCTAACCCTAGCATATGATCAATTTCTAGTCCTAACAGTTTAATGATCATAGACTAATTAAAATTCAAGTTAATGTAATTAGATTAGTCCTCTTAACTACACATAACTCAACAATAGGAATTAAAAATCATAATTTTAACATGAAAGGTGAAGCAATCAATCAAATCACAAGTTAGAATCTAACTCACATAATCCAACTAACAAAATCAAAGCATATTAACTAGTGCTCATCTACATCTAATGAAAGCAATAAGGTTTTTAGCCTTGAATCATGACTAGAAAATAGAATCTAACGAATTCGGAATTGAAATACATGATATAAAATAAACCGAAATGAGTAAATTGAAGAATTCCCTTCGTGATCTTCAAATATACACTTCAAAGCTGTTTTTCAGCCTTCAAAAACGTTTGGAATCGACTAATATCTTGCTCCCCAAGTTGGTGGAAGACGACCTTCAAATTAGGGTTACAAAACCCATAATTTATAGCTTTTTTTTGCTTCCACGGCGTGGCAATATCCTTGCCAGGACATAGTAATGGTTTTCCTTTCTGCATACGAAATCGTAGACCGAAACAAGGATTTTTGGATCCGCTACGCCGTGGTAATGCCTTTGCCACAACATGGGAACTGAGAATCAGTATTTTGCACAACAACGGTTGTACCAAACTTTGACCGGAAAGCTTTCATGTTATGCCTAATTACAACTTCTCACATTTTAAATCAATGTTGCTACATCCATTCGAATTTAATGCGTGTATGAATAATATAAATCTTACATCACCAAAAATAACAACAATCTCATAACGATACAACGAAGAAGATTTGAACGAAGATTAGTTGGCTTATATACTTTAAATATTATTAATCTTTGTAATAGTATACTATGTCATATAAATTTATGGAATTTGTAAGTGACTATGTATTGTTGTTTGGATTCTTGAACTTGTGATGATCAATAATGTTTTATTCCATTTTTAGAAATTTATATAAAAAAACAAATATATAAAAAATGAACAATATCTTTAAGGGAAATGACAATGTAGCCCTACAATGTTTCCGAATTTGATGTAATCAGTCCCTAAACTTATTTTATGGCTTTATATGGGCATAACGTGACTTTTTTGAGTTTAAATAGTCATTTTGGGAATTATGAAGGGTTAACCTAGTTACCCCTTGCCATGTAGACAATACTCTTGACCCACTTCCTTGAACGACTTCCCATCATTCTCTTCCTCATTTCTCTTCTCCAATAACTGAATACATGGCATGCCATGTGTGTATGCATCGAGTGTGTATATTGTGCAGTTGTGGTTGTCCAACTAGGTAACAACATATGGAGACGAAAGCATCAATCATAGTGTAATATCTCAAAATTCATGACCAAAAATTTTATTTTCAGTATAACTAAAACATATTTTTAACTTTATTCAAAGCAGTTCAAATAATACATTTATCAGAGTTCATTCCCAGAAATCACATATTGCGGAAAACATAGATGTAAGCGCTTTGATCGTCCCGAGCTCCTTTATTTGAAAACGGGAGGTACCTGAAACCAAAACCGAAAATCGTAAGCACGCAGCTTAGTGAGTTCCCCCATCATACCACGTAACCACATATTGTCAGACATATCTGGGTGCCTGACCTACCCCTTCGGTCTAATCCAACCGAGTATTGCGGAGCATATATGGGTGCTCGACCTACCCTATCAGGCATATCTAGGTGCCCGACCTACCCTGCTAGACATATCTGGGTGCCCAACCTACCCTGCCAGGCATATTTGGGTGCCCGACCTACCCTCCGGTTTATTTCGACCGGTTACGAAGTCTATTTCACCCTCCTACCACTATCACAGAATAACATAGCATAAAGATACTGTCAGGCATATCTGGGTGCCCGACCTACCCTCCGTTTTATTTCAACCGGTTACCAGGTCTATTTCACCCTCCTACCACTATCACATAATCACATAACATAATCATATTGTCAGGCATATCTGGGTGCCCAACCTACCCTGTCAGGCATATTTGGGTGCCCAACCTACCTTCCGGTTTATTCCAACCGGCTATGGGGTCTATTTCTGTTGGGTTATGAGCATTCTAACACTCCTAAGTGTACATGCAACCCTAAATACCTTGGATCTATGTTTTCTCTATTATACATGCAAATATGAACATCCAAGGTATTATCCTAATCTAGCATACAAAACAATGGATATAACAAGATAGAATACATACCTTTTTCATGTAGAAAGTCTTCATGAAGCTTGAGTGCCTAGTGCCCCAAGTGTGACACCTCAAATGGTTCACACAACACCAAATACACTTGGAATAACTTGAGAGAAATCTACACTTCATGAAATCGGCTAGCCCTTCATATTCACACACTAGTGACCGATTTTTGTCAAGAATAGGATCTTTATATAGTGTTACAATTAGGGTAAACCCTAATTGTCATGACTTTCCATTTCCTTGGATCCATGGGTTCAAATACACCATGGAGCATCCATGGACCATCCTATGGGTTTTAGCCCAACTTGATTATCCATGGAGCATTAGCCCACTATACAAGTATGGATGATTTACACAATCAACCCATATATTTAATTAGTCTTCTTTTGATCACTTCATTAATCCTAGATTAATTCTTGATCAATACTAATTAAATAATCTTATTATTCTTATTATTAATATACTAGAACTTATAATATATTAATAACCATAAGTGTCTTATTTCTCTCATTATAGTCTATCCAAATGCATGATGCCATGCAACCCAAATGGACCATGCCGGGTCGGGTCAAGTCTTACCAATTATAGTTATGGACTTAGACATTAATACAACAGTCTCCCACTTGGATAAGTCTAAAACTATTATTGCGTATGACTTCAGGAACCAACTGGCAATCGTAGCTCTCAAAAGCTTCTGTCGAACTCTGACCTTGTCGATGAACTCTGACCTTTGTCAATGACTTGTCCATTAGATAAGGGATCATATATTCCTCCATTCTAGATATCATATGGACTGAGACATGGATTATAATCATTCTCTCTGTCCATTTGTTGTTTCCCGATTTCCGATTTATGACGACTGACTAATTGAACAAATCAAATCAGTCCTGGCCCGGCCGAGCACTTCCATTTGTCATCATCAAATCATCGAGGGGCCCACAGATATCGCTTTTATCCCGAAGGTAAAAGGAATGGATAAACTTCGACTCATATGGTTTGTTCTACTACTTGTTGAATCATACACAAAGGCACGTTTTATAGCACCGAGTTACCAAATGCGTTTTCGTGCAATCAATGTACAACCAACTCATAGTAACAACTCATATGTCTAGGTTTGAAGAATATAAGATATTATCGTCTCATGATCACTCGTGATAAAATCCATGAAGTGATTCCAATGAGCGCGGGTTGAATCCAATACTCAGAACTTATGAGCACTCATGAGTGTTGTAGCCCTTTGTCCAACACCTTAGACCTCTACAAGCCAACCCATGTCATTCTTAATTCATATCTACTTCCAACATATGACCGACTGTGGATGGTTTGAATAACTTAGTCATTCCGGAAGAATAACCCAGTTTATTCGGGAAGTCAAAACATGCAAAGTGAAACACAATAATAATTGAATCCAATATGGTATCAAAACCTATGAACATAAATAAAACACCTTTTATTTATCACCATATGATTACACATTATTCATTGTATACTGTTTCAGCTATCAACTTTATTGTTGAATTTAAAACAATAGTTGTCCCATGCTCCAAGCATGTACACTATGTTTTCTAAACACTAGTCATGCCATACACCAAGTATGCATACTATGTTTGTCTATGATCTTTACTTTGTGAACTAGATCCATTGAACATAACTTCAATGATTCTCTTTTCACACTCCCAAATCCTTACTGCAAATACAAGAATTCCAAATTCATGTCATTTACTGAAATCTGTTAGATTCTAAACTTATATGCATTGATCCTCTTGTAATGATTATGCACAAAGTCAGAAACACTTGACAACAATCATTACAGAGTATTCCAAAGGAGATCAACTCCTTGGAAACATCCTTCTTGCATTAAGTTTCCTAATCTTAAACATATTGAAAATTCTAACTTTGAAACATTACCAGATTCCATTTTGACTATCACTTCTGAACAAGACTTGCCTCCTTACAGACTATGTCAATATGGTCCTTCTAGAATTATCACTATACTTCCAACTGTCCTTGAGCACCCAATCTTTGGTAAACCTTAGATTGTCCTCGACAATTGTTTAATCCTTTTAGTCATATCCAGTTCTAAACCTTTTCCCTTCTTAATGCCCCAGGCATTTGGAAAATTTTAGAAAGGATGAATATAGCACATGTAATCGATCCTATATCCGAAGCATATGGGACACGATTCATGATGTTTCACATAAAGACTAAACCAGTCTTTTGCTATAATATTTCCATTTAAATTTGCCAAGTTCTCATAATTCAGATTATGAAAAGGGATGTCGTAATCATAATAGAATTTTAGAACACAAATAATGGACCCATATACATAATTTCCTTATGTTGAACCATTCCAACATGAAATTCATATATATATCCTTGACTAAATGATTAAAACCTCACGATCTAAGCTTATAGATTTGAGATGAAGTATAATTTCCTCTCCCTTAATTATAGCAAAACAACTTTTCCCAATTAAAACCTTTTGTTTTCTATAATTAACATTGCTAACTTGCAATACTTATCATAATTATCATGCTCCCACTAACATCATGATTATTTGCATAACACTTATGCTCCCACTAGCTTTGACATGTACTCAGAAATCAGCTGGACTTCTAGAAATCAAAACTTCATTGACTTTCTTACCAAAGTTCAGATTTCTGATGCTAGATTGTTTTGATAAGACTTTATCAAAATCATACACCTTCCCTTAGATAGCACACTTGTGTGTCTAAACAATTATGAAGAGGGATGCTGTAATCATAATGGTTAGACCATTTTTGCCACTTCTTGCAAGTCCAGGTTAGTGTGCCGGTAAACCACACACGCTCCACTAACGACTTTGAGAATGCAAATATCACAATTGCTATCTAGCTAAAATCTACTTAGTGAAAGTGTTTCCTCACCATCATTTTCATGAATCGGAGAGAAACCTTATGACACTTAGATTTGCTGGTGTATGTGTTCTAATCCATGTGAATTGTCAAAACCATAGTCACAAGAGAGGGATAATGACAAATCCAAACTCATATGGATTGAACTCAATCTTAATTTCTTACCACCTGGCAGCTCAAGGGCCTGCCATTGCTTCCAAGTTGTTGTGCAACTAATTGAGAACTCTAAGAACTCATATGCAAAGCCAAATTTAACTGGAATGGGCACAAAATATGTCAACACGATAGGTTATAAACCTCAAGTCATGTGCTAGTGAAGAACTTTAGGTTTTATTCTTGATTAGTTCTTGAGACTTTCAAGACCTTTAAGACTCCCACTGTCCTCTTGACATATAAGACTTTCTTGTCAGTTATTCAAGAGATAGTGTGGATTCTAATCAAGACAAACACTTCACAAAATTGGCCTAAGTTGGTCTTTGTTTTATCCAAAACATCACAACTTACCAATTTCAAATGTACAAGAGTAGAACACTTTTACTCTTACATTTGACAAGTGTTTTAAACCTTCTTTAAGACATGCCAATCAAGTTACAATCTTGGAGTATGACTCTAAGACTTGTACTGGAACGAAGTATGACTCATCTTCTTGATTTAACCATTTCAACAATTCAAGTTCCTCTTCTTAGTCATAAGAATACACTAAGATTTCCTTAGAGAACTAACTTTGATATGGTTTCTTAATCATTAAGATGATCACAAAAACTGATACTAAAGTACTCTCCCATCTTTTCAGATTTGAGAAACTTTTATCCTTCTGCCTAATTTGATTCTTCTTATTCGCTCTGCCTTACATTGGAACCTTTTCCAATGTCTCAAAATTACACTTATGCTTGTAAGTATAACCATATTTACTGAACTAAAGTAAATCATGACGAATAGTCTTATCAATCTTTTGTGGTGGACTTAATCAGTGCACAAGAATGTGTACGCGATCCCTTAGTCCTTCACTTGACTCACACATCCATGTGAACAAGTAATTAGTCTTAATTTTCCAATACTTGAAAGTTCTCATTCATCATGCTATACAACTTGCATGATTCCAAGTTCCGGTCCAATTGAAACTTGGGTGATGAGAATCTTTCCTTATTTGGTGAATTTAGACATTACCACAAATGAAAGAATCAATTTCATACTTCCACTCTTGCTATTAATGGAATCTTATAAGCAACAATTTTTTTCTCAAATGCCATTGTAAGGATATTTTAAAATAAATAAAATCAAAAATTTCCTTTTATTTTAAAACTTTGCGGAAAAACTTATCCTTACAATCCATATGAAAACTTGTTGTTATCTATTCCTAAGCAATATCTCATAACTCCTAAGAAGTAGCTCAAGAATCCGATCTTCAAACTACGCGATAAAAATCCATCTATGCGATCAGATTCAGCATATTCTTTCTTTAAGTTTCTTCACTTTTCTTTGATTCTTAAAACATCACCATGTGACCCAGTCACATCATGTATCAGGAATCTCAGAATAGAACTTAACAGAGTTAGATAGTGGACTTTACCTGAAGTAGAGTCAAACTTATTGACTTTTACATCCTTAGGTAAATTTGGCAGCTTCGCAACCAATGCCCCTTTCTTTGGCAATATAAACATATGGAGCCTTTGATAATAGTACACGGGACTATCACAGACTTAGCTTTTCTCTTTACCATTTGGTCAACCGAGTTGACTATGGCCGATCCCTTTCCATTGGGAAGAGAATGCTTTCCTGGATTTCCTATGTCACTATTGTGAATGTTCATCAAGTTTTAAGGAAGTTGATCTTAACAAACAGATAAGATCATTAAGGGTCTTGTCATAGTCTGTTTCATAGGTGTCCCAAAGGAACTCACTATGTGACTTAGAAAGTGATTGAACCACCAACTTTCTCAAGACTTTGACACCCAACTCTCCCGGCTTGTCAATATGTGACTATATCTCCAAAATGTGATCACACCTAGACCTTGCCTTGCCAATAGGGCTTGAGTGACCTTGAACTTGTGGGTTAGGGAGAATAATTAGAGGAGGTGAAAGAAGTATGATTTCCATGGGACATCATCTTCATTTATGAAAGCTTGTTTCAAGAGATTTGGGAAGATCATAAATGTCTAAACCAGATATCTTTTGGGAGATATTCAAGATAGTTGATCGTAAGTCCTTAATATGACACCCAATATGAAATATTAAGGCTAGGACCCAACAAACTATTTTATAACTTAGAAGAGGTATGCCGTAATCTAAGCTATAAAATATTTGAAGGTAGGTGAATGACGATTCACCAATTTCCACCACGATAAACGAAATGTATTATTAGGTTTTTAATTGGTTTTTTAAACTCCTAGATCTTTGAGATTCATTGAACTGTTCAATGGCATGTTTCAATCTCGAGTGTGCCCTTCAGGTTTTGTGATTGGGATGCCGAGGATCACAAAACAAGGTGTGAAGTAACCATGCAAATTACTTGGTACCCTTAAGTATTTACCCCTCAATCGATGTGCCAGTTAACCACACACGCTCCATCGATACTATGATAAACATTAAGTTACCCTTTGCCTACCTTGTTAAATACGAGTTAGTGTGCCGGTTAACCACACACGCTCCACTAACTGACTTAAACAAAGTGCAAAGTGTAATTTCATGGATTAGCACCTTATTCACATTTTCCTAAGTAACTAAGATTGGGTATTTATAAAAGGTTTAGTTACTTAGTATTTATCATTAATACTTTTAATGAAGGGAGAATTATAGTCCTGTCAAACTCGTTCGGCTAACGACCCTCCACCAGTCAAGCAAGCGGTGGGTGAGAGTGGACACCCATTAAGTTGCCATTTTATAGGCAACAACCTTATACCCACCTTATAGACCGGCTTCGTGAATGAGGCGTACTAGCGGTAAGACTGACTTTACTCTTATACATACATATATATATATATATATATATATATATATATATTATTAACTTATAATATTATAAAGTATAAGGGTTGAATTTTAACTCTTTAAAATTCTAAGGGCTAACTTGGAATTAAAGTATTCATAAGAGAAAACTTTACAAATTCCAAAACTTGAGGGCAAGTTTTGAAACTATTCAAAACTAATTAATTCCATAACTTACGTGTTTAAAGTAGTTTTAATCCAAAAACTTTTCAAGTTCCATAACTTGAGGACAAGTTATGGAAGACTTTAAACTAATAAAAGAATTAACTTTTCTTTATTTTATAACTTATGGAATTAATTAAGGTTACACTTTATTTATTTATTTATTTATTAATGAAGTGACTCTTGAACCTCCATAACTTAAGGACAAGACTCTTCATCTTTTGTAACCATTGCCAACTTTTATGAGTTTTATGAAACTTAAATGTGACTTTTCATATAACTTGAGGACAAGTTACAAAAACACATTTTAGAATCAACTCTTAGATTAATTAGGATTGAAAACAACTATTTCACTCAACTTTTCTATTAATCTAAGCAACTCATAAGAACAAGATAATTCAAATCAAACTTTTTCATGTAATTAGTCTAAACCTTAAACTAATGAAAAACATGAATCTATTGACAATTATCTTTGAAATTGGATTAGCATGAACATTACCACATCAAAAACAAGTTTATAAGTTCAAAAACATCTTAGGGTAATGTTCCTAGTCCAATTCCAGCAAAAAAAGTCGAATTTATGCTGTCTGGGGGTCCAACTCGTCGAGTGCACGAACCAACCCAGCGAGTTGGATGCTTTTTGCCTTGGACTCGGCGAGTCTGCTGGGCAGACAACATCAAAACTCGTTTTTTCAACTCCTTTTGCAAGTATAACAAGAAAACAAGCCTAGGCTCTAATACCACTGTTGGGTTATGAGCATTCTAACACTCCTAAGTGTACATGCAACCCTAAATACCTTGGATCTATGTTTTCTCTATTATACATGCAAATATGAACATCCAAGGTATTATCCTAATCTAGCATACAAAACAATGGATATAACAAGATAGAATACATACCTTTTTCATGTAGAAAGTCTTCATGAAGCTTGAGTGCCTAGTGCCCCAAGTGTGACACCTCAAATGGTTCACACAACACCAAATACACTTGGAATAACTTGAGAGAAATCTACACTTCATGAAATCGGCTAGCCCTTCATATTCACACACTAGTGACCGATTTTTGTCAAGAATAGGATCTTTATATAGTGTTACAATTAAGGTAAACCCTAATTGTCATGACTTTCCATTTCCTTGGATCCATGGGTTCAAATACACCATGGAGCATCCATGGAGCATCCTATGGGTTTTAGCCCAACTTGATTATCCATGGAGCATTAGCCCACTATACAAGTATGGATGATTTACACAATCAACCCATATATTTAATTAGTCTTCTTTTGATCACTTCATTAATCCTAGATTAATTCTTGATCAATACTAATTAAATAATCTTATTATTCTTATTATTAATATACTAGAACTTATAATATATTAATAACCATAAGTGTCTTATTTCTCTCATTATAGTCTATCCAAATGCATGATGCCATGCAACCCAAATGGACCATGCCGGGTCGGGTCAAGTCTTACCAATTATAGTTATGGACTTAGACATTAATCCAACAATTTCACCCCTACCCTTATCACATAACATCATAGCATATTGGCACATACTCATAACAGATAGTGGTATACCAGCGAATTATAACACATACAATCATCTAATTATAAACAACTACTAGTAGGCCGACCTTAGTGCCTTAGACCCACTGCTACTAGGAAGGTATATCACCTCACACTACTGAAGTCCCGCAGATAAAACTCTAGCTGCTGGATGATAGATTCCCGAACCGTCAACATCAAAACAACACCCAATTAATAATTGGGTTCCAATACATAACCATAAGTCCATGCTTGGGGTAAAAAGTCTACTTTACCCCCAACCTAGCTTGATCCATGTCACACCCCCGAACCAGACGACGGAAACGTCCGAGGGCTCTTGTGACTTAAATTGAATACCATCACAATGAATATACATGAATCATAACATAATTCATCACCATGTATTGAAATATTACAACTGATATTGTTTACATACAATACATTGTTTTAGACATTACAATTTCATAACATAAACTGTCCGATAGATAATCTAAGCTAAACATCATGACATTACTTGATACTTATTCTTCGGCTTACCTGTTACCTGAGAATACAAGTTATTTTGGAAAAAACGTCAACATATGAAATGTTGGTGAGTTCATAAGTAATGTTGTAGTAAAATGATTTTGTATAGTTTGTAAAACCCAGAAAATCCGATATTTTCTGAAAAGATCATTGTTTATAAAAAGTGTGAAGATCTGTGAATATATGCTTGTTGATTTTCAAAACATGTATAATTGTTAAACTTTTGTATAAATCACGCAAGTGAAAATGTTGAACTTCCCAGGAAAACCCGATGTTTTCCCAACACATAAAATACAGTGTCTTGTCTATTGTTATACCAATACGTCGAATGATTTTGATTACCCGAGTGGCATTGGATTAATTAGGGTTGTGAGTTGTTATAATCACGCATTAAAGAAATGACTAGTTTATAACTACAGTTTACGAACAATCCTTAAAGGCGTTGGCCGTTACTACTCACTTAATCTACCCACCATGATTACTCTTGTTTATCGTCCTGAATCTGTTTACTTTGATTTCTCATAAGTCCAACAACCGAGGAGATAGGAGAGTACGAAGTCCCTTTATTTCCATGAGTTATTCAAGGCTATCAGGAATGCGAAAGACACTTGGCCCCACTCGCATTTGACTTCTCGACCTCACTAGCAGTACTAATGGGCCACTAGGGCCCAATAGCACATTAGAGCTATTGAAAGTCCTTTTACGTGGAATTGGGTCACAGAAGGCCCAATATCACGTAAGCATATTCCCTTTAGGTCCAAAGATCATGTTAATGGGCTAGCAAGGCCCAACAAGCATGATTTGAAACTTCTAAGCCCAAAGTTTGTAAGTTGGTTCATCATAGTTATCGCATGTTTATTGAAATGCTTTGGTTTATCAATTTTGTTTTGTTATTGATTCGAGACCGAATCAATTCGTTTTGTAACGATATTTGTTGTTGATAGTGTATTTGTTTTTCCGTTTCGTCGGTAGTCGTGGATCTTGTATTTTCTATTAACGAATTAATTTATTTGAAAATGGAGTTTGGTCCTTTTCATTACCCTCCTTTTATAAAAATAACACTTTTGGTCCCTTTATATAAAAGAATTTCATTTTTAGTCCTTAAAACACTTTTCTTAACACTTTGGTATCATTTATTTGATGAAAACATGATTTTAACCCAAATTTTACTTAGTTGACAGATTCAGCCCCTCTAGAATAGTGATTCTCGGCTAAGGACCCATTTTTCACAACTTTTACAGTTTTGACCCAAAATCTAAAAAGTTTGCATTTTTGGTCCTTTTTGATAATGAAAAGCATTTTTGACCCTTATAAACATTTTGTTATGCTAATTACCCCCTTTTTTTTACAGAAAGTTAGATTTCCAGCCCCTCAAACTTATAAATTTCGCATTTTGAGGCTTCTTGGGCCGAGAAGCCCATAATTAGCCCATTAGGTTAAAATTTTACATTTTAAGTCCCTTGAAATTTCTAATATTCAGAAAAATATTTATAGAAACTGTTTTGACCCCTTTTAACCTTCAAGAAGCCGTGACTTGTTGATTTTTACCCCAAGTTTGTATTTTTGACATTTTAAGCCCAAAAATGGGTTTTATGTTAAGGTATGTTCATCATAACCTTATAAACTATTTTTCTTGACTTGTTTAGTGTAAAATAGCTTAAGTTATGTTTATTTCCTTTCTCATGTCTTAGATCTCGGATTTACACCCTTTTTGGTAACATATTCATCACAAATCACATGAAATCACACACATACATGCATCAAATCACACATAGCATACATATACACATAGATCTACACATTTTCTTGTATTCTCCCCCAGAAAACTCATAAAAACCAAATAGAAAGGGGTATGAAGCTCACCTTGAGTTGTGGTTTCAGTTTTGAAGAAGATTTGGAGAAGTTTGGTGCTATTTTTGGCCCTAGCAAGTTCCTTGGATGGATCTCGAACTTAGTGGGTTCTAAGATGCAAGATCATGAACTTGAATGGATTAAGAGATGATTTTTGATGAAAAGAAGTGAGTTAGATCATTGATTTGTCATCAACTTACCTTAGATGATGAATTACTTGGTGAAAGCCTCTTGAAACACAAGAAATTTCGAGATTTTTGGATGAAGGAGAGTGGATGATTCTTGAGTGGTTTAGGGAGAAATTTGGTTGTGAAGTGTGTGTGTTTCTCTTGCTCTCGGCCGAAGAAAAGAGAGAGAGAGAGGAAGAGAGAAGATTGATGGGATGTTTACTTGGATGTATGGGAATTGCATGGAAAACCATTATGTAAAAATGAGGTGGCAATGAGAAAGTCAACTCCTCTTTCTCTTGTGGGTTTGGGCCGAAAATGGAGAGGGAAAGAGAGGAGATTTGGGCTTTGAATGATTAAGCCCATTTCATGGTTAAGTTAGGTGATTTTTGGCCCAAATAAATATAAATATGATTTTTATGACATATTAGGGCTAAATTAGGTTAGTTATGGCCTAATAAGGTCCATTTAGATATTTTATTTCATTCTAGGCCCAATATGGCCCAAAATATTTAAAATATATGGAAGTGGGTCCAATTAGAGCTCATTCAAGAGTTCTAAGCCCAAGATAGTCCAATTGGAAGCTTATTGGTCCATTGGGCCCAATAAGGAAATCCTAGTCCAAAATGGACTTAAACAAGGATTTCTAGGGTTTTCAATTATTTGTTAACTATTTGCAGTGCTTGTATGAAGTGTTTGATTGAAATTCTGTTGTTATTGAATAAGCATCTTACATGTTTTCACATTTGTTATCATTGTTCAATGTTTACAAGGCATCAAAATTCCTAGTTGTTACAATCCAAGCCCAAGTCCCAAACTCACACTCCAAGGGCCCAAAAGTCAAACAATAAACCAAAGCCCAACATATGGCCTAATTTTCCAAATTGGGCCCAAACCCCTCATATGGGCCTTACCCTAAAGCCCATCCAAATTCCCTAGTCCATATACTTGTTATTCGTTGGCCCATCAAGAATCCAAACATTTAGGACCAACTATAAGGCTCAACTCAAAACCCAACACAATTAGGATTTTCACATAAAATGATGATTAGGGTTAATTAGAAACACTTAACCCATTAAGGAATTAATCCATTAAGTCCATCAATCTAATAGGTCAATCATATAGTGTGATCGGGCTAACTTCATAATTCAATTCCAATGACCCAAAACGCGGGTCTCGATAATTCCAAGCTAACATATCTAAAATTAGGGTTTCCAACCCAATCGCGTGTCAAATTGGACAAATGGTTAAATTTTTAGGTTAATTAAGGTTAATCAAGTTGGGCACCACCCATTTGATGGGTTTTGAGCATTCTAACACTTCCTAAGTGTACATGCAACCCTAATAACCTTGGATCTATGTTTGTCTAATTATCATGCAAAGTTGAATTCCAAGGTTATATTCCTATCTAGCATACATGGGGAACAATTTTAACTTGAATGAAAGATAGAATAACTTACCTTGTTGTTGCTTATGTTCCTTGAAACCTTGTGAGCCTAGCACCCCAAGTGTGATGCCTCAAATGCTTCACACAACACCAAATGCTCTTGGAAAGACTTTTGAGAGAATACACACTTCTTGAAATCGGCCTAGCCCTCTAGTTTCTTATGTGTAGCCGATTTTGGTGGAGAATGGGACTCTTATATAGTGTTGACACATCTAGGGTTACACCATGTAAACCCTAATGTGTCACGACTCTTCATTTCCATGACCCATGGGTTTGTAACTCCCATGGAGCATCCTATGGGTGGAACCCAACTTGATAATCCATGGAGCCTCTTAGCCCACTATACAAGATATGAATGATTTACATAATCAACCCATATATTTAATTAGTTATCCTTTGATCACTTAATTAATTCTAAATTAATTCTTAATCAAACTAATTAAATAATATTATCAATATATTAGAACTTATAATATATTAATAATCTCCAAGTGTTATTTCTCTCATTTAGTCTATCCAATTGCATGGTGCCATGCAACCCAAATGGACCATGCCGGGTCGGGTCAAGTACTGACCCGAAATAGTTATGGACTTAGACAACTTATCCAACAGTCTCCCACTTGGATAAGTCTAATAACTATAACTCCAGTACTTCAGGAACCGACCAGAAATCGTAGCTCTTTCAAGGTCTCTCGGAACTGAGAAGATGTTGATACGCCATTTAAGATAAGTGATCATATAATCCTCTGTTCTAGATATCAGTCGGACAAATACATGGAACAATGTCTTACTTATTGTCCAACAGTTTGTTTCCCGATTTCCAATTTGTTTGACAAAGAACTTAATTGAACACATTAACTTAGTTCTGACCGGGCCCGGTACATAGGTCAAAACAAAATCATCGAGGGGCCCAGATATCAGATTTTAATCCAAGAAGGAACAGATAAACTTCAACTCATATGTTTGTTCTACCAATCATTGAATTACACACAAAAGCACGTTTTATAACATCGAGTTACCAATGCGTTTTCGTACAATCAATGCATAACCAACTTGTAAGTAACAAATCTTATCTCTAGGTTTGAAGACTTATATGATATTACCGTCTCACGATCACTCGAGATAGAATTCCATGAAGTGATTCCAGTGAGCGTGGGTTGAGTCCAATGCTCAGAACTTATGAGCACTCATGATTGTTGTAGCCTTGTCCAACACCTTAGACCTCTGCAACCAATCATGTCAGTCTTGATTCATACCTACTTCCGACATATGACCGACTGTGGAGGTTTGAATAATATGTTATACCAAACAAAATTATTCTGGAAGTCAAAACATGCAAAAGAAATATAGTAAACGATCGACAAGAGATAGCAACATTTTACTCATAAATAAAATACCTTTTATTCATCATCTAATGTCAATTACACTTTACAAATTTCGAGGTTATCTAACTACTAAATCTAATATCATCCTTCAGCCCTATGCTCCGAGCATGCTGGAGATGCTTAACCCGAGTCAGTCCCTTTGTGAGGGGATCTGCTGGGTTCTCATCCGATGATACCCTCTTTGCCATGAGGAGTCCTTCTTCTATTCGATGTCTGATAAAATGGTATTTTCTGTCGATGTGTCTGGATCTCTTGTGATCCCTTGGTTCCTTGGCTAAGGCAACAACACTTTCACTATCACAGAAAATTTCCATTGGCTCTTTAATAGCTGGTACAACTACAAGATCTCCAATGAAGTTCTTCAGCCATATTGCCTCCTTTGCCGCCTCGCTAGCTGCAATATACTCTGATTCACAAGTTGAATCAGCCACTGTCTCTTGATTGGAACTCTTCCAAGAAATTGCTCCTCCGTTTAGGGTAAAGACCCAGCCCGACTGAGAGCGGAAATTATCCCTATTAGTCTAGCATCACTATACCCTACAACTCTCAAGTCATCACTCCCACCGAGGGTAAGGACCCAGTCCTTAGTCCTCCGTAGGTACTTGAGGATATTCTTTACCGCAATCCAGTGTGCCTTGCCAGGGTTCCCCTGATACTTGCTAACCATGCTCAGGGCAAAGGCTACATCAGGTCGAGTACACGTCATAGCATACATGATCGATCCTACAGCCGAAGCATAAGGTATTCGACTCATTTCTGCTATCTCAGCCTCAGTGCTAGGGCTTTGTGTCTTACTCAATTTGGCGTTACTCTGGATGGGTAACTCTCCTTTCTTGGAGTCCTGCATGCTGAATCTCTTCAGCACCTTATCCAAGTAGGTACTCTGAATAAGTCCAATTAGTCTTTTACTCCGATCTCTCAAGATCCTTATCCCTAGAATATAGGCAGCTTCTCCTAGGTCCTTCATAGAGAAACACTTCCCATGCCAAGACTTAACTTCCTGCAGAGTTGGGATGTCATTTCCTATGAGCAGTATGTCATCCACATACAATACCAAAAAGCTAACTATACTCCCACTAGCCTTGACATACACGCAAGACTCATCTTCACTCCTAGAAAAGCCAAATTCCTTGACCTTTTCATCAAAGCAAAGATTCCATCTGCGAGGTGCTTGCTTCGATCCAGAAATGGATTTCTCAAGCTTACACACTCTATTAGGGTACTCATTGCTGACAAAACCCTCTGGCTGACTCATGTAAACATCTTCAGCCAACTTTCCATTAAGGAAAGCGGTTTTGACATCCATTTGCCATATTTCATAGTCATGAAATGCAGCTATGGCTAACAGAACCCGAATAGACTTAATCTTGGCTACTGGAGAAAAGGTCTCATCATAGTCCACTCCAGGAATTTGAGAGAGGCCTTTGTAACCAGTCTAGCCTTATAAGTGTGTACTTTACCATCCATGTCGGTCTTCTTCTTGAAGATCCATTTGCACCCTACTGTCTTACGACCTGGTACATTCTCAACTAAGTTCCAAAGTTGATTGTCATACATGGACTGTATTTCGCTGTCCATTGCCTCTTTCCACTTGGCCGACTCAGGGCCTGCCATGGCTTCCGTGTAACTGTTAGGTTCATCCAGACCTATCAGTGTCTCATCACTGATAAGTGTATCTCCTTCTGCAGTAATATGGAATCCATAGTAATGCTCAGGAGCATTCCTGACCCTTGTGGAACGCCTCAGAGGTACAGACTTGTCAATTGGCTCAACAGGAGTTTCCTCCTCAAGTTGAGTGCTAGGGTTTGAAGTTCCTTCACCGCTTGACTCTTGAATTTCTTCAAGATCAACTTGCCTCCCACTGTTTCCTTGGCTTATGAACTCTCTCTCTCTCTCTCTCTCTCTAAAGAAAGCCCTCCTAGCTACAAAGACCACATTTTTACTAGGTCTGTAGAAGAGGTAACCAAAGGATTGTTGTGGGTAGCCGATGAAAATACACCTCTCGCTTCGGGGTTCGAGCTTATCATGAGTCTCGCGTCTCACGAAAGCCTCGCAACCCCAAATCTTGATGTGGTCTAGTTTAGGTACTTTACCAGTCCACATCTCGTGAGGAGTTTTGACAACTTTCTTTGTAGGGACTAGATTAAGGATATGGGCGACTGTCTCTAAGGCATACCCCCAGAATGAGATTGGTAGCGAAGCTCGACTCATCATGGAACGAACCATATCCAACAAGGTTCGATTACGCCTCTCAGCCACACCATTCAACTGTGGTGTACTGGTAGGTGTCAATTGTGAGACTATCCCACATTCCCTTAGATAGTCAAGGAACTCTGAACTAAGATACTCACCCCCACGATCGGATCGAAGCATCTTAATGTTCCTGCCCAATTGATTCTCGACTTCCTGTTTAAATTCCTTAAACCTTTCGAAAGTCTTTGACTTATGCTTGATTAAGTAGACATATCCATATCTACTGTAATCATCGGAAAAAGTCAAATAATAACGATTAGCATCCCTTGTGGCATGTTTGAATGGTCCACACACATCCGTGTGTAAAAGGTCCAACAAACCTTCACCCCTCTCACAAGAACCTGTGAAGGGTGACTTTGTCATTTTACCAAGTAAGCATGATTCACAACTATCATCTGACTTTAGGTCAAATGACTCCAAGACTCCATCCTTTTTGGAGTTGGCCTATGCGTTTCTTGCTTATATGTCCAAGACGACAATGCCATAATGATGCTCTATCCAAGTTATTATTGTTAATAGAATCAATACACAATACATTATTTCCTATGTTATCAACCACAGATACTGTTTCATACACGCCATCACAAGGTAATGCTTTAAAATAAAGAACATTATTAAAGAAAACATTAATCGAACCAACTTCATTATCAAATGAAAAGGTGAAACCTTGTTTATACAATGCATGAAAGGAAATAATATTTCTTGCCATTTCTGGCGAATAACAACACTTATTCAAATCTAAACTAAACCCACTACTTAGCGATAAAGTATAAACTCCAATCTTGGTGACAGGTAAAGCTTTCCTATTCGCCATGATTAAGTTTATTCTTCCTTGCTCCACATTCTCACTTCTTCTTAGTCCCTGCAAGTCACAACAAATATGAATACCACAACCGGTATCAAGGACCCAAGATTTAGAATGGGGTGAGTTATTAGAAATGATAATGTAAATACTTGCATGGTTGGGTTTAACTTTCCCATCCTTCACATCTTGCTGGTATTTTGGGCAGTTTCGCTTCCAATATGATTTTTCATGGCAATAGAAGCATTCAGCCTCTTTTGGGTCAGAAGAAGGAGTGACGAAACCTTTCTTGGTTCCACTTGAAGAAGATCCATCAAGGGTCCGAGCCTTGGTACCCTTAGAAGAGCTCTTTCTCTTCTTCCCTCGACTTTTCCCGATTGCCAAAACCGGAGTGGAGTTTGGAGTAGGAGTGTTAACTACCAACTTCCCCTTAAGACCTGATTCTGCGGTCTTGAGAAGTCCCCGAAGTTTGCTGAGTGTGAGCTCTTCCTTATTCATGTGATATGTCATGCGGAATTGATCATAGCATGATGGTAAGGAGTGCAAAATGATATCTATTGCGAGCTCCTCAGGGAAGTTCACATTAAGCTTTAGCAATCGATCCACATACCTTTGCATTTTCTGCATGTGGCTCGTGACGGATTCCCCATCCTTCATCATGGCTGTTATCATGGAGCAGATGATTTCATACCTCTCTTGTCGTGCACTTTGATGGTATCTTTCCATCAGATCTTGGTGCATTTCATAAGGGTAGAAATCCTCATAGGACTTTTGGAGTTCCGCTATCATCGTGGCCATCATGATGCATGCTACTTTCGTAGCATCCCTTTCATGTGCCTGAAACTCAGCGATCTCCTGAGGAGTTGCAGTGGTCTCATCAATCTCCTTAAGCTCCTTGTCAAGGACATATTCTTTGTCCTCGTAGCGGGTAATCATCCTGATGTTTCTGATCCACTCATTGAAGTTGGATCCATCAAAAGTGACTTTCCCACACAAGTTCATAAGGGTAAAGGAGCCATTAGGATTATAGCCAGAAGCAGCATTGTTTGAAGACATCTGAAGGAAGAGGACAAGATTAGTTTAGATATTAAGAGAGTCCATAATAAAACACCCAAATGTAATATTAAGGCTAGGACCCAATCACAATATATTATAACTTATAAGAGGTATGCCGTAATCCAAGCTATAACATATTTGAAAGGTAGGTGAATGACGATTCACCAATTTCCACCACGAAAACCGAAATATTAAATATTAGGTTTTTAATTGGTTCTTAGAAATTCCTAGATTCTTTGAGATTCAATGAACTTTTCAAAGGCATGTTTCAATCTCGAGTGTGCCCTCCAAGTTTTGTGACTGGGATACCGAGGATCACAAAACGAGGTGTGAAGTAACCATGCAAATCACTTGGTACCCTTAAAGTTTATCACTCAATCGATGTGCCGGTAAACCACACACGCTCCACCGATACTATAATAAACCTTAAGTCACCCTTTACCTACCTTGTTAAGTCCAAGTTAGTGTGCCGGTTAACCACACACGCTCCACCAACGACTTAAACAAAGTGTAAAGTGTAATTTCATGGATTAGCACCTTATTCACATTTTCCTAAAGTAACTAAGATTGAGAATTTAATAAAACATTTAGTTACTTTATAATATTCATCATACTTTTAATGAGAATTTATAAGTCCTTGTCTTACCCGTTCGGCTAACGACCCTCCACCGGTCAAGCAAGCGGTGGGTGAGAGTGGACACCCATTAAGTTGCCAGTTTATAGGCAACAACCTTATACCCACCTTATAGACCGGCTTCGTGAATGAGGCGTACTAGCGGTAAGACGACTTTGTTCTTATACATATATATATATATATATATATATATATATATATATATATATATATATATAAAATTATTAAATCATAATAATATAAGTATAAGTGTTGAATTTTAACTTTTAAAATTCTAAGGGTTGGAACTAAAGTTTTTAACATGACTTTACTTGTTCCAAAACTTGAGGGCAAGTTTTGTAAACTTTCAAAACTTTTCATTTCTTGTAACTTATGAGTTTAATAGAGTAATAAAATGAAGACTCTTCATTTTTCTAACTCTTGTGTTCTTTTAATGGTTTTAACTCAAGTGACTTTTGGTTTTCCATAACTTGAGGACAAGTTATGGACTCCATTAAAACACATTATGATCAAGAATTAAACTACCACATAGGTTACAAATAATTCCTATGATCATCTAAACATCATAAGATCAAGAACATGAACATGAACACTTTCATGAATCAAAATTACACTTAAAACTTTGTAATTTTGATAACTAGTTGTTGTAAATGGATTAGCAAAGACATTACACCATCTAAAACAAGTTTTCAAGTACCAAAACAGTTTAGGGTAATGTTTCTAGTCCATTTCCAGAAACTAAAGTCGAAAATCTGCACTCTGTGGCTCCTACTCATCGAGTGCATGAACCTACTCGGCGAGTAGGTTGAAGATACAAGTGAACTCGGCGAGTCCCCCCATGGACTTGGCGAGTTCATCAGGCAAACAACAAGTTTTTCGACTTTTTTCAACTTTTAAGCACAAATAACAAACAAACAAGCCTAGGCTCTGATACCACTGATGGGTTTTGAGCATTCTAACACTTCCTAAGTGTACATGCAACCCTAATAACCTTGGATCTATGTTTGTCTAATTATCATGCAAAGTTGAATTCCAAGGTTATATTCCTATCTAGCATACATGGGGAACAATTTTAACTTGAATGAAAGATAGAATAACTTACCTTGTTGTTGCTTATGTTCCTTGAAACCTTGTGAGCCTAGCACCCCAAGTGTGATGCCTCAAATGCTTCACACAACACCAAATGCTCTTGGAAAGACTTTTGAGAGAATACACACTTCTTGAAATCGGCCTAGCCCTCTAGTTTCTTATGTGTAGCCGATTTTGGTGGAGAATGGGACTCTTATATAGTGTTGACACATCTAGGGTTACACCATGTAAACCCTAATGTGTCATGACTCTTCATTTCCATGACCCATGGGTTTGTAACTCCCATGGAGCATCCTATGGGTGGAACCCAACTTGATAATCCATGGAGCCTCTTAGCCCACTATACAAGATATGAATGATTTACATAATCAACCCATATATTTAATTAGTTATCCTTTGATCACTTAATTAATTCTAAATTAATTCTTGATCAAACTAATCAAATAATATTATTAATATATTAGAACTTATAATATATTAATAATCTCCAAGTGTTATTTCTCTCATTTAGTCTATCCCATTGCATGGTGCCATGCAACCTAAATGGACCATGCCGGGTCGGGTCAAGTACTGACCCGAAATAGTTATGGACTTAGACACCTTATCCAACACCATTACCACCTCAAGTAGTGGTGGTTAACGGCGGCTCACGGCGGCGGAAACTACCTTGTGGTGATGGTTATGATTTTAGACTAACTATGTCTAAGCATCTCAACTAGTAATCCAATCACACAATGCACACTGCCACCCAACACGGCGGCGGGTGGCAGCAGAAGGCGGCAACCACCACCTCACGGTGGTGGTAGTGGTTTTCTTTGGATTTTCCGGCCATACAAATACATTATACAACATATATCCAAAAGAAACACACACATAATATAACACACGCACACATGCTCAGCCACCCTTGTGGCGGCAGGCGGTGGTCGGAGGTGACTGTCACCACCTCACGGTGGTGGTGACGGCTTTTCTTATAATATTCGACCAAGCAAACGATACACACGACACACACACTAACAACAGAAGCACACACACATGTCTTTTCTCAGAACAGAAACACAACCACCCACCTGGTGGCGTACGACAACAACAACAATCTGAAACGGTGGCAATAGCAATGCTAACTGCGGTAGTGAGACATTCGGAGCAGTGAACCGAGTAGGGGTAGGAGGAATCGATTTCGTTGACAGCCGTATGGGCGGCGACGGACGTCGGCTAAAGCAGTGGCCATGTTCTTCGATTTCCGCACTAGTCTCGAGTCGCCGTTGATCTCGTCGGAACAAGTCCAACATCGACAACAACAGTGCGGTGGCTGTTCGATGGCGGCTTCGTCTTCAATGGGAATGACGCGACGACAGGATGATGGGGAAGAAAGAGTGTGCACAACCCAACACGAACAACCGCAACCTTCATGGTCGTCAATCTCCAATCTCCACGACTAAAACATCGACGGGGTGGCGACTCTTCGTCTTCATCGGTAGCAGAACGACAACGGTGGCTACGTGGTGGTTTTCCAGCGACGACAGGGAGCGGCGGCTGGAGGGAATAGAGGTTCAAGGTGGCGGCTGGAAGAACTCATTAGAGTTAGGGCTATGGGATGAGGGTGACGGGTTATATGCATCCGTCCAAACTCAAACTTGTAACCATATTAACGCTTTCAGTCCCTCCTTCTCTTTTCCTTTCAATTTAAGTCCAGATTTAACCAAATAGCCCCTCCTCTACAAAATATTTTCGATTTAATTCCATATATTACCATTCAGCCCTCATCATTCCAAAATACCCTCAATTTTAGTCCAATATTTACCAAACACCCCCTGACTTCTAAAAATCTTTACAAAACAAATCCTGGAATTACACTTTAACCCCCGAAAATCCAAATTATATCATTTGGCTTCCCGAAACCAACACCCCGCTAAATATTATGGATTTAGAGCTACTATAAAATAATATAAAATATAAATTTACATCATGGGGTTCAGGGTTTATTATTTAATTACTCAATTTCAAACGGAATGTTACACATAGACATGGTTGGGATTTAAGCCTCTTGTAGAAAGTGTGGTCGCATGTGACGACGACGAGAGTGGTCAAGAGGTGGCCGAAAATGGTGGTGGTTAACCGCCTTAAATCTCGATTTCTCCTTAAACGAATGATTCCTAAAGGTGATTCCAAAAACCATTAGTTAAAGTTTTAACTTGTTTTTGTTCATGAAATCAGATTTACAAATCTAGGTTTTCTATTTATTTGTAATTAGAGATATCTGGTTCATATAAGTTTCTGCGATTTGGATACTCCACACCATCTTTAAACGAATCCACCATCTGCATATTTCTAATGAAGAGCTTATGTAACAGTGCTCCACATATACAAGCTCCAAGAGCAATAACAATTTCAGGTTTGACTCACCATATTTGTAGGTTATTTAGATTTCATGAATCCCAATTTTGGACCACATTTGCAGGTTATTGGGTGTTTAAAGGAGTATTATAAGTTAATAGGTGCAGGGTTGGAATTTTTATTGGTTTGAGATATAAACAAGGTTGTAGAACTCGTTACTCGTTACATGTTCGACCGACTACCGAGTAGCGAGTACTCGGGGAGTACTCGGATTTGGAAATTTGTGTAAAAATAGTTTTATGGAAATTATATATGTCAAAATCATAAGATAAAATCATAAGTTAATTGAAATATATAACAAAATTGGACATATGTGAATACACAAATAATGAAAAACACATAATGGTCTCACTTCGTGAATAATTACTGAAAATTTAAGATATATGTGAAGTAATAATCGCATGTGTGTGTGTTAAACAATAAATCATTAAGTATATTATACATATTAATCACCGAGTTGACCGAATTTCATAACACTACTCAGTTCAGTAAGGAGCCGATCGGGGTAAGGAGCTGATCGGAGAGTACTCGGGATTATGTAACTCGCGTCGACAAGGGGGGAGTTGCGAGTACTCGGAGGAGTAATCGGTCAACTTGGCGAGTTTTAAAACATTGGATATAAGGTTTTCGTGGCTACAAGTTCATTGAAGATGAAGGTTGAAGCCCCAAATATGGGGTTTGATTAACAAATTGATGGTTATGGTTCATGGTGGTGGTTGATGATGGTTAACGGTTATGATTTTGAAACTGACGATGCAACCATGTGTTTTATGTGTTTACTGGACAACAACATCAACTTCAATTGATTACATGGCGTAGTGGGCCTGCTATTTCAGGTTAGAAACCAAATAAGCAGGTTGATATCCATTTTATGCCTTTATAAAATGAGAAAATAAGTTTAGGGACTAATAAGACCAATTACGAAAAATTTATAAGGCTATAATACTATTTCCCCTATCTTTAAAAATGACATATATAGTCTTAAGTCTCTACGTCAAACATTAATATATTTCTCGAGAACAATTTGCCGCTAAATGATGTAGTTGCTAATGATTATTAAATTTATAATTTTTAATTATCTAGTCCGCGACATGTAGGATCCCTAAAGGTAACTAATCTTTGCATATATAGTCATCACACAATGTCATAGTTTCATATACAACTACAAGTATCACTATGTTAACGCAAAAATGGTGGTAAACTGGTAATATAAATATATGTTATCGCTAAACAATAGTTATAGCCGGCCCGGCCTGATGGTCTCTAATCATGTGTTTGGGCCTGATGGGGGATCTGTTAGCCCGATTATGTACTTTACGATTATCATGGTTGGATATTTTACACATAATTTGGATGTTAATTAGTAGGCATTTCATTTGTGTAAGACATGAGACATTTTATGTAAATATGTACTGTATTACACGTTACGTTTATGCACTTGAGCATTTAGCTCCAGAAAACAAAATCACTGCCAGTACCACTTTTTATTTATTTGTATATAAATGTTTTGTCTAAATATATAGGAAAAATACAAATCTAGTTTTTTTTCTTAATTACTTATCAAAAAGTAGCCAAAAAATACCACTTAGCCAAAAATAGCCCACAAAACCGTAGTCAACTTATGGTTGACTACGGTCAACGCCGTTGACTACTTTTTTATGGATAAAACTACTGTTTTGTGCAAATGGGCTCACTGTTTCACGACCCGTTTATTTTTTTGTGGCCCATTAGCCCAAAGTATATAATGAATTTTTTTTTTCAGATTAGGTCATTTTGCCTATTTTTTTTCTTTGGTTTGACTACTTTTTTCTCTCAATGGAGCACCTGAAGAACAACCAGGGTTGCCTACGTTTCATCAAAATTTTACCGTCTTTGTGATTAGGAGTAGGTTTTATATATGTGGTTGGACTTTTTTTGAAAAAATCGAAAAAAAATAAAACCGTAGGTTTCATACGAAACCTACAGTGTACAAGTGCCCAATGCACTGATTGTGCATTGTCGACTTGTACACCTACGGTTTCGTATGAACCGTACGGAATTTTTTTTTTCGTTTTTTTTAAATCGATTCAATGGCATCGGAACCTTGTTAATTTTGTAGTCATATAATTTAAAAAAAAAAACGAAACCGTAGGTTTTTTGGAAACCTACGGTTTCGTTTTGTTTGTTTGTTTGTTTTTTTTTTTAAAAATAAATAATAAACATTTGTATCCCCTTTTATGTATTTTATGATTTTTTGTTGGGAAAAAAATCGTAGTTTTCCTAAAACCTATGTTTTTATATATATTTTTCATTATTCTTCAAAAGAAAGTTATTTTTAAACATATTTTTAAGGATTGTATCCCCTTGTATGTATGTTATGATTCAATGTTTGCATGTTGTTTAAAATGATGTTATTTTCTATGTCTTAATTATAGCATACAGTAGCAATGTACTATTGATTTGAAAATGTTTTTATGTTTATAATTTGTAGATACTTTGAAGTATACTGTATTGATAAAATAACATTGTGTTTTGGTACTTTCGGGTTTGTTATAAAATGTGTTACTGTCACACCATTTTGAAAGTACAAAGCTAAATTTGGTATACTAGTAGTATAGAAAATACAAAAAAATATAGTCAATTAATTTCCTTTGGTATTTTATACAAAGTAAATAGAATATATGAAATGATTAAGTTTTATATTGTGTGTTTTCTCTAATTGTTTATCAGTTTTTTTAGTTTTATAAAACTTTATTTAACCTTAATGTTTATTTAATTTTGTAGCTTCCAAACAAATCGTTGATGGGTCACTTATCTGTCAAAGCTTCATGCCATAAATTGCATGAAGTTTTGAGTCTCTTGAACGGACCTGTGCGCGATCTGTTTTAAAAAACTAGCTTTGGTTACTTGTTGGACCTACCAGCTCAGTCCGGAGACAGACTTCTTATTCATGGGCTGTTACTGCATATGTTGCGTCCTACTGCTGAAACGGACGCCGCTGAACGCCTACATTTTAGGTTTTCTAGAAGTACACTATCATTTGGGACGGAAGAGTTTTTTCTGGTAACCGGACTTTACATGGGTCGGTGTCCTAAATCAAGGATCGAATTTTCAACCAATCCCCCTCCCCACGTCGATCATCCTATATTAGGGGAGAAGATGGATGAGGAAGTGAAAAAAATGTTGTTACAAAGAGAAGCTGATGTGGATAAGGCTTTTGAAGATTATCGTTTCCAACGAAACCTTCTAGACAACTACTGGGATGACATTGATTGTAAAAGGAATTGGATTATAAGAATTAGGGAAGAAATCCAATATGCCGAGATTTCGATCCGCTCTAGTGAAGAAATTTTTCGAAAGCTAAAGACTGAAATAGAACTTCGTGAGTACTATTTGGAGAAAAAAAAGGAAGTCATTGCTATGAAAAAAGAGTATCCTTATGAGTTTCCGAAGTGGGAAGAAGATGAGTAATATTATAATAGTTTGCTTGTTAGTTGAAGTAATTTTAAGGTAGAATATATGTCTATGTATGTCTTTTATTTTTGATTTTTAGGTAATATATCTGTATCTTTGCTTTTTATTAGTGGTTGTCCAGTAAAAAAAAAATCTGTAAGAGTATTTGGTTTACTTATGTTTACTAATCTAATTATGTTACTGTCAAATAATTGTATTTGATTGAGTGTTGTATCGTAAACTAGGTACCTATGATGTGTTTTAATGTCAAACAATGTATTTAATAGAATAGGTCGTATTGATTCTTTTTGGAGTCGCGTGTTTCACTTGTTTCATTATGAAATGGGTCGAGGTTATTACTGGACCAAAAATATGTAAAATTAAAAATGTTACAAGTGAAACGACATGTGACGAAATAAATAATAGATTACAACTAGTAGAAATTTTCTTTGTAACTTAAATTCTACGGTAGGGAGCTTATCTATGTTAGAATTTCCCTTCCTTAAGTCTAAATTGTATATGAAGAAATAAATATTTGATATTCCATAAATCATGCTTGTTTTATTTTTAAACAACATGTGTTCTACAGTTAAAGAAATCAGAAAAAATAATAGATTACAACTAGTAGAAAACAATATTAAAAGGATAGCATAACAAGTTATCATAGATGGAAACACAAACCATTACAAATAATAACATACATTACATTTTACATTTTACAACTTGTAGACAACTACACCAAAAAAGAAAATCCAACTAAATAGTAATGCTATCTTCAAATGCAGTATTTTGCTTTGAAGCTTCTTCTTTGATCGAGCTAAGTTAGAAATTATCATCGAATTACTGTCTTTTGCCTCATCCACCCAACAAATAAACCTAGTCTGTGGTGGCTGATAAATAAATATCAAAAAAATTATGTATATTGTTTAAATATTTGGTAAAAAATTATACTATAAATAATTACAGTACAACCCAAATGCCTCTTTAGGACAAGCGTAAAACAACCGTCGAGGGTTGTTGGTAGTTCTTGAGGTCCTTATAATACCTTGAGCCCCACAATTGCAAATTGTCATTTCTTTGGTTTATGAGAAGTAAATTTTTGTTAGTGTTGATAGGTAAATATATATATATCGTCAATGGATTATATACTGCAATTCGACTACTATTGTATAGGTATTGACTAATGTCTACTAGCGTTTGACTACTACTTTATGTGTTGTCTTATCGTACAGTGAAATTCGGACATATGATTGTAATTTGACTACTGTGTTATAGGTGTTGATTACTATCTACTAGCGTTTGACTACTACTTTATGTGTTGTCTTATCGTACAGTGAAATTCAGACATATGGTTCAAATATATTATCAGGCTGATGTGTTTCGAACTACATATCAGACTAGAAATGTGAACGTTGTTCCACCTGCATCTGAATGGGAAATACCAGAGCTATTGATGGTCGTTTTAATCCCTATGTAATCCTACTTGACTATTATTTGCTACTACTTATCTTTTTAAATAGATGTGGAGTAACCTAAGATTGTGGTTTTAAGTCCCTATGTAAGCATATAATATTTGAAAATTGTAATTGTTTATGTTTTTAAGCGAAATTGCACTTCGTGATGAACATTTCTATGTTAAGTGAAATTCTCTCCTTCGTAATGAATTTTGATTGTTAGTTTCTACTATGCATAATATTTTGTCGTTCTGAACAGTAAATTTGTTCTTTCAATCAGTACTTTTATGTCGGTTTCACACTATAAATATGCAACGAACGAACATACATCTTAAACGTGATACATTAGAACATTACAACACAAATCTTAAAAGTGATACATTACAACATTCAAAAATTGAGAATGAAATCATCTCACTTCGGTGTTTGGCATTGTGAAGAAGAAGATTGCTATGTTTGTTTGGATAACAACCTAATTCCGGAAGGCCCAGATTTCCCATTCCCAGATAACATGCCTGATGACATTTTCCAAGCTATGAAGGTCGTCGAAGAAGCCAACGAAAGGGACTCTCAAATTAGTCTCGAACTCAACCAACGTGCAAACGAGTTAACAGATCAAGTAATTGAAAAAGAAAAATGGATTACTGAAACTACAAAAAAATCAAAGAGGCTAAGAAGTGGATTCGTGATGCAAATAAGGAGTTTCATAAGCTTCATGCAGAATGGGACTGTCTAACAGATGTTAGAATTAGAGGGGATTTTATCGACCGCAAACATAATTTGTATCCGAAACAGTTTCCTAATATGTGGAAACCATTTTAATTATGTTATATGAATAGAGATGCTCCTTTAATAAAAAAACATTTCCATTTTAGAAAACCCTACCTTACAAAAGAATGCACTTTATTTTTTAAAGTTTTATTTATATAAATGCAACACCTACTTTTTTTTTTTAACAAAAACCACACTGACATTATTTGACTAAAGTTTTATAGATTTTGACTACTATTTTCTAGCCTGCATAATATATTGTCATTTCGAATAGTAGACATGTCATTTCGAACAATATTTTTGTGTAAGTTGTATGACAAATTAAATACTATTTGACAGTATTCGACTACTGTTTTACATACTTTGACTACTTTCTAGCCTGCATAATGTATTGTTTTTTCGAAATGACTACTCTAAAAACGAATAATTACCCCTGCATTCAATTTGAAATGAAATACATTTATAATGGACACCTAATTCATTGAGACTTATGAATTGGAAAAATGAGTTGATTCAATGAGGTATACAAAAAAAGTTTTGCAACCTACCAATATTCTTTCATAATCTTCAAAGAACTAATCGTAACTCTTTCAAAATCATTAAGAAAGATATGAGAGACCGGTTTCAATTTTGTTTTGTCACATTTGGATGTGTGGTATGTCCATCTCTATACTAAGTTGTTCTTTATTTCAAGTTCATATTTGCCTAATGTTGGTATCGTTTCTTGCAGATTACTACCTTTCTCACATCCATGATACCAACAATATTTGTTGGTATTGTAGCCCTTATTGGGACCAACATAACGACAATGTATGTTGATGTTGCTTTGGATGGTAATCATGACCCCCTAATCATAACATTCACTTTGGGAAGCGTAGACTGTGACGAGGCTTGGATTTGGTTCATGAGAAGGTTAAAAGAATGCTTAGGTGACACTATTGAAGTTGGTTTCATAAGCCATATGTCTCATTCCATAGACTACGCCATTCAGCGAGTATAACCAGATTCATATCATGGGTACTGTTGTAAAAATATAGCCGATAAAGTTCCAGCTTCCACAGGAAGTACCGTTGTGGAACAGTTGTTCTGGAAGACATGCAAAACTTATAGTGTATCTGAATTTTATGTTTGTTTGAACAAATTAACAAATGAGGTTAATGGGAATGATCTTCAATGGCTTGAAAATATTGCAATTGCAAAATGGGCTCGAGCCTTTTTTCCTAAAGTCCGTTTCAATGTGAAATATATTAGCATTCCGATTGGATTGAATTGGCTAACAATAAACACGCACGAGTTACCAATAACGTCAATCATTGAAGTGGTCCATCAATCGATACAAACAGTGTACGACTATCGCGCTGCATTCGGAGGTAAGAAATATTTGTTGTTTAAATTTTACCTTAATATACCCCCTTTTTTATTGTAAGTCAAATAATTTCGCAGATGGAATGCATGGTCATCTTACCCCTTATGCACAACACGTATTTGAAAGAAGAATGAACCAGTCTAATGGTTATGAGGTTACACATATTGGCAATGACAAATTTGAAGTGAGTTTAAATTTAACTATACAAACCGTACAACTTGAACGTGGTATTTGTACTTGCGGAAAACGGCAAAAATGCGGCATATCGTGTGAACATGGTATAGCATCACTAAGAAGGATTATAGTTGAAGAAATACAACAATTGGTAAATTATAAGTTGACTTCTGTGGTGTATCGAAATGCATTCCAAGCTGAGGCGGTTAATCCTATTCCAATCCTTCTGCATTGGGAAATTCCAGTTGAAAATACGGTCATCTTACCACCATTTGCACGTTAGTAATATGTTAACTTATCTTTATTATTAATGTCATGTTTATTTGTAATTGTAATTTCCTTTCAGTTTTATGTTATGTTTATTTGGAGGGTAAAACCAATGAGGTAATGATATCAGATTTGAAATCCGGATATTTTCCGACAAACAACTATGTACAAAGAAGGTAACCAACATATGAAACATAAAAATAAGCATTAAAAACATACTTTTATGGTAACCTGAAAACAACAACTTATGTTATTTTATGTCGTTTTTAACACCACGAAGCATACTTTGGAGGGTAAAACCAATGAGGTAATGATATCGGATTTGAAATCTGGATATTTTCCGACGAAAAACTATGTACAAAGAAGGTAACCAACATATAAAACATAAAAATAAGCATTAAAAACATACTTTTATGGTAACCAGAAAACGGCAACTTATGTTATTTTATGTCGTTTTTAACACCACAAAACATACTTTAGAGGGTAAAACCAATGAGGTAATGATATCGGATTTGAAATCCGGATATTTTCCAACGAACAACTATGTACAAAGAAGGTAACCAACATATAAAACATAAAAATAAGCATTAAAAACATACTTTTATGGTAACCTGAAAACGGAAACTTATGTTATTTTATGTCATTTTTAACACCATGAAGCATACTTTGGAGGGTAAAACCAATGAGGTAATGATATCGGATTTGAAATCTGGATATTTTCCGATGAACAACTATGTACAAAGAAGGTAACCAACATATAAAACATAAAAATAAGCATGAAAAACATACTTTTATGGTAACCTGAAAACGACAACTTATGTTATTTTATGTCGTTTTTAACACCACATACAAATGGAAAAGATATTACAAAGACAATGGAAAATATATTACAAACATAATATATTTCTAATATATTACAAACACAATGTCAAATATATTACAAACCTAATATATTACAAATACATTACAAACACAATAGCAAATATATTACATAGACAATGACAAATATATTACAAACATCATTATTTAACGGGAATAAAAGTTACATTGGCAATAAAACAGCAAACAAAGGGTCTGGTGTTTTCCATTCAGATGGTGGGGGAAGAGGGTGAACGGTTTGTGTCTGGTAGATGAGTTGAAATACATCAGCATGGTAATATACTTGAACCATATGAAGTAATTCATGCATGTTTGAATGACGTGCTGTTGCGATAGCATGACCACATGGTATACCGAGACTGCACCATTTTCCACATGAACAAGTATTAAGGTCTACAAAACAAGTTGTATTAAAATCAGAAACTAGATAAACATATGTCGGCAAGGTAGACGAGATCTGTTAGCGGATTTGTGTCGCTTGCCAACCAACAGACTTTTGCATTCTTCTTTGAAGCACCATTTTAGCATATGGTGTTAGTACAGTAGACAAACTCCCTGAAAAATAAATATGGTTATAAAAGGTTGTTGTACTGGTTATTTAATACTTCTTTATTGCACCCGATAATTTACCTGCCATTATACTTCATTCAACAAAAGTATTTTGCATGTACTCACGAATTCCCTCGATAAGCGTTATTATTGGTACATTACGTTGATTGAGCGATAATACTGAAAAATATTGAGGAACTTCCATGTCGAGTACATTCCAATGGATGATAAGGAAATACGCTCTTGCCCATTTCAGATGATCGATATTCGTAAGCACTTCACGAGCATCACGACTTAGCCTGGAAAAATTTTGTTCGAAAATAAACATGGTGTAGGATTTTAATGTTCTCCAGTACAAAGTTTCCAATGATCTTCCAGAGCCTACTCTTGTACGTAAATATTTGTGGACGCTCTTACAGGTGTAACCATGATAAGAATCAGTGAAAACATTATCTATGCAAGAACTAACGATATCGTCCATATTAGATATGAACGCTACTTCCTTACCCTGTCCGAGACATTCTTTTAACCTCATCAGGAACCAGGTACAACTTACCATGTTATTTTCAACCGCCATACCAAATGCTATAGGGAAAGTGAGATTGTTCCCGTCTTTAGCAACCGTTACATACATTGTTTTGAGGTAGTTCCTTCGAAGACGTACACTACCGATGAAGATTACAGGCACGAAACAATTTATGAATGCATGGACCTGTATTTTTTTAGAGTGCAAACCAATTAGTTTAAATGTACAAACATTATCAAATGTAAAGAAACAATATAAATTTGGAAAACAAATATACCACCCATCCAATAGACAGAAAACAACATTGGAAACGATCCATCAAATCAGTTTTGATGTGAGTGTGAGTATGCGGGTTGGTTCTATTGGAATAGTGTCTAAGGCTGCAACTATATTAGGCAAGTATTTGACCCGATTGTGCATGGTCCTTTTGGGTTGCCTTCACCATAGCAACTTGACAGAATGATTTATTATGAGAGAATAGATATTATTAATATATTATGAGAATAATATAATGGATAATAATATTTTTATTTGATTAATATAAGTCATAAATTAATTAGTATTAATTTGGTGACTTAAAGAGATTAATTAAATAAAAGGGTATAAACTGTCAATTGTTTGATAGTTACACTTTAGACTGTAAATCCTTTAGGATAAGGATTGGACGGATTCTAGGGCTTGGGATAGCCTCAAAATCGTCCAAGGCTTATCTTAGGTAAGGATTTGGATTGCTTTAAGGAAAGATTATCCAGCTAGGGTTTAAGGGTGAAACCCTAGGAGTCTACAAGTATAAATAGACCCTTAGGGCATGTGAAATCTGCACCTCTGCTAAAGCAAAGAAACCCTGGCCGATTTCTAGTCCCTCTCCTCTCTCTCAAATCATCCTCCTTGCTAGTTGGTGTTTGTAAGCCATTAGAGGAGTGACAATTGTGACTCTAGAGCTCCAAGACAACAAGATCAAACAAGAGATTCAAAGGTAAACTTCTAGATTGCTCCAAGACAACAAGATCAAACAAGAGATTCAAAGGTAAACTTCTAGATTTGATTTTGTATTGTTCTTATACCTAATTAGTCATTAGAAGTCTTGGATTGAAAGCATGTTTAATTAGAGAAACCTAGATCCAAGCATTAGGGTTTGCATGTGTACATAGGAATGTTCATATGGCTAAAAACCCATCAGTGGTATCAGAGACAGGTTGGTTTCTATTAAATTGTTGCTTGTTTGTTTGAATCTTATTTGCAAAATTCATTTTTTGAGTTTCTGAGTCATGGACTCGGCGAGTCCCATGGTGCACTCGGCGAGTCCGAGCGTCAGGAAAGGATAAAAACGGGATTTTTTGATATTTATCTTATGGAAACTTGCCTTTATCATATTAGATCAACCCTAATCCGATTTTTTGATATATATGACTATAATCTTGATCTAATTAAAGATATTTATCAACTAATAAAATATTTAATATCCTTATGTGATAATTAATTAATTATTTTGATTAAATTGGTAATTATCTTGCAAGAAATCTTTAAATAAATCAAATATGGATAATTATGGAATTAATTGTTAATTAAGATTATTTGTTATTTGATCCTCTATGTTTTAAATGTTTAAAACTTGCCCTCAAGTTTTGAAATTTATGTTTTGTGATTAAAAGTTTTAATTTAGACAATTTAAATTTCAAACCCTAGAATTTTACAAGTTTAAAATACAACCCTATACTAATATAATATTACAAGATTAATATATATATATATATATATATATATATATATATATATATATATATATATATATATATATATAACTAAAATGCTAGTCTTACCGTTAGTAGGCCTCATTCACGAAACCGATCTATAAGGTGGGTATAAGGTTGCGGCCTATAAAATGGCGCTTAATGGGTGTACACTCACACCCACCGCTTGCTTGATCGGTGGAGGGTCGTTAGCCGAACGGGTAGGATAGGGCAACCTTATCCTCTCATTAAAAGTATAACAAGAAATATAAAGTAACTACATGTTGTTAAAATTTCCCAATCTTAGTTACTTTAGGAAAAGTGAATTGATGCAATCCCATGAAATTACACTTTGCACCTTGCTAAGAAGTTAGTGGATCGTGTTTGGTTTACCGACACACTAATTGGTTCTAAGCGAAGGTGGCAAAGAGTGATTCATTGTTTATCATAGTTCGATGGAGCGTGTGTGGTTTACCGGCACATCGAATAGGTGATCGTAATTTCATGAAGGTAAACAAGAAAGTTGTAAAAGCTTTCTTCATGCTCACTGTCAGAGAAACTCATTTCGAATCAGTTACAAGAGACAATTACCAATTACTTAGTGTGCCTAAGGTTGCAGAGGTAAGGAGGTTACCACATGCGGACACATTTGTATGTAGGAGCTGGAAAGGCAAGGTCCATAATGTTTTGTCTTTTCGAACATTATATTTGTCGTTTCAAACAGTATCTCTGTGTAAGGTATCTGACAATCGGACTACTCTTTGACATTATTTGACTACGGTTTCATAGACTTTGACCACTACTTTGTAGCCTGCATAATGTATTGTCTTTTCGAACAGTATATTTGTCGTTTCAAACAGTATCTCCTTGTAAGGTATTTGACAATCGGACTACTCTTTGACATTATTTGACTACGGTTTCATAGACTTTGACTACTACTTTGTAGCCTGCATAATGTATTGTCTTTTCGAACAGTATATTTGTCGTTTCAAACAATATCTCCGTGTAAGGTATCTAACAATCGGAATACCCTTTTACATTATTTGACTACGGTTTCATAGACTTTGACTACTACTTTGTAGCATGCATAATGTATTGTCTTTTCGAACAGTATATTTGTCGTTTCAAACAGTATCTCCGTGTAAGGTATCTGACAATCGGACTACTCTTTGACATTATTTGACTACTATTTCATAGACTTTGACTACTACTTTGTAGCCTGCATAATGTATTGTCTTTTTGAACAATATATTTTTCATTTCAGACAGTATCTCCGTGTAAGGTATCTGACAATCGGACTACTCTTTGACATTATTTGACTACGGTTTCATAGACTTTGACTACTACTTTGTAGCCTGCATAATGTATTGTCTTTTCGAACAGTATATTTTTCGTTTCAGACAGTATCTCCGTGTAAGGTATCTGACAATCGGACTACTCTTTGACATTATTTGACTATGGTTTCATAGACTTTGACTACTACTTTGTAGCCTGCATAATGTATTGTCTTTTCGAACAATATATTTGTCATTCCAAATAGTATCACCGTGTAAGGTATCTGACAATTAGACTATTTATTTTCATTATTCGACTACAGTTTCATAGACTATGACTACAACTTATTTGCATTCTTTTTTCTTATTTAAGTACTATAAAATTATAACAAACTAACAAACAAATTAAAAAAAGGCCTCCAATCATGCCGAGAGTTCCAAAGCAGCTGCTCCGTCCAATACTCCACATCCATGGACGACAAGAGAGGTAATGGTGGTAACACATTGTTAGATGAACATTTACGATGATGTAACCGTGGTTAACCCTGATTGCTTTGAAAGTGATGATTGGACACGCATAACAGCCATGTTTAACCTCTCGCTGGGAGAAGGAAAACACCGAACACAAGAAGATATCGTTGGTAAGTGGATGGATTTGAAGGAAAAAATACATGGTTTAATCGATGGTATCATCATCTTAAAAACATGCATCGTTATCCAAACTATGACGAAGATCTTTTAAAAATGGTTAAAGATCATTACATTTTGGAGCACGAGGGAAGTGACTTCGAGTATGAGGATGCATGGATTCTAGTTAAAAATAACAAATATTTCATGTAGAAGGCTCTTTGATGTGAAATGTCTTATGTAATGTTTCCTAAGGGTGTATCTCGTTTTCTATAATGTTTTATGTTTGTGCTTTTTTTTTTCATGGAATAAAGGAGATAATAAGTGGAGTACTACATTTAATTAATAATCTCAGAAGTGCAGTTTAATACAACAATACAAATCACAAATACAGGAATTCATTACTTTCCTAAATTAATCTAAGGACAATTCAAATCAAATGTGCTGTTCAAATCAAAAGTAGGGTACACGCTTTCGTTCTGTGACCCGCTCCCGGATGCGAATTCATCAGTCATTATGCCCTTTTGTGTCGATTTTTTCCTACCCCCAGATCCGCTGCTCGATCCCCTACCCGTACAATCGTTCCTCGTGTGTTCAAAATGACCGCATGTAGAACATTCTTTTCGTATGGGACGCTCACCTTGATACGGAATACGGTCATTGTTTCTAGGCCTACCCGGCTGACGTCTCTCCATTATGGGTGGCTTCACAATCATCAAATCTGTAACACCCCAAATTCCAGAGGTGTTGTTGAAGGGCTTAAATTGTAAATTAAGGAAAGGGACTCGACGAGTAGGCATGCTTACTCGCTGAGTCGGAGCGGGATTTGTCGCGGGTTTAAGTGGCCAACTCGCCGAGTCGGCGGCTTGTACTCGACGAGTTGGTGCTGAAGGGAGAAAACTCTAATCACGGGGGTTGTGCCCTATATAAAGTAAATTATAACCCAACCTCAGCCTCTTTGCTACCCTTTTGAGATCCAGAAGCCCTAATTTCGTTTGTGAGAAGACTTGGAAGAAAATTGGTGTGATTTATGAAGGGATCTTGAAGATCAAGAAGCTTGGATCAAGGAGACTTGAAGAGATCCAGATAATAATTCAGTGGGAGGTCATTTTGGGAGGTAAGGAATCGTTATCCTTGGCCTTCTCCTTTCTAGTTCCATTTTCATGGAGTTTTAGGGTTTGGTTGGAGAAATATTGATGAGATCTTGAAGCTTGAGTTAGATCTGGAGTTGAAACTCCAGATCTGAGTTCTATATGGATCATTAATGCATAAATCCTTTCTAGTTGTTATGCAAAAGCCCTTCCCCAAGAGTTAAGTCCCTTTCTAGCTTGGTTTTTGGTATTATGGGGGCAAGAAGCACGTAAAGGTGGCAACTTTATGTTGCTAATGGACCCTAGAGACCCAGATCTATTGTTTGGAGCAAAGGAGTAGCTCTGTGACTCGAGATTATGAGAATGTACGTATGGAATCGGCGAGTCTGGGAGATGACTCGGTGAGTCGGGCTAGAGATCAGACATTGAGTCGCGTAGTAACTCGGCGAGTCTTATGATGATGAGCTTAGACTCGACGAGTTGGAAGAACAACTCGACGAGTCTATTGAAGATTGTCGTGAACTTGACGAGTCTGTTCTTGGACTCGGCGAGTCTACTCGCAGAACCTAACCTCTTTCAGTTAAAGCCTTGGATTAGTGATTCGGTTGGGGACTCAGTGAGTTGGTCAGGATGGAACTCAGAGATCGTTGGACTCGACGAGTCTTGGGGAGACTCGGCGAGTTAAGTCGTGCTATGAGAGTTTTATGGATATGAGAACTCGGCGAGTCGACAGGTTGACTCGGCGAGTAGAGTCAATCAGGAAGGTTGACTTTGACTGAGGACTTTGACTTTGACCTTCAGGGGTATTATGGTAATTTGGATATTTATGTCAATGGTTATTGATGGATATAGGTGTTGGAGTTTGAGGCGGTGCTTCGGGATTGTGCTCTTGTGATTCGGTTCGGCAGTTGCAAGGTGAGTTATCCTCGCTATACTAAGGGGTCTAAGGCACCAAAGACAGCCCATTGGATATGTTATCCTAGTAGTGTTACATGTTGAGTATGAGTTTGTATTGCATGCTAGTGGTTATGCCAGTTAGGTAGACCTGTAGGACTACCTATGATGTTATATGATTATTGCATACTCAGTAGTTATGTTATATGTTATGTGGGTTGGGTTGAGGTTGTACTGCTCCATGCGGTAGCCAACAAACCCTAAAGTATTCCAGATATGAGCTGAGGGCCTGGTAGGCATTCCAGACTCATACTGAGGACTTGGGAGCATTCCAGATACGAGCTGAGGGCCCGGTAGGCATTCCAGACTCGTATTAAGGGCTCGATGGCAATCCAGATGTGAGCTGTGGGCTTGGTAGGCATTCCAGACTCACACTGTGGGACCAGGGGTATTCCAGTCTGTAGAGCTGTGGACCCATTACGTGTTGATATGTTCAGTTTGTAATGTAATGATATTGTTGATATCGTTATATGGACTGTATGTGTATCGGTATTTTGGGGGTAACTCACTAAGATTTTGGGCTTACAGTTTCAGTTTATTGTTTCAGGTACTTCTGGGGATCGTGGCAAGGCAAAGGCGTGATCGTACAACTCACTTTTTATGACTTTGTTTATGGGATACTCTGATATGATACATTTTGAAAACAAGTTTGTAACAGTTAATGGATTTGAAATGTTTTTAAAAGTTTAAATTGGCTTGAATTTTTCGGGTGTTACAAAATCATCGGGGATCTCCCACTCAGATGGACTTGGTAAGGGGTTCACAGACTCCTCGTAAGTTTTCCTAAGCGTCTCTGTAAAGTAAGATTTTAAAGCAAATTCCGAACAATCTTCGTAACGGTTCATTGTGAGCACTTTTATGACATGACCACAAGGTAAGCCATCTATTTGCCACCGCCTACATGTACATGTTCTTTGTTGAAAATCAACAATGACACTTTTGTGAGTAGAGCTTTTCACTTCAAATATACTATATGATATAGGGTACACCATCCAATTATTACAAGCATCCTTATTTTCTTGTATAACCGTTTCAACCCATGGGGTGAGTGTTGTTTTTACTTCAGCTAAAAAAATAGACATATTTTAATAATATCATATGAGTAGTAAAATAACATTTCAAGTACTATTACATATAAAACACAAGTACCTACTACACTACGTTTCTGAAAACTCCATTGTTGCATTGTTGCACGAAAATACTCAATCAACATTAATATTGGCATCTTTCTTGCAAATCTTGACATTGCATTTACCGACTCCGCACTATTTGATGTCATAAGAAAATACCGATTCCCAGGAAAATGTGCCCTGGCCCATCTTTCTGGATTGATGTTTTGTAGGTATTTCCATACACGAACATTTACCTTTTTAATTTTTTTCATCCCATTATCAAATTTTTTAATAGTATACGCTTTGCATGTCTCCCAAAATAATGCATGTATTGTATCGCTGCTTCCAAATTTTGCTGAAATGTTGAAATACAAATGGATACCACATATTCCATGATGGGCGTGAGGAAATATATTTGCAATTGACGTCGCTATGGATGGAGCCTTATCAGATATGAATGTAAGGTCTTCCACGTTGCCTATACATTCATGTAGTTTTCGAAGAAACCAGTACCATGTCTCCGTACATTCACTTTTGCATATGGCATAAGCAACAGGCAAAATCTGATTTTGACCATCCATTGTCACTGCGAGCAACATCGTACCCTTGAATTCATCCTTTAGGTGACCACCATCAATTATTAGCGTCGGCCTACAATATTTGATGAACTCTTGTACCTACAATTATTTTTTATTGCATTAACAAATACAAATTGAGAATCATATGTTATATTTGTTATAAAAAATTATCACTGCTTATCGAGCAACCCTGCACGATATACACAAACTCAAATCGATCATCAACGTCTGTTCTTATCTGAGTAACAGTTCCTGGATTATGCTTGACCAAGTTGTGCATATACGCTGGTAGTTTGGTGAATGAATCCTCTTTGGTACCTCTTAACATCAACAACGCATATTGTTTTGCCCGCCATGCCTGTTGGTATGAGATATTGATTGGAAATTTCGAATTGATGTCCCTTACAATTTCATTACCCCAATAAACTCTATTATAATCTCCGACCAATACTTCAGCGATAAAGTGGCCGAGTACCTTTTTCTTTGATTGTCGATGATTAGACTCCAAGTTTGTTGCACAACATGTGTGTTGATCAACAACTTTTGTGACTTGGAAAGCAGTAGTAGATTTGATTCCCTTTTCCCTAACCATCCAAGAACAATTTTCTACCAAACAAACCACCTCGAACCTTACTTTGCTCAATCTGGTAGTCTTATACTACTTACCTTGTTCCATGCATTGTGTTCCAATTGCAAGCTTGAGCAACTCTTTGTCATAAAAAATGTCTAGAACCTTAATCTTTTCATTTATATCCAACCTCTGACATGGAATGTTCACATTATAATTTACAGGACACGAAGGCAATGGTGGCATACCATGAAACATGGTATCTGAATAAATAAGTTTAGGTCCATCATCAAATTCTTCTCCGTTAGAATCACTCTCTAGGCCGGGTATATCCAATTTGTCACAATCTGCAAACTCACCATAGCCTTTTAGTTCACCATCATGCAAAAATGGAACTTCTTGTTTTCCAGATTCATTACCAACCTTATCCACCACGTATGGTGCTTTTTTTTTGGTCAAAGTTATGATTTACACCAACATTATTAACATATGTACCAACATCATTATCACCTATATACTTATAATTCTCCGGTGTAACATACATAATCGGTTCTGGCAATACATTTTCATTTTTAGCACCATTATGATATTGACTTTTACTTGGACTTTTAAAATTACCTATTGGGTTGTTGGTCCTTTTTCCACTTGATAAATTAGCTGCAGATGTCTTTCCTCTATCATCCATTTCGTTATGCGATACACCTTCTTCAACCACCACATAGACATACACAGATTTATCTCCAACGATATTTATTACCTTGATCAGCTTTCTAATATCACGATCATCAACAATACCACAATAATAGAGTTGTTCTGGATGTTGATAAGCCAAACTGACTTTTGATTCTTTGGGAAGACCCACCTTGCACATCACCAAATGAACAAATTCGGTGTATGTGGTGGTTTCGTAAAATTCAACACCGAAATAAAACATTCTCGGATTGTATCCCGGTGGCCAAACATATGATAATTGGGAATTAACAAACTCTCATCTTCCATCCGTAATGAGCAATACAAAATACTCTTTACAACTCATTATCTTAATTTTGAGAATAAAAAAGCTAGAGTGAAGAAACTTTACAAAACATGAAATATTTCAAAAAATATAAAATACTTAATATATATGAGGTAGGTTGAAAACAGTAGTCAACTCTGACGAAAAAGTAGTCAACTCTGACGAAAAAGTAGTCAAATTTAATAAAAAAGTAGTCAAATTTAAAAAAAAAAGTAGTCAAATTAACAACAAAGTAGTCAAGTTTACCCAAAAAGTAGTCAAATTCAAACCAAATAATTGTTAAAATTGAAACAAAATAGTT